>NW_005369217.1:3716887-3727953 GCF_000412655.1 Myotis brandtii
GGGAACCCGCCCTCCCCTGACCCCTACGCTCCGGGTGGTTCGGGGACGCGCAAAACACCCCGGCCACCATCGCCCCCGTTTTGGCGACCAAAGCCTGTCCCCGAGCCGTGCCAGGGGTGAGCCGGGGTCGAGCGAATAAGAGACATCCTCGCCCCTCGGCGGGGATTTCTCTTTCCTATGCCCTCTGCCCCTGCCCGCGACCCTGCAGGCCGCGCATTTTGTGAGCAGCGCGCCAGAGAGACCGGGGGAGGGGTGTCCCCAAAAAGGCCCCTCCCGGCAAGACACTTGAATGGGGTGGAGGAGGCCCCTTTCCAGCCCAGCGCCGGGTGCCCACGCCCAACAGCCGGAGGGAGCGGGCCGGAGGCGGTGCCCTCGGCTCAGGTCCTAGAAGGCATCCAGCGGCTCCTTAGGCGGCGCTGGCGGCTCTCAGTTCCCTCCCCCGGGCGGTCTCTGGCACCTGCCTGGCCGGGTTCCTCCCCTCCGGTCCGCTCCACAGTCTCCTTGCAACCGGGCGGCCCCAGCTCACCTGAGCGGACGGTCGCGGGGGGCGGGGGGCGGGGGGGAGAAGCTCTCTTACGCGCGCGCCTGGGTGGTGCTGGGCGATGAGCCTCGGTTCCTGCAGTCCGCAGAGCTCGTGTCTCTGCGATTTCCTGCAGGGCTGGCGCCCAGGGATCGGGAATTCAGAAAGATGCCGTCACTTCTTCCCTGCCCGGGACCCTTCACCTCCTCCCACCGGTTGGAGGTCACCTGGCCTCAGTTGGAACTCATCTCCTTGCCAGCACGCCCGCCGCCGAAATGTGACCTACGTTTTAAAAACCATTAACATTCACGGGAAAACCGGATCCAAAATTTCGATAACCATTTTTCTGTGAAATACCATTCTATTGCATCACTGCTCAAAAGCTTGAAAGGTCAATGGTCACTTTTAGTTGAGGCGGTGGCTATGGGGAAGTTGGGCGAGGAAGAGGGAGGAGGTGTGGGCAGGCGCGGCTCCCAAACCTTGCCTGGTGCTCCCTCTGCCGGCTCTGGGAGGAAGCATAAACCCGCTCCCGCCTTCCCCTCGGGAGTCTGGGGCGGTAGTTTTCTCGTTGTTGTTGTTTTTGTTATTGTTTTTTACTGCTTTTGAGTAAATAACTACGCAAATGATTGGCAGGTGAGCCCGTGAAGGGTGAGGCATTTCCCAGCTAACAAAGGCCTTTCTCCAAGATGGAGTTGTGTGCATGGAATCATGTTTTGTTTTTTTATAGAGTCTTTGATGTGGAGGGCAGAGCTAATTGAACCCTAATTAAAATCCTCTATAAAGTAACTGAAGACTCGCACTGGTCGGGGTCATTTACCGTTTTTAGACCCTCAGCCTTTTCTATAAAATTAAGGAACTGGACTCTAGTTCCGGTGAGGGACTGGGATGAATGCACAAATCAGATTCCATGTAGAGGTCGTGTGCAGTCTGAGACCCAGAACCTTTAAGAACCACTGCATCTGCCACGGTTCACCATGTTCTAAGTTATTCCATATGGCTTCTTCTTCCTTGGTAGAGAATCCCAGAGGTAGGGTGTGCTCTCTTCTGTAGTTTAAATTAAAAGATAATTTTTAAAAGTTTAAAGATAAAATAAATTTCTATTTGTCAATTGAAATGAATCTGCCAGCAACCCTTCTTAATGGGCTTTCCTGTTGCCTCTTAACACATGCTTTTCCCTCTTTTGCTGTTCCATCTTCCTGGAGTGCCCTTCCCCCAGTCTCATCATTCAGGTCCCAGCTCATCTTCACCTACTGAGAGAGTCATTGTCCACAAAAGTCCGCTCCACAAAAGTCCCAATAAGCACAATACCAGCTGTAGGAGCACCAAACTGTACCAAAGTAGGATATTTTATTTTTGTTTCTGAAATGTTTCTCAGCACTTTGTTGGCCTTCTAATCTGCGTCTTAGGAAAAATACTTATGAGATAATGTTAAGCAAAAAAAAAAAAAAGGTGAAATTGTATCTATTTCAAGCTTTTACAACATTATAAGATTCTGTTTGCATGTGAGCAAAAACAGAAGGGAATGTGGAGAAATTAAAGCAGCTATTTTTAGGGTGGCAGGATATGGGTGAATTTTCAAATTTGATTTTTCTTAATACTGTTCTAGTGTTTTTTATACAGTCATCATTTCCCCAAAATTGCACATAGGCCAGTGTCTGCAGTTACTCTAAGGGAATAGAGTATAGTTTGCAGAGCTTATAACTCCAGTCCCGATGGACCTCTCTCCTGAACTCCGGACCTGCCACTCTCATCACTTTTGAATGTCGAATAGGCATCTCCGGTTTAACATGTCCCAAACTGAGTCCTGATAACCCCATAAAACAACACCCCTTTAAAAAAACAAAAACCGTTCCTCCTTCAATCTTCCACATCTCTGAAAATGTCAATTCCAGTCTTCAGTTGCTCAGGTCAAAAACCTTAGTCATCCTTGATTGCTCTTTGTCACACACCCCACATCCCACCTGTTACCCAATCCTTTGACTCTTGACTTCACAATAAACCCAGATTTGAAGCACTTGCTACATCACCACCCACCAGTCCAAGCCACCCCATTTCTGCCTGACTTACTGCTGCAGCCTCCCTCCTGGCATCCTTGTTCCCCTTGCATCTATGTACTCCTGACAGAGCAGGAAGAGTGATCCTGTTTAAACTAAGTCATTTCACGTCCCTCCTCTGCTCCAACCCAAATGGCTGCATCACATCAGAGTGAAAGACAAAATCCAAAGAACCACTGGAGAATCCTACAAAGATCCGGTCCCATTTGCCTCTGGTCTCACCTCTTCCTGCTGTGTTCCTGGATCACTCTGTGCAAGTCACATTGGACTCCTTGCTATTTCTAAAACATGCTGCTCTTTCTCCTTCCTCGGGGCCTTCATCTATGCTGTTTCCCTATCTATCATGTTCTTCCTGTCAGATATCTGCATGGTTTACTTCCTCAGATTTTTACTCAGTGTCACCTTCTTAGTGGGACCTTGCCTGATCACTCTATTCAGAATCGACCCTCCCACAAACACTTGTCTCTCTCCCCTGGTGTAGTTTTCCCCTTAACACTGATCATTATCTAACCTAGTTTATGTTTTATTTATTAATCTGGTTTCCTGTCTTTCTCCCCCCCTAGAATGTAAGCTTCATGAGGACATGCATTTGCCTTTGCATTGTTCACAGATGTATCTTAGCACCTTGAATAGTTCCCAGCATTTGGTAGGCAATCCACATAATTGTTGAATGAGTGAAAGGATGGATGAATGTTTTAGCAGCATAGCTTTAAAGTTAAACTGTCTGGGCATGAATCCTTATTCTGCCACTGCTTGCTACATATTGATCTTTGGCAAATTAGCCTCTTACAGAGATAATAATGAAAATTACCTTTATAGTGTTGTTGTGAAAATTAAATGAGATAATCTATGAGAAATGCTGTGGTACTCAGCAAATAATAAAGATGAACTGTCATTTCAACTATCATCCTTTTACTCTCAGTGAGTTTAGATTTTTTTTCTCCCTGTAAGTAAGATTATCGTGTACTTGTCTATATGAAGCTCAACAGTCACCCTCCTGAGACTGCCTGAGAACCTCCTGTAGTTCATTCCCTGGAGCTCATGTTCAGGTTTAAATCTGTAGGGTTAAAAAGTGATGTCATTTGTTTCTAGATGTTCAGAAACATATCTGTTCTGTTCAGTGGGGTAGGAGGTGCATGCTGCTATGGTGAACTCATTCTGCATGAGGGGTGGGGGAGTGATTTTCACAACACTGGGGCGTTTCTTCTGTTGCCTGCACTGAGAAATTGCCAAGCCTTGAAAATCCCCTCTATGTGCCAAACCCAAACTGGACATTCTTGGTTTTGCAATGCAGATGTTCTAATACTGGAATTGACAAGTACTCCACACAGCTTTTGCCAAGTTGCAGAAAAAGTTTTTTAGTTTTTATTTTGAGGATGATCCTTGACTGTTGTGTCTGAAGCACTTGTGGGGAGAAGGTATGCTTCTAAGTGGCCACCATCACTTCCTTTTATTTATTTATTTATTTATTTAAATTTTCGAGGAAGGGAGAGGGAGAGAAAGATAGAAACATCAATGATGAGAGAGAATCATTGATCAGCTGCCTCCTACATGCCCCCTACTGGGGATTGAGCCCGCAACCCAGGCACATGCCCTGACGGGGAATCAAACTGTAACCTCCTGGTTCACAGACTGACACTCAACCACTGAGCCACACTGGCTGGGCACTATCACTTCCTTTTACATTTTGCAATTTCATCACTACCACCACTACACACACTCACACACTCACACACACATGCATACCATTCTCAGACTCCCAGTGATTCTAGCATCTACTCTTCTGGGGAGCATGTGATCCAGACTAGCCAGAAAGAATACCTCATGCCCCTGGACACAGGGGTCTGTCCAGTATCAAAGCCCAAGAAAATTTCTTAGGGTTTGATGTATGCGCTGCAAGAGAAGCAATCCCTTCCCTTCTGAGATGATGAGTAGTAATGATCATATAACCAACTCTTCTACCAGTTGAAGAATGCCCGTCAAAGAATGAAGGCAAGAGAAAAAAAGCAGAAGTTCTAGTGAGGGGGTGTGGGGATAATTTGGGAGCACTTGAATCCAACATACCTGAAGCTGTTCTACCCTTAGGCTTCTCAGATACGGGAGACAATGAGTTTATTTGTTCCCAGCCTGGTTTGATTTGGATTTTTATGCCTTGCAATCAAAGACACTCTCATGAGGTGAAGTGGGTTGGATGTGGAGGGACCCATGGGAAGGAAGTGGACTGGAGAATTGAGAAGACGAAGAAGAGAGATACCTTCTACTTAATGAGCATCACTTACTTTTCCTCTGGTGCTTCTCAGTACCAATTCCCTTTTACAATGTCCTTCTTACTCCATCCCCATAATGGAGGACACTCACCAGTGGACAAAGGAGGAGGAAGAGGAGCCGATGCCACTGGCTTCTGTGCTCTGGGTTAGGGCTGGGGGAGGAGCCAGACAGATGGCTTTCCCCTAGACCAGTGGTCGGCAAACTCATTAGTCAACAGAGCCAAATATCAACAGTACACCGATTGAAATTTCTTTTGAGAGCCAAATTTTTTAAACGTAAACTATATAGGTAGGTACATTGTTATTAACTTAATTAGGGTACTCCTAAGGCTTAGGAAGAGCCACACTCAAGGGGCCAAAGAGCCGCATGTGGCTCGTGAGCCACAGTTTGCCGACCACGGCCCTAGACTTTTGGGACCCAGAAACATGGGAGATGGCCATGCCCTTGGTCTTTCCTCCCACCAACTTTGAGGGAAATCATATTCTAGGACAGTGGCTGTTAATGTTAAGTCACAGATCTCTCAGAAATTCTGGTAAAATCTATAGACCAGAGCTCACAAACCACCTGCCTATGGGTCATATGTGACTCCCCACCCCCACCCCAGAGTGCTTTGGTTGTTATGCCTGGATTATAAAAATCTGGAGATTTCACCACCAAGGAGATCCTAAGATCTCTCAACACTGGGTCCCATCCCTCAAGGATGTGATCAGCTGAAGCAGAGTGGTGGCTGCTGCTTTGGAAGGTGCATTCACCACAGCCCTCACCATCCTCTGTGGTCTCCCCAACACTGAGCACTACTAGCCATTTGTTGTCACTCTTGCATTGTTGTTTTTCCTATGGCAGAGAAATCTCTACCAGAAGCGAGGAAATAAAAGATACACCCAAAAGACTGAATATTTCAAGACAAATGGAAAGAAGTTATTTCTCTGTGGAAGTGAAGCATTTTTAATAGGCAAGTGTGGCCAAGTTCTCCCACCTGACCTATTTCACTTTTTTATACTCTGGCTCTGCAGGCTGCATCTAAGACTTCTCTACAGAAAATTGTTCTGGAGGCACAGATTCAGGGCTAATTGGCAACCTGAAGCCTGACTCTGAATTCCCGGGGGCATGTTGACCTCAGATGAGGTCCTAAGGATGGGTGGTTTCCATTAATGTACTGAGAGAGGAAGGTCTGCCTGCAGCATTGTACGGGACTCTCTTTTTTAGAACTGGTCTATCTAGTATAGGGATGGGGAACCTGTTTTCTGTCAAGGGCCATTTGGATATGTATAACATCATTCCCAGGCTATACAAAATTATCAAATTAGCCTGCTATATTTAGTCAAACATTTAATTAACTCACCCCTAATATGATGGCTGGAATGGCTTCTCTTTGGTAAGGCATGTGACGTTAGCTGGTACTGATGATGATACTGCTCACAACTGCTTTTCCAGGTTTGCTACGGTCAGTCTGGAGCACAGTAGTCTCTTTGCAATGATAAGTTTTAAAAAAAATGGCTCGCAGCAGTAAGGTGTTCAGAACACAGATGCATATTTCAATGCATGTCTCCTCAGAGTGGGAAATCCATCATTGCTTATGTAACGTTTATAAAACTCAAGCAATGGGAGTTGTTGTACCTAGCTTTCAGCTCATCATTGCTTTGCAGTTGAATGATTTCATGTTGTAGGTTATTAGGCACATCAGCTGGTTCCACATTGAACGATGTGGCAAAGATGTTCAATCCCACTTGTTTACTTTTCATATCCTTGAATCTTTCCTTAAATGCCTGTTAGTTTCGCATATTTACTAGCACATTCAACTGCCATAGAAGGCTTTTGTCCTTCCAGTGCAGGGCGGGGATGCACCAAGTTATTCCTTTTGAGTTGCACTTTCCACAGCCTTAATTTAGCTTTAAATGACTTCACATTTGAAAGCAGGAGCTGAGAAGCTGGTTGGGACCCGGCAACTTGACATTCAGCTCTGAGAGGTACTTGATAATGTCCACCATGAATGCTAGATCACACAGCTACCTGCTATCACTGAGTTCCCTGGCAGGTTTTCCCTTCATCTCCATGAACTGCTTGACTTTATCCCATCTCATGAGCATGTTCCCGTGACTCAGCCACTACACTTCACACTGATAAATGAGATCACCATACTCAGACTCAAGATCATTCAGTAACTCCTTAAACAGGTGGCTGTTGAACCCTCTGCTTTTGACAAAATTTATGCATGACACTACTGTTGACATCACATTGTTGAGCCGCAATGACTGTGCACAAAGACTTTCTTGGTGTATGGTGCAGTGGCACATAATTAAATTACTTGAATCAAAACTGAGATAATTCAGTTCTTTCTTGACAAATGCAGTTAACCCTTTTTGCGAGCCAATCATGGCTGGAACGCCATCTGTAGTAAGGCCACTTCACTTTTCAAATGTTAGCTCAAATTTTTTCATTGATAAAACAAGACTCTCAAACAAATCCTCTCCTCTTATAGTGCCATGCGTGGCTTCCAGTGACAGCAGCTCCTCTTGCATGTCAAACTCTGTGGTTATCCCACGAATGAAAACAGCCAGTTGGGCAGTATTTGTTATATCTGTTGTCTCATCACAAGCCAGAGAGAAAAATTGGAACTCTCCTGCAGAATCCTTCAGTGTTTTTTCAGTACCTTGTGCTAAGTCAGTAATCTGATCTGAGATGGTTCTCTAAGACAAACTAACACTCTAAACAATTTTACTTTGTCTGGTGCTAATAGCTCAGCAGCAGCCACCATGCATTCTTTCACAAACTCTCCATCTATGTGAGGCCTCAGCTGCTTTGCGATTAGCTTGCTCACTATATAACATGTCTGAATAAGGTTGTCTCTGTCACAACAAGGCCTAGTGAAAGCGGCTTGTTGTGATTCCAACCTCGGCTGAAGAGCATTGGTTTTATCCAGATGCATTTGGCCTCCCAATTCATTGAGTTTAGCCTGTTTTGAGCTGTAGTGATGCTCCAGATTGGCTTTTTTCATTACTGCTAACACATCACCACAAACTAGGCACACAGGTTTGCCTTTGACTTCAACAAAAAAAAATAATCTTTTGTCCATTTCTCTTGGAAAGATCAACACTCTGCATCAAGTTTTCTTTTCTTTGTAGTCACCATTTGTAGGATGTCACATCACTTAAGTTTTAATAACTATCCAGTGTGTTTGTCACCAGCGATGTGATTATTTTGCTTTGATTGCTGTTCTATTCCTGCATCTTAAATTTGGAACATATCCAACAATCATATAATTGACTCTTGAGGTTTCTTTCTGTGTACTGTAATTTCCTTAATCTTTATATGAGATTCAGTTTTTGTGAGGATTGTTGATTATGAATGTATGGATAAGGGTTGGATTAGAGTTATCATCTGTGTCAACAAAAAGTCAACAACATTGTTGTCAATCATTTGAGGCAAGGTCGTCAATTTTCCAAGGGCTCATCTCATCACATCTCCTCTCATCATCACCAGATTGCTGTAGTTTCACCACAGTGTGTTAACACTTTTGCAATGTATACACTCCCAGCCTGCCTGGCACTGACTGTCTTCTGAGTTTATTATCACCAAACCAGCACTGCACGAAATGCTAAAGGGACATTGTAAGAATAGAGAGAGAAATAGAGAGATAGTGAGGAACACAGGCATAAAGAATGAAAATGGCACACTAGCTGATTTCACTCAGTGGATAGAGTGTCAGCCCACAGACTGAAAGCTCCTGGGTTCAATACAGGTCAAGGACATGCACCTTAGTTTCACGCTCATTCCCAAGCCCTGGGTGGGAGGTGTGCTGGAGGCAACCAATCAATGTGACTCTCTCACATCAATGTTTCTCTCTCTCCCTCCCTTCAACTCTCTAAAAATCAATGGAAAAATATCATTGGGTGAAGATTAACAACAACAACAAAAGAATAAAAATGGCAACAAATAAGTAACCATCAAGAAGAACATTAAATGTAAATGACTTAAATGCTCCAATCAAAAGACTTAGTATAGCTGAATGGAAAAGAAAACATGACCCATATATATGCTGTCTACAAGAGACCCACCTCAAAATGAAAGACACACACAGGATGAGAATGAAGGGATGGAAAACATTTTTTCATGCAAATGGAAATGAAAAAGGACAGGGGTAGCAATACTCATATCTGACAAACTAGACTTCAAAATGAAAGCTATAACAAGAGACAATGAGGACACTTCATAATACTGAAGGGATTGATATAATAAGATGATATAACCCTGATAAACATATATTCCCCCATATAGTAGGGGAATTTAAACACCACCGGATAGATATTCTAGACAAAAAAATTAACGAGGAAACAATGACCCTAAATGACACACTAGATAAAATGGATTTAATTGGTAATTATAGAACATTTTACCCCAAGCTGCAAAATATATATTCTTCTCAAGTGCACAAGGAATATTCTCAAAGATAGACCACATGTTAGGACACGAACTAAGTTTCTATAAATTCAAGAAGATTGAAACCATATCAAGCATCTTCTCAGCTCACAATGGTATGAAACTAGAGATCAACTACAATAAAAACACCCCAAAGCATGAAAACACATGAGGCTAAATAGCCTGTTATTAAACAATGAATGGGTTACCAGTGAGATCAAACAAATAAAAAACTTCCTGGAAACAAATGCAAATGAACACACAAACACCCAAAATCTATGAAACACAACAAAAGCAATCCTGAGAGGGAAGTTCATAGCACTACAGGCCTACCACAAAAAAATAAGAAAATTTTAATAAACTAACCCTACAACTTAAAGAATTAGAAAGAGAACAACAGGAAAAACCCAGAGTAAGTAGAAGGAAGGAAATAATAAAGATTAGAGCAGCAATAAATGACACAGAAACTAAAAAAATAATAATAAAATAAAATACAAAAGATCAATGAAACCACGAGCTGGTTCATTGAAAAGATAAACAAGATTGATGAACCTTTAGCTATACAATCAAGAAACAAAGAGAGAGGACCCAAATAAATAAAATCAGAAGTGAAAGCAGTGAAGTAAAAACTGACACCACAGAAATACAAAGGATTGTAAGAAAATACTTTGAACATTTTCAACTATATGCCAACAAGTGGATGAAATGGACAAATTCCTAGAAAAATACAACCTTCCAAAACTGAATCAGGAAGAATCAGAAAACTGAATAGGCTGATAACAACTGATGAAATTAAAGCAGTAATAAAAAAAACTCCCAGAAAAAAAATAAATAAAAATTTAAAAAGCTCTGTCCTGGAGGGCTTCACAGGAAAGTTTTATCAAATATTCAAAGAACTAACACCTATCCTCCTCAAACTATTCCAAAGAATCAAGAGGAAGAAACACTTCCAAGCTCTTTCTATGGAGCCAGCATTATCCTAATTCCAAAACCAGATAAAGACACTACAAGAAAGAGAATTATAGGCCAATACCCCTGATGAACATAGATGCTAAAATCCTCAACAACATATTAGCAAATCGGATCCGGCAATATACTTAAAAGATCATACACCATGACCAAATGAGATTTATTCCAGGGATGCAAGGCTCATACAATATACGCAAATCAATAAACGTGATACATCACATAAACAAACTGAAAGACAAAAATCACATGATTATATCAATAGATGCAGAAAAAGCATTCGACAAAATCCAACACTCATTTTTTTTAAATATGTTTTTATTGATATCAGAGAGGAAGGAAGAGGGAGAGAGAGATAGAAACATCGATGATGAGAGAGAATCATCAATCAGCTGCCTCCTGCACATCCCCTACTGGGGATTGAGCCCACAACCCACGCATGTGACCTCACCAGGAATCAAACCTTGACCTCCTGGCTCATGGGTGGATGCTCAACCACTGAACCACACTGGCTGGACCCAACACACATATTTGATAAAAACTCTCAGCAAAGTACAGATCGAAGGATCATACCTCAACATAATAAAGGCCATATATGACAACCTACAGGCAACACCATAATCAATGGGCAAAACTAAAACCACTTCCCCTAAAAACAGGAACAAGACAGGGATGTCTGCTTTTACCACTTTTATTCAACACTAGTAGCCCTGTGCACAAATCCATGCGCCAGTAGGTCGCTGCTACCCTCCTGTAGCTCTCCACCCACTGCCCTGCCCTCCTGTAGCTCTCTGCCTTCTGCCCTGCCTTCCTGTAGCTCTCCGCCCACTGCTTTTCCCTCC
>NW_005369217.1:3728153-3739837 GCF_000412655.1 Myotis brandtii
CAGATGACATGATATTGTACATAGAAATCCCTAAAGACTCCACCAAAAAACTACTAGATTTAATAAATGAATTTGGCAATGTAGCAGGATACAAAATTAACACCCAGAAATTGATGACACTTTTATACACCATTAATGAACTCTCAGAAAGAGAAGCTAAAAAAACAATCCCGTTTACCACTGCAACAACAAAAAATTGATACTTAGGAATAAACTTAACAAAAGAGGTAAAAGACCTGTATTCGGAAAACTACAGAACATAGAAAAAAGACATAGAAGAAGATTAAACAAGTGGAAGAATATACTGTGTTCATAGATTGGTAGAATTAACATCATGAAAATGTCCATACTACCCAAAAAATCTATAGATTCAATGCAATCCCTATTAAAATACCAATGGCATATTTCACAGATTTAGAACAAACTCTCCCAAAATTTATATAGAACCAAAAAAGACCCTGAATAGCCCCAGCTTTCTTGGGAAAGAACAAAGTTGGAGGGATCACAATACTGGATATCAAGCTCTACTACAAAGCCACAGTAATCAAAATGGCCTGGTACTGGCACAATGTTGGTAGGCATGAGACTTGGTTGGAAAGTTTGTGAGGAGGACATTCTGAGAAAAGGGAAGTGTGTGGAAGGCCGCCTGTAGAATTAACATCATGAAAATGTCCATACTACCCAAAAAATCTATAGATTCAATGCAATCCCTATTAAAATACCAATGGCATATTTCACAGATTTAGAACAAACTCTCCCAAAATTTATATAGAACCAAAAAAGACCCTGAATAGCCCCAGCTTTCTTGGGAAAGAACAAAGTTGGAGGGATCACAATACTGGATATCAAGCTCTACTACAAAGCCACAGTAATCAAAATAGCCTGGTACTGGCACAATGTTGGTAAGCATGAGACTTGGTTGGAAAGTTTGTGAGGAGGACATTCTGAGAAAAGGGAAGTGTGTGGAAGGCCGCCTGCCGTGTTTATCAGAATTCTGACTTAGGGGAGATAGGGGAGTGTCGAAGGCGGCGCCCCTAATTATTCCTTGACCTTTCCAAACAAGTCTGTGCATGTGCAGACCCCCAGGTGTTTACTGGAATCCTTATGCTTAATCCCTGGATGCCTTTGCCTAGAGGACAATGTAAACACATGTGTCCTCCCAAGATTACTCAGCCTAATGATTGTATCTAAAGATAAAAATTCTAATAAAGGCCTAGTGAGGCAGGCAATCGAGGCTGCCTGGCTGCTATCAGTCAGGTTGTCCCTTAGCCTTCTCTTTCACAGTGAAACTGTGTTGGAGTAATCTGTTCATCTGTCGTTCAGGGGTTGCTGGTCAGCACCAGCAGCACAAGAATAGACATATAGACCAATGGAACAGACCAGAGACCCCGGGAAATCGACCCAAGCCATTATGCTCAATTAATATTTGACAAAGGAGGCAAGAGCATACAATGGAGTCAAGACAGTCTCTTCAATAAGTGGTGTTGGGAAAATTGGTCAGGTACATGCAAAAAAAAAATGAAACTAAACCACCAACTTACACCATACACAAGAATAAGCTCAAAATGAATAAAAGACTTAAATGTAAGTTGTAAAACCATAAAAATCACAGAAGAAAACATAGGCAGCAAAATATCAGAAATCTCACATTGCAGAATTTTCACTGATACAACACCTAGGGCAAGAGAAACAAGGAAAAGATAAACAAATGGGATCACATGAAAATAAAAAGCTTCTGCACAGCAAAAGAAACCATCAACAAAATGAAAAGGGATCCCACTGTATGGGAGAACATATTTGCCAATGATACATCTGATAAAGGGTTAATTTCTAAAATATATAAAGAACTCATACAACTTAAAGGAAGAAAAATAATCCAATTAAAAATGGGCAGAGAACTTAAATAGACACTTCTCCAAACAGGACATACAAACGGCCAAGAGACTTATGAGAAAATGCTCAATGTCATTAATCATTAGAGAGATGCAAATTAAAACTACAATGAGGTACCACCTCACACCTGCCAGAATGGCTACCATCAATAAATCAACAAACAACAAGTACTGGTGAGGATGTGGAAAAAAGGGAACCCTAGTACACTGGGAGTGGACATGCAGACTGGGGTAAACACTATGGAAAACAGTATGGAATTTCATCAAAAAATTAAAAATGGATCTACCATTTGACCCAGTGATCCCACTTCTAGGAATATGTCCTAAGAATCCTGAAACATCAATCAGAAAGAATGCATGCATCCTTATGTTCATAGCAGTGCTATTTACAATAGCTAAGATCTGGAAACAGCCCAAGTGCTCATCAGTAGATGAGTGGATAAAAAGGATATGGTACATATACACCATGGAATACTATGCAGCTGTATAAAAGAAGGATATCTTACCCTTCATGACAACATAGAGGGACCTGGAGAGTTTTATGCTAAGTGAAATGAGACAGGCAAAGAAAGACAAATATCGTATGATCTCACTTATATGAGGAATATAATGAACAAAATAAACTGACAAACAAAATAGAGCCAGACATAGAAACATGCAACAGACTGATGATTCTTAGAGGAAGAGGGGGAGCAGGAAGAGATTAACCAAAGAATTTATACACATATATGCATAACCCATGGACACAGACAATAGTGCAATTAAGGCCTGGGTAGGAGATGGGAGTGGTGGGGAGGGGTTCAATGGAGAAGGGGAAGAGGACATCTATAAAACTTTCCACAATAAATATACATTTTTTAAAAAATAAAATAAGAATAAAATTTTTGAATGAATGAACGTATCTACAAGTGAGGAACCTGAAACACTTTTACTACCTTCTTTCTGGCCTGGATCCCTTTAACTCTCATCTTCCCTTACCTGGTTGTGCTTCTCAGCATAATCTATGGCTTAGCCTTCAGACTCTGGTCTGCCTATTACCAAGAGGAGCTTGGCTCTCTTGGAGCTTCTCCTTAATCTGCATGAGCCTGGCCTCACAACAATAGTACCTAGTAGACAGCATGTGAGAGACTCGCCCACTCAACAAACATTCATGAGTACTTAAAATGTACCAGGCCTGTAGACAAGTATAACTCAGCCCAATCCTAAGGAGATCTCCGTCTAGTGAAAGAGACACCACCAGCAAAGCATTCTAACAAAGGGTAAAAATTCATGGAGGCATGCACAGAGTGGTTTTGCAAACTGCTGGAAAGCACTACAACCATCTTGGAAAACCCAGAAAGGCTTCATGGAAGAAGAGGACTTGATGAAGCGCTTTAGCTTCTCTGGATTCTTGTTTTCTCATGAAAAATTTTGATTCAATGAGCTATTATGTTTCCTTGTTCAAATCATCTTCTAAGCTCTGTTCCATGACCTTGCAAAGAGCAATTGATGATGTTATTAGACCTAAGCCCGGAGAGCTTCTAGGTATGTTTGATTTTCCAGAGAAGTTCACAAAGTTCACGGCCTGGTGTGATGATGTGGTAAGCACAGCAGGCAGAAGAAATATCTATTAGTAAATAAAAAACATCACTCTTGGCTTAGTCATAGAATTCTGAGAAGCAACAGCACCCAGTGAACCAACCTAGAGATTGGCAATCCTGGGTGAGACTAACTTTATCTACAGGCATGTGACAGAGCTCTAGAAGGCAAACTTTATTTTTAAAAAATATATTTTTATTGATTTCCAGAGGGAGGGAGAGGGAGAGAGAGAAAAAAACATCAATGATGAGAGAGAATCATCGATTGGCTGCCTCCTGCACACCTCCTACTGGGGATTGAGCCCGAAACCCAGGCATGTGCCCCTGGCTGGAATCGAATTGGGGACCCTTCGGTCTGAAGGCCAATGCTCTATCCACTGAGCAAACCAAGCTAGGGCTAGAAGGCAAACTTTAAACAATATAAACAGTATCCACCTCCTCAAGCCACAGGGCATTCTCCACATACGTTCCATGTGGAAGGCAGCTGATTACATGTACAGGCCTTTTCTGCTGTCCTTGTACCTTAAAATTATGATGACCATGCCCTACCATAAAAGAAAGAAGTATAATACCATCAGTGTGCCTTTAAATGATGGTTTTAATCTCTCTTCACCAATATGTTATAGCATATACCCGATTTTATTCTTATAACAACACTGAGGATGGTAGAAAAAAATACCTGCTTTACATGTAAGTAAATTAAGCCAAAGTAGATTAAACAAGTTATTGTGTACTTACAAACAAGTTGTCTTTGGGAAAACACTATAGGATTTAATGTGAACAAAGACAAAATTTTAAGTGGAAAAGTAGGTTGGAGGGTAAGTTGTTTTTTTTTAAAAAAACAGATCATTAAATTATTGACAGTATTATTTCAACAAATGTGGTTGTAACATTTTCAAAAGTTATTTACAATATTTAAACATAGACTAGGAATAAAGAATTAGAGGAAAGTTGGTTTCTTTCCATTTTATTTTATAAAATACTCCCAATCAAGAAATCATTACATTTCAGTGTGTGCCAATAATTCTAAAACAAACACTAAAATATTATTTCTCATGCATTACCAAAAAAAAATCTATTTAGAAATAATTCTGTGAACATCATGCTGATAAATCCTACCATTTTCTCTCTAGCTTTCCCAATGTTTGCTAGGAAACATTGCAAGTTTTTTGTTGCAAGTTTCCCTCTATTACCCTCCCATTTTAAAAACCCATACTTAAAAGAGACAAATTTGTCTGACAAAGTCATCAGGCAAATCCTGTCTTTCTGAACAAAATATTTTTTAGCTCAAGGTCTACAATACCTTCCACTCTGCCACAACCACCAAGTTTCCCCTGCCATCCAAATTAAATGTAATCTGTTGATTGCAGCCATTAAATGGGCATTAAAAGATGGCATAATAAATTAAAATGATATGAATAAATTAATAATATATCCCTGATAGCATCTGGGAAATCAGAGGACAGGTGTAACCAGTGATGGTGAACCTATGACACACGTGTCAGAGGTGACACGTGAACTCATTTTTTTTGGTTGATTTTTCTTTGTCAAATGGCATTTAAATATATAAAATAAATATCAAAAATATAAATCTTTGTTTTACTATGGTTGCAAATATCAAAAAATTTCTATATGTGACACGGCACCAGAGTTAAGTAAGGGTTTTTCAAAATGCTAACACGCCGAGCTCAAAAAGTTCGCCATCACTGGGTATAACATGCTAACATCTTACACAAAGACCACCACAAAAGAATAAAGCACCAGGTATCAAAGCTCACTCAAGAAAAATTGGACAATTTGTATAGACATTTTTCTATTAAATAAATACACTCCAGATTCAAAAGGCTTCACTGATTAATTTTAGCAAACAATTAAGAAATAACACCTATTTTGCATCAACTTTTCCAAAGAAATAGAAGAAGTGGAAACCTTTTACCACTCATTTTAAAGGCCAACATTATCTCGATAGCAAAACCAGGTAAGACAGAAAACTATAGACCAATATCTCTCATGAACATAGTCACAGAATATTAGTAAAATGAATTCAGATATATATAAAAAGGATAAGATAGCATGACCACTTGGGTTAATTCCAGGAAAGCAAGGATGGCTCAACATTCAAAATCAATCAATAAAATTCACAATCTCAATAGACTAAAATAGTAAAATCATATAATCATCTCAATACATGTAAAAAAAACATTTATAAAATTAAACATCCATCCATCATAAAAAAATTTCAGCAAACTAGGGACATAAGAAAACTTCCTCAACTTGAGAAACCTTATCAACAAAAACCAACAGCTAACATCATTCTTAATAGTAAAGATTGAATATTTTCCCCTTAAGTTTTGGAACAAAGCAAAAATGTCCACTTTTACAATTTCTTTTCATCATTGTATTGGAGGTCCTATCCAGTGCAATAAGATAAAAAAATGAATATATATATGTGTGTGTATAGATAGATAGATAGATAGATAGATAGATAGATAGATACACACACATACACACACACACACACTAGAGGCCCAGTGCACAAATTTTGTGCAGGGGGGGGGAGGGGAGTCCCTTAGCCCGGCCTACAACCTCTCACAATCTGGGACCCCTCAGGGGAGTCCGACTGCTGGTTTAGATCCGATCCCACAGGGATTGGGCCTAAACCGGCAGTCGGACATCCCTCTCGAAATCCGGGACTGGCTCCTAACCGCTCCCCTGCCTGCCTGATCACCCCTAACCACTCTGCCTGCCTGCCTCATCACCCCCAACTACTTGCCTGCCTGCCTGATTGCCCCTAACCACTCTACCTTCCTGCCTCATAGCCCCTAACCCCTCTGCCTGCCTGCCTGATCGCCCCTAACCACTTGCCTGCCTGCATGATTGCCCTTAACCACTCTGCCTCAGCACCCGCCACTGCAGTTTCGTCCAGAAGGATGTCCGGAATGACATCTGGAAGGTCATTCGGCTGTCTGGTCTAATTAGCATATTATGCTTTTATTATTATAGATATTGCAAAGGAAGAAGTAAAACTGTCTATAATTGCAAGCAGCCTAGTAATCTACATAGAAAAATTCTAAGGAATCAAAAATACAAATAGTTACTATAAAAATATGTGAATTTAGCTACATTTCAGAATATAAGGTCAATATAAAAAATAGGATGTTTTTCTATTTACTAGCAACAAACTATTGAAAATGCTAAAAATACCATTTACAGATTAAAAACATGAAACCTTTAGATATCAATTTAATCAAATATATGGAAAGACTTGTATATTGAAAAAAAATTTAATGCTGAGAGAAACCAAGGAAGAACCAAATAAAGAGACAAATCATGCTCATGAATGGGAAGAATCAATATTGTTAAGATGTCTCTTTTTTTATACATTTTTATTGAATTCAGTGAAGACGGGAGAGGGAGAGAGATTGAAACATTAATAATGAGAGTGAATCATTGATCAGCTGCCTCCTGCAAGCACCCTACTGGAGATCAAGCCCAAAACCCAGGCATGTGCCCCCAACTGGGAATCAAACTGTGACCTCCTGGTTCATAGGTTGACACTCAACCACTGAGCCACACCAGCTGTGCAGATTCAGCACAGTCTAAAATAAAACTTGAGTACCCTTTTATTTTTGTAGTAGAAACTGACAAACTGGTTCTAAAATTATTTGGAAATGCAAAGAACCTAGAAATGATTTTCTAAAAAGTATAACAAAGTTGCAAGATTCACTCTATCTGATTTTAATATTTATTCTAAAGCTACAGTAATAAAGACAATGCAGTACTAGTGTAAAGATAAACATATAGATTAAGGAAACAGACTAGGGAATCCAAAAATAGCTCCACCAAAATATAGTCAACTGATTTTCAACAAAAGTGCTCAGGCAATTCACTGGATAAAGGATAGTTTTTCAACAAATGGTTCTTGAACAATTTCACATCCATAACAAAAGAGTGAATCTTGGCCCTTACTTCACAACATACACAAAAATTAACTTGAAATGGATAGTGGACCTAAATATAAGAGACAAAACTATAACACTCCTGAGAAAACATAGGAAAAATCTTATCTTGGGTTAGGCACAGATTTCTTATAGGACACAAACATCACAAATAATAAAAGAAAATGTTGATACACTGGACTTTATCAAAATTAAAAATTTCTGCTCTTCAAAAAATAAATAAAGCTGTTATTTTAAAAGATAATGTTAAGAAAATGGGGGGAGGAATCACAGACTTGGAAAATTAGAAAGTTCTATATCTAATAAGGAACTTGTATTCAGAATACTTATAAAGAACATTTATAAGATTCAATAAGTTCAATAAGATTATTAAAAAATCCAACTTAAGAAAGGATCAAAATATTTAAACAGATACTTTCACCACAGTATATATATGTATAGCAAAAAGTCCATTAAAAGATGCTAATTTGAATTTAGGGAAATATAATTTAAAACATGAGAAGATATCACTGCACACCCACTAAAATATCTGAAACTGAAAAGGCTGACATTGCCAAACATTGGTGAGCTATGGATCAACAGAAATTCTCAGATTGCTGGTGAGAATGGAAAATGATAAAACCACTTTAAAAGAGCTTGGCAGTTTCTTATCAAGTTAAACATACACTTATTATATGATTCAGCAATAACACTCCTGGTATTTGTGTTCAAAAAATGAACTTATATATCTACACACAAAGACCTGTACATGAATGTTTGCTAACATTTTATTTAAAATAACTAAGAATTGGAAACAGCCCAAATGTTCACCAATAGGTGAACAGATAAACAAATTGTGCTACATTCAGACCATGGAATAATACTCAGAAGGAAAAAAAAACTACTGACACATGCAACAATATGAATTAGTCTTAAAAGCAATATGCTAAGTATGAGAAGCCAGACACAAAAGGCTACACATTATAGAATTCCATTTCTGTGACATTCTGGAAAACAGATCAGGTGCAAGGAAATGGGGGAGGGTGAGCAGAAAGGCTGCAAAGGAGCATGATGGGATTCTTGGAGTTGATAGAAATGTTTTCTATCTTGATTAAAGCAGCAGTTACATGACTGTATACAATCAACAAAACATTGAATTAGACACTTTGAAAGGGTAAATTTTATTTATGTAAATTGTTCCCCAATAAACCTGACTCTTTAAAAAGTAAAACTAAAAAAAAACTATCTTGGAGAAGGACATAGAAGGAGGAAAGCTAAGAAGTCAGTGTACATAGAAGACTCTAACACTGAATGACTTTCCTTCCCGCTAACCTATATTTTGGCATTTATATGGGGCTCACCCTGAGAAGACAGAAAAGGGAGGTAATGGTGATTTCAAAAAAAAAAAAAAAATCCCTGCAGCTAAAAGGTCTAGGCACACCTCCCCATCTTAATTAAAGTTATTCAAGAAAAAGAATGGTTCAGGTTTAGTGAAATTACAGATAGGAAAAGTTACTAACTTACCTTAGTATTAAAAACAAGTTTAAAATAACACTCTTACTAGATCATAAATGTTCTCACCACAAGAAATAAATGATAGTTATGTGATCTGTAAGAGCTGTTAGCTAAAGCTCTGGTGATAATCATGTTGCAATATCCTATATAATAAGAGAGAAACATGCAAATTAACTGTCCCTCTGCTATGCTCAAGCCACGCCCACCAGCCAATCAGGAGTGAGTAAGCAAATTAACTCAGCTAAGATGGCAGCGGCCACGGAGCTGAAGCAAGCAGGAGGCTTGGGTTGCCCCTGGCGATGGAGGAAGCCAAGCCTCCCATCTGCCCTGGCCAGCCCTGGGCTACGTTCTAGGCTACAAAGTTTCAATTATAGAAGATAAATAAATCCCAGAAAAATAAAAAAGAAAAAGTAGAGGCTGGGAGCTTGGGTCGCCAGGGGCATGGCCAGCCAGAAAACGGCTATCAGTCCCTCACCCAGGCTGGCCAGGCACCCCACCGGGACCCCCACCCTGATCCAGGACACCCTTCAGGGCAAACCAGCCAGCCCTCCCCCGTGCCCCAGGCCTCTATCCTATATAATAAAAGGGTAATATGCAAATTGACCCTGACAGCAGAACAACTGGGAATGACTGGTCACTATGACACACACTGACCACCAGGGGGCAGACGCTTAATGCAGAAGCTGCCCTCTGGTGGTCAGTGAGCTCCCACATGGAGGAGCTCTGCTCAGCCACAAGCCAGGCTGACGGCTGCCAGCACAGCAGTGGTGGTGGGAGCCTCTCCCGCCTCCTCAGCAGCGCTAAGGATGTCCGACTGCTTCTTAGACCTACTTCCTGCTGGCAAGTGGAGATCCCCCGAGGGCTCCTGGGCTGCCAGAGAGATGTCTGACTGCCAGCTTAGGCCCAATCCCCCAGGGAGCAGGCCTAAGCCAGCAGGTGGACATCCTCTGAGGGGTCCCAGACTGCAAGAGGGCACAGGCCGGGCTGAGGGAACCCCCGAGTGCACAAATTTTTGTGCACCGGGCCTCTAGTATAATGTATAAAATTAACATATTATACACCTTAAATGTACACAATGTGGTGTGTCAATTATATTTCAATTTAAAAAAAAACACCTAAAAATAAAAATGCATACATAAATAAATAAATAATAAAATAGCCCTGCTCCATTTCCCCCAGAAGAGCTGAAGGTATTTTGCACATATTCATTATGAGCTCATGGTAGCTCTGTAGGTGAATAGAAATACAGGAAGAGCAAGGTGCTATGGACTAAACAGTTTCAGTCTAGAGAGAGACATGGCTGGATTTACATATTGGAGAGATCTCTCTGGCAGTCATGATGAGAAAAGTGAATTTGATCAGGGTAAACTGAGATAGACATTGTTGTTGGAATTATCCCTTGACAAATGATGATAAAGCCCTCACTAAGGGCCACTAGAGGTAATAGAATTGGAGGTGGCAACTCAGTGGGACTTGGCCATTGGTTGAACATGAGAGGTGAGAGAAAAAGTGGGGTTGGGGATCACACCAGAGTTTCTGACTTGGGGAGGAGTGTTATTACACCAAAGGAACCTGCGAAGAAAGGCAAGAGGGCATTCTTGGGAAGAGGAAGTGTTCCTGTGTGACTCTTATCCATGTTCTCTGTGCATTTCACCTTGGCCTTTTCCATAAGCTCTTTCTTCTCTGCCACAGGTAGGGAAAATTGCCACAGGTAGGGTTGGGGGCCCTTCCTCTCTATTCTTACATTATATTAAACTAGAGGCCTGGTGCACGAAATTCGAGCATTCGGGAGGGGGTCCCTCAGCCTGGCCTGCACCCTCTCGCAGTCCTGAAGCCCTTGGGGGATGTCTGACTGACAGCTTAAACCCATTCCCCGTGGGGAGCGAACCTAAGCCGTCAGTCAGACATCCTTAGTGCTGCCACTGCCATGGAGGCAGGAGAGGCTTCCGCCACCGCTATTGCACTTGCCAGCTGTGAGCCTGGCTTCTGGTCCACTCACAACCATGGAGAAGCTCCTGCATTGAGCATCTTCCCCCTGGTGGTCAGTGCGCATCATAGCTACAGGTTGTTCGCCATTTGGTCGATTTGCACTTTAGCCTTTTATTATATAGGACTAGAGGGCCATTTGGTCCATTTGCACTTTAGCCTTTTATTATATAGGACTAGAGGCCCAGTGCATGAAATTCATGCACGGATAGGGTCCCTAGGCCTGGCTGGCGATCAGGACCAATCAGGGCCTTCCTTCTGGCTGCCAGCTAGGGCCCTCCTTTGTTCCTCACCGCCCCCTGGTGATCATCATACGTCATAGCAAGTGATAGAACTCCCGGTCTCCTGGTTGAATTCCTGCAGGGACACTTTGCATTAGCCTTTTATATATAGTTAATAAAAATAATAAAGGAGATGACTTGGGGTGGTGAACACACAATAAAATATACAGCTCATGTATTATAGAATTGTACACCTGAAACCTATATAGTTTTATTAACCAATGTCACCCCAATAAATTCAATAATAATAATAATGAAACCAAGATGGCGGCATAGGTAAACACTGGAGATTGCTGCCTCGCACAGCCACTTCAAAAATACAACTAAGCCAAAACCAGTTTGGCTCAGTGGATAGAGCGTCAGCCTGCGGAATGAAAGGTCCAAGGTTCGATTCCGGTCAAGGGCATGTACCTGGGTTGCGGGCACATCCCCAATAGGAGATGTGCAGGAGGCAGCTGATTGATGTTTCTCTCTCATCGATGTTTTTAACTCTCT
>NW_005369217.1:3740345-3740685 GCF_000412655.1 Myotis brandtii
GAGGGCAGGACTGAGAGCAGCCATAACTGCTCGCTCCGCCCTGTTGATCCCCTGGGACCCTGCCCCGCCCAAGCCGTGCACGAAGGCTTTTGCATATGAAAGGCCTGGTCCTTTGCAATCTGATAATTACCTAACAAACTGCAGCTGCCCAAGGCCCCAGGGCAACTGGCATTGTGTCACAGCTGGCTCCTGCAGGATAGCCTCAGGCAGAGGCTAGATTAGCACCTCCTTAGAGATCCAGGAGCCAGTGTGCCTGGTGGTCAGAGTGGGACCATCCAGATTGCAGCTCCTCGGATCCATAAAGGACACACTCAGGGGGCAGACTCAGTGAGCACCAAAG
>NW_005369217.1:3741917-3742475 GCF_000412655.1 Myotis brandtii
CGGAGGGTGGGGTGGGAACCGGGTAGAGAGGAGCTATGGGGGGGAAAAAGAGGAACAACTTTAATAATCTGAACAATAAAGATTTAATTAAAAAAAATAATAATAAAGTATCTATTTTATGTCCATCTCTCCCAGTGTCTTCTCCATTTTTGATCAAGTCCAAACTCCTTATGATGGTTTACCAGGCCAGTATAACCTCGCTCTTGTGTCCCCCTCCTCTCTACTAAGCCCCTCTTCTCTCACCTCCTGACTTCATATTGCTAGTCTCTCCACCTGGAATGTTCTTCCTCCCCACAATCCCTCCCATACCTGAAAATCTCTTACTCACTTTTCAGGTCTCAGCTAACCCATCATTTCCCTTAGGAAATCTCCAATAACCCCCCAAGCCTGGTAGGGGGAGATACTCCAGAATGTTCCCACACAAGTCTACCATAATACCAACCTATCATAATTGTTTGTTTTCCCCATTAGCTTGTACGTTCCATAAGATCAAAGACTATATCTGTCTATTCACTATAGTAGCTATAGTATTATTATTATTTTATAATAACATTGTAT
>NW_005369217.1:3742556-3753962 GCF_000412655.1 Myotis brandtii
TATAATGTAATATTATGATATATTATATTGTTAATAACATTAATAATAATAATATCTAACATTTATTAGATACTTACTATATACCAGGCATCCTTCTCAGTGTTTTTGTTTATTCTTTTCTTCTTCTCAGTGTTTTGATGTTTTAACTCAGACTTTATAGCAACCCTTCAACATAGGCCCTATTATTATCACACTAGAGGCCCAGTGCACAAAATTCCTGCACAGGGGAGTGGGTCCCTCAGCCCGGCCTGCACCCTCTCACAATCCAAGACCCCTTGGGGGATGTCCGACTGCTGATTTAGGCCCGAGCAGGGATCGGGCCTAAACCGGCAGTCAGACATCCCTCTCACAATCCAGGACCGCTGGCTCCTAACCACTACTAACTGTCTGCCTGCCTGATTGCCCCTAACTGCTCACCTACCTGCCTGATCGCCCCTAACCACGTTGCCTGCCTGCCTGATCACTCCTAACCACTCGCCTGCCTGCCTAATCATTCCTAACCACTCTGCCTGCCTGCCTGATCACCCCTAACTGCCTCTGCCTTGGCCCCCGCCACTGCAACTTCGTCTGGAAGGATGTCCGGAAGGACGTCTGGAAGGTCGTTTGGCTGTCTGGTCTAATTAGCATATTACACTTTTATTATTATAGATTTTACAGGTTATGAAACTATAATACCAAGGGGCAAGTAGCTTGCTTAAGGTCAACTTCTTTTTTTTAAAATTTCTTTATTGATTAAAGTATTACATATGTGTCATTAACCCCCAAAACCCCCCCAACCCCCCACTCATGCCCTCATTGAGGTCAACTTCTAAGAAGAGTACTTATAAACAATAACAACAGCTATCTGCTGTGTGCTCTCTAATTCCTAGTTTATATGCCCATCAGAGAAATGATGTTCCATCAGTGTTTGCAGAATTGATTTGAGGTGAGGAGGTTACACGAGCTGGCAGCTTATGTCTGGCAGAGAAGAGAGGGCAGACCGGGCAAAGCTCTCATAAACACCAAGCACCCACAGCAGGCTGGGTGCTGGGACACAGGCAAAAACACTCTCCACATGCTGCTCTGAGGCCCTAGGCTCCCTCTTCCTGATTCCTTTATCAAACCCTTGCAGACTTGTGACCTGGGGACCCTCCTGCTTCCTTCTAAAATGACTCCACACCCCATTCTCACCCTGCCTTACAGTGGCTCTCTCCTGTGTGCATGTTGAGTACCCTGACAATTTTTATGGATAGCTACTAAGGCAAGGACACACCACTGTGAATAATGGAGGTGGCCCGATGGGGTTGTTCACTCTGCATTGGAAGAGTCCCCAAGGAGCTACCCAGGATGGAGGGAGCCGGGCAGCAGTGCTCCTCAGCCTGGGCTGCACAGTGGCAATTCCTGTGCAGTTTTTTTAAATACCGATGTCTAGAGTGCCCCCTCAAATCAATTAATCAGGATCCCTGGGGTTGGGCCCCAGGCACTGGTGCTTTTAAGTTCCCAGGGAGTTCACTGGCTGAGACCCACTGCAGAGGAATTCCATCTCCCTCTCTCTGCCTTGGTCTCCCTGCACTAGTTTTAGAACAGCGTATGCTTTCCTGGTGAGCTCTGGAGAGCAAGCAAGGCCAGGTAGGCCTGACTTTCAGAAAGCCTTGTGGAAATGAGCCCACCCCTGTGGCTGGCCATGCTGCAGGCTTGTGCTTCTGGACATCATAACCTGGTTGGTGTCGATGCTGAAGAGAAAGTGGTACCTCTCCACTGTCTCCTGAAGGAACAGGATGGCAGTGAGAATTGGATCTCTATCCTCAGGGCTGCAGCTGTCCTTTTCTGAATAACATCTGGAGATTTCTACTCCTTAGACATACCTATATGTCCTTTTCAGACTAGAAGCTCAATCCCCATGGGAATATGGGGTGCAGTGATCTACCCACCCCTTCCTCACACTCAGATTCTCTCTCCAATGCCAATTTCAGAGGATCCAAGTTGTGTGTTTGTTAAGGCAAATGGCACTGTCCTTACAAATCTCTTGATTTGGCTTTTAGCAATAGTGGTCTTTGATCTGAGGTATCCCGCCCCACCCTGACCCTGCCACTATACTTCTTTGGTTCCTTCTCCAAATTGAGTAACAGCAGAGAGGAAATATGCCAGGGCTGACTGGCAGACCCTGAGCGTCGGATGAACAGATTGCTCTCACACACGTTTCTGTGAAAGAGAGGGCTAAGGAGCTACTTGGCTGTCACCACCAAGTAGCCCTGTTCGCCTGCCTCCTTTGGCTTTTATTGTCATAACAGCTTGACTAAAATTAACCTCTAGATACAATCAGCAGGGTAAGTATCCTTGAGAAAGCACATGCTTCTACAAGATCGGGTTTGAATGACTAAACATAGAGAGTCTAGCAAAACACCCCGGGGGATCGGACTTGTTTGGAAAAGTCAAGGTAGGGTCTGCAGCCTTTGGCAAGGTCCCCTCAGAGGCCCCTGACCTTTCAGAGAATCCTCCTTACAGACATTCCAACCGAGTCCCATGCTTCCCCACAGAAATAGGCAGGAAACAATAGATAAAGGCATCAGACACAATAGCCTGCACAAAAATAGAGGAGTTGTTATCACTAGTCTAGTATTATCACCACTAGTAGTATTGTGGCTAACATTTATTGCATATGGCCCATGTTCTCAACACTGTGCTAAGCACTCTCCAGGCATCTGGCATTTTTTCTCTCACCCAGTCCTCTGAGGCAGGAAATACCACCATTTACAGAGAAGAAAGGGAAAGCCACACAAAAAGCAATGCTTTGACTCTTTTTAAAAGAAAGATTAGTGGTTCTCAGAATCACCTAGAACTTACTAGAAATGCAAATATTCTCTGTCCAGAGGCAAATTCATGGGCACACAACCAGTGTTTTCACACAGAGCCCACAGTTGGAGTTTAACTTTATCTTTAAACTAGAGGCCCGGCGCACTAAGTTCATGCATGGGGGGGTGTCCCTTAGCCCAGCCTGCCCCCTCTCCAATCTGGGAACCCTCAAGGGATGCCCAATTGCTCTCGTGATCTACCCGTGATAAACGGGCAGTCGGACATCCCTCTCACAATCCAGGACTGCTGGCTCCCAACCGCTCACCTGCCTACCTGATCGACGCCTAACTGCTCCCCTGCTGGCCCAATTGCCCCTAACTGCCCTCCCCTGCCAGCCAGGTCACCTCTAACTGCCCTCCCCTGCTGGCCCAGTCATCCCTAACTTCCTACCCTTGCCAGCTTCGTTGCCCCTAACTGCCCTCCCCTGCAGGCCCGGTCACCCCTAACTGCCCTCCCTTGGCAGCCTGGTCGCCCCCAACTGCCCTCCCCTGCAGGCCTGATCCCCCCCGCAACTGCCCTCCCCTGCACACCTGGTCCCTCCCAACAGCCCTCCCCTGCCGGCCTGATCGCCTACAACTGCCCTCCCCTGCTGGCCATCTTGTGGTGGCCATCTTGTGCCCACATGGGGACAGTCATCTTGTGTGTTGGAGTGATGGTCAATTTGCATATTACATCTTTATTATATAGGATGAATGTTTCTTTTTTTAAAAAAAATTCTTTATTAGTTAAGGTATTACAAATGTGTCCTTATCCCCCCTGGATGAATGTTTCTTACGTGAAGTCTGATTAGAACAAGTTGGTGGAGGGAGGGCTTGGAGACTAGGACACACACAGTCCTGCCTCCCATTGCTTCCGGGGAAGAGTTCTAAGCCACTTAGTCCCCACCCTCCCTGCCCAGGACCCCTGTCACCCTCTACCTGAGAGGCAGCCAGATTGCCTTGATGAGGGGGCTTGTGTGTGCCTTTGTCCTCTACCTCTGGCTTGCACACAAGTGAGGGAGGCATGGGTTGGATGCACACCCCTCGGTGCTCAGGCCAGGGCAAGGTGGCAGCTGTCCCCACCCTAGGCTGGCAGCATTACTGTGAGCGACGTTTCAGGGGCCTCTGGTCTCCCTGATCCAGGTACTAAGCATGTCCTGCCACAGAGGCTGCATTTCCTCAAGGTGCCAGGGGCCAGGGGCCTATGGGAAGGGGAGGCTGACTCCCCACCCTATGCAGGGCCCCACATTTTCCTTTTACACCAGAGCCTGTGATTACATAGCAGCCCTATCTCTGGGGCGCCCAGACCACCTGAATGCACACTCTCGTGGCCCGCCCAGCCATGTCCAGGTGAATTAGATGCACATGGAAGTTTGCGAGCCATTGAGTTACAGGGACGCAAGGAGAAAGCTTGAAGGAGGAGATGGTACAGCACAGTGGAGAGGAGAGCAGCAGCCTGGGAGTCAGACACCTGGGGCTCACATCCCACTCGTTTGCAGAGTGACTGTGAGTGAGTTACTTCTCTCTGTGTCTCTGTAAAGGCACATTAGATATTGTAAAGCTTGTAGAGCAATGTCAAGGAGCCACAGTGCTTGACAAATGGCAAGCACTCCATAAATGGGTGTGTTTTTGTTTTTGTCTTCGTTTTCTGAAAAGCAGCAGGATGGCACTCACAATCTTTCCCCAAAACAGGGGCTTCATTTTACACTTCATTTTTGGCTTTATTTTAAATTCTAGGCGCCCTCCAGATGTTCTTCCCCAGGTACTCCTCAGTGTCATGTTTAAATACCCCATCACTCCGATTCTGCCCTAAACACATTTCCATCGCCTCACTGAGAGGGCTAATTTTATGTGTCAACTTGACTGGGCTGAGCGATGCCCAGATAGCTGATGAACATTATTTCTTGGTGTGCCTGTGAAGGTGTTTTTGGAAGAGGTTAGTATAGGTAGACTGAGGAAAGAAAATCACCTACAGGACAGGCGTAGCCTAACCCATTGAGGGCCAGAAGAGAAAGAAAAAGCAGAGGAAAAGTGAATCTGTTCTCTGTGTGCAGGGACGTCCGTCTTCTGGTCTCAGACATCAGCACTCTTGGTTCTTGGACCTCCAGACCCAGACTGGGACTGATATCATCGCGCCCCTTGTCCACCCTTCCTCAGGCCTTTGGGCTTGGACAGAATGACCCCGTGGCTTTCCTGGTCCTCCAGCCTGCAGACAGCAGCTCGTGAGCCTCCTATTGGTACTGTTTCTCTGGAAACCTCTGCTAAGACAATCACTTTACATCTTATTGGATTCTTCAGGCAGGAGCTTCCTGGATCTGAGGAATCTCTTTCACTTCTTTTGCAGGAACTAGCATTTGAATAACCTTTCGGCCTCCTGCTGATTTCAATGGGTCAGTTCACATCTTATGGGAATTTTCAGACACTTCCTAGCCTCCTCTGAATGCTACTTTGTCAACACTGTGGTTGTGTCCAGCCCAGATTCCCTGGCTGCTTCAGGCTCACAGCCGCACCTTCTCTGGACAGTTGCCTTTGACCCATGGAAGCCACCTTGCTCAGAAATGTTATTCGGTCCCCAAGGGCAGCCACAGCCAATGGCTAGCTGATATGGGGTTGGAGCAACTTTGTGGTGTTGTACTTTGGTGTTTTCTGACATCACTTCTGACACCAAATGTGTAGTTTTTCCAACCAATTCTTCAATACCAGCTGGGTGTTCAGCCATTCAGTTCTAACACTACCTGGAGTTAGTTAGGTCAGATCGCACAGGTAAAGGGCTCTGTCCCACAATATTGTCCCCACTTCAGGTGCCAGCCCCAAATGGGGACCCCATGTGACCCACACTTCCACCTGACCAACACAAATTCAAGGGTTCCCATGCTTACTATTATAATTCCTTACAAAGGATACAAATGAACAGCCAGATGAAAAGACATGCAGGGTCCCCAGCACAGGGGCTTCTGTCCCTGTGGAGTTGGGGCATGCCACCTTCCTCCGGGCACATGGATGTGTTCACCAACCCAGAAGCTCCTCGAATTCTGACTTTTAGGTGTTTTATGGAGGTTTCCTTACATGGGCATGATTGGTTAAATAACTGACCATTCGTGACTGACCTCAATCTCCAGCCCTTCTGCCCTCCCCAGAGGTGGAAGTGTGGGGCTGAAAGTTCTAAGCCTCTCATCATGCAGTTGCTTTTTCTGCTAATCAGCCCCCATCCTGAAGCTATCTAGGGCCCTACGGGACTCACTCATTGGTATACAAAAGATCTTTTCTAAGGGTTTTGGGAGCTCTGTGCCAGGATTCAGGGACAAAGACCAGATACATATTTTTTATTATAGCACAGGTACAAGTCATCCTTCAACCTCCTTGTGGGATCAGGCTGCATCCACCCCTTTGCTAGCTTCTCCCTGTCCTGCCTCACTCATATCCTCAAAGTTGCACACAGCCCTCTGCTGGCTCTGCTTTTGGAGAGTCCAGCCTAACATACCTGTAGCTTTCTCCTCCCACATGTGTTCGTGTGACTGCTTTGAGAGCTCCTGGAGGTTTAATCCATATCTAGTTGATCTTTGCCTTCCTTTAACACCTACATGATGCCTTGCACATATAAAATGGTCAGTATATTTTGTGGAATGAGTATTTCATATTTTGAAATTATTACATGACTGGGGAGGATTGTTAAATGACTGGCTTATTTTTTCTAATTCCCATTCTGCACTCCCACCCCCAAAACTTGGCACACGGACAGTTTAATTCTCCCCCCTGAAGACGAGGGCAAAGGATTTCAAGAAACTGCTCAACAACAGGCTATTTCCACCTGGTGCCAGAGATAAAGAAATCTTGTTAGTGCCTCAAGTATCTCTGTTCTTTCCAACTTTGCTGTTCGATCAAGTTAAACAGTCCCTAAGAGTAAATAAATGTGGCAAAGATAAAACAAATATTTTTTTCCAATTGGATTGGTTCATTCCTTTTGTAGGTCAGATGAGGGAGAACCAGAATGTTTTGATTAAATAAGCTATTGCCATGAAATAATTGGCTTGTTTACTAACGGGCTGTCGTATTTCTTGTCATTATCTACCAAAGTGGGGATTCTTGGTATTGCTGAGAGGACTGCTCTGAATAGGAAAATGGCAAGGTTCTTTAACCTAATGTTCTTATTACGTTACAAAGTGTGAAAACACTGCATTAAAAGCAAAGGCAACAACCCCACATAATTGCAGAGTAGAGAAAAAAATAGAAGCAGGTGGGCTCTCTGCATCTCTTTTAGGAGTCTTTCCTTAGTGTATGTTTCTGATAACTAATTCTTCCACTTTCTTTTCATATATTATATATGAAAAGGTGCTAGCATGATTTAATTTCCTGATAGAGGAAAGATGGAACACCTCCCTGTGACTCCCTCAGCACGGTTCTTCCTAGCCTAAAATTAGGTCTTCATGATCACGAGATGCCATTGAATTCATTGCTTGTTTAGGTATAAATTATCCAGAGTGATGGTGACCCCATACTACTAGTATTGGTAATGATGATAAATGACATTGATTGGATGTATCAGCCATTGCTCTAGTACTTTATACGTATTAATTGATTAATCCCCCATCACAACTCTATGAGGTAGGTAACTTTAATAGCCCCATTTTACACATGAAAAACTGGGCCTCATGTGTTAAATAACTTGCCCAAGCATAAAAGTTCTAAGGGACAGAGCTGGCTGTGACCCCGCATAGTCTGGCTCCAGATCTAGGCTTAACTAAACACTACAGATATTGCCCAGTAGTATTAGTCATAACAACTGTTAACATTAGAGCAACATTTATTGAATCTTAACTATATGCCAGCAATGATTCTTAGTCATATGTGTTAACATTATTAATTCTCATTAAAAACTCCATCAGATAGGTATTTACCATCCTCGTTTTACTGCGGCACAGAGAAGGTAAGTAACTTGCCCAGTGTTACTCAGCTGGTGGAAACCAGGTTTCCAGTCTGTTTGGAGTGCCTTCGGAGGCAGCACTCTGAGGTCTTTCTGCTCTTGCTCGCAGGTAAGCTTTGGCTGTGTGGGACAGGTGCACACTGCCATCAACCACACTCTGTAAAGGCCATGTCCCTGAGAGAACATCCAGGAAGTTACGGAACAAGAGGTCCCACAGACCTAGTCTTCCCTACACATCTGTTCTGATCTATTTCTTTGCCTGCCCAGAGTTTTCCTTCTTGTTTTGATAAGAGCACTCAAGTTTCCTTTTGGGGGAAATATATTAGTTTTCTATCATTGCCATAACAAATGATCATAAACTTAGTGGTTTAAGACAACACAAATTGCCCTGGCCAAGCTCAGTTGGTTGGAGGGCCATTCTGTACACCAAAAGGTTGTGGGTTCGATCCTTGGTCAGGGTGCATTCTGGAGGCAATTGATCAAGGTTTCTCCCTAACATTGATGTTTGTCTCTCTCCCTTCACTCTAAAATCAATAAACAGCCCAGCTGGTGTGGCTCAGTTTGTTGATTTGTTGATGATAGCCATTCTGACAGGTCATGAGGTGGTGGCTCATTATGGTTTTGATTTGCATCTCTGGGATGATTAGTGACTTTGAGCAGTTTTTCATATGTCTCTTAGCCTTCTGTATGTCCTTTTGTTAAGTTGTATGAGTTCCTATATATTTTGGAGGTTAACCCCTTATCAGATGTATCATTGACAAATATGTTCTGCCCTGCAATGGGCTCTCTTGTTATTTTGCTGATGGTTTATTTTGCTGTGCAAACGCTTTTTATTTTGATGGAGTCCCATTTGTTTATTTTCTCCTTAGTTTCCATTGTCCTAAGAGATGTATCAGTAAAGACATTGCTACAAGAGATGTCAGAAAATTTACTGCCTATATTTTCTTCTAGGATTTTTATGGTTTTGCAACTTACATTTAAGTCTCTTATCCATTTTGAGTTTATTCTCGTGTGTGGCGTAAGATGGTGGTCTAGTTTCTTTCTTTCTTTCTTTCTTTCTTTCTTTCTTTCTTTCTTTCTTTCTTTCTTTCTTTCTTTCTTTTTTTTTTTGCATGTACCTGTCCAATTTTCCCAACAACATTTATTATTGAAGAGATCTTTACTCCATTGTATGCTCTTGCTTCCTTTGTCAAATATTAATTGAGCAAAATGGCTTGGGTCAATTTCTGGGTTTTCTGTTCTATTCCATTGATCTATATGCCTGTCGTAGTGCCAATACTTGGCTGTTTTGATTACAACAGCTTTGTAGTATAGCTTGATATCCGGTATTGTGATCCCTCTAACTTTGTTCTTATTTCTCAAGATTGCTTTGGCTATGTGGGGTCTTTTTTGATTCCATATAAATTTTTGGAGTGTTTGTTCTAGATCTGTGAAATATGCCATTGTTATTTTAATAGGAATTGCATTGAATCTATAGGTTTCTTTGGGTAGTCTGAACATTTTAATAATGTTAATTCTACCAGTCCATGAACATGGCATATTCTTCCACTTGTTTATATTTTCCTCTATCTCTTTTTTCAATGTCCTGTAGTTTTCGGAGTACAGGTCTTTTACCTCCTTGATTAAGTTTATTCCTAATTTTACCTTAAATTTTTTGTTGCAATGGTAAATGGGATGGGTTTTTGGGTTGTTTTGTTTGTTTGTTTGTTTTTATTTTCTCTTTCTGAGAGTTCATTATTGGTGTATAAAAATGCCATCAAGCCCAGCCAGTGTGGCTCAGTTGGTTGAATGTTTCCCATGCATCAAGAGGTCACTGATTGGATTTCAGGTCAGGTTACTTACCCGGGTTGGGGTCTTGGTCCACAATAGGGGCATGTGTGAGGCAATGATTCTCTCTCATCACTGATGTTTCTATCTCTCCCTCCCTCTCCCTTCCTCTCTCTCTAAAAAAATCAATAAAAATATTTTTTTTAAATGCCATCGATTTCTATGTGTTAATTTTGTATCCTGGCCCTAACCGGTTTGTCTGAGTGGATAGAGCCTTGGCCTGCAGACTCAAGGGTCCCAGGTTCGATTCCGGTCAAGGGCATGTGCCTTGGTTGCAGGCACATCCCCAGTAGGGAGTGTGCAGGAGGCAGCTGATCAATGCTTCTCTCTCATTGATGTTTCTGGCTCTCTATCCCTCTCCCTTCCTCTCTGTAAAGAATCAATAAAATATATTTTTTTAAAATTTTGTACCCTGCTACATTGCCAAATTCACTTATTAAATCTAGTCATTTTTTGGTGGAGTCTTTAGGGATTTCTATGTACAATATCATGTCATCTGTGAATAATAAGAGTTTTACATCCTTTCCAATTTGGATGCCTTTTATTTTTTCTTCTTGTCTGATCACTGCAGGTAGGACCTCCAGTACTATGTTGAGTAAAAGTTGTGAAAGCAGACAACCATGTCTTGTTCCTGTTGTTAGGGGAAATGGTTTTAGGTTTTTCCCATTGAGTATGATGTTGGCTGTAGGTGTGTTATATATGGCCTTTATTATGTTGAGGTCTGATTCTTCTATCTGCACTTTGCTGAGAGGTTTTATCAAATGTGTGTTGGGTCCAGCCAGTGTGGTTCAGTGGTTGATCATCCACTCATGAACCAGGAGGTTGAGGTTCAATTTCCAGTGAGATCACATGCCCGGATTGTGGGCTCAATCCCCAGTAGGGGGTGTGCAGGAGATAGCTGATTGATGATTCTCATCATCGATGTTTTTATCTCTCTCTCCCTCTTCCTTCCTCTCTCTGAAATTAATAAAAACATATTTTTTTAAAAATTGCTGTTGGATTTTGTCAATTGCCTTTTTCTGCATCTGTTGATATAACTATGTGATTTTTGTCTTTCAGTTTGTTTATGTGATGTATCACATTTATTGATTTGCTTATATTGTATGAGCCTTGCATCCCTGAAATAAATCCCACTTGGTCATGGTGTATGATCTTTTTAATATATTGCTGGATATGATTTGCTAATATTTTGTTGAGGATTTAGCATGTATATTCATCAGGGAAATTGGCCTATAATTCTCTTTCTTTGTAGTTTCTTTATCTGGTTTTAGAATTAGGATAATGCTGGCCTCATAAAAAGAGCTTGGAAGTGTTCCTTCCTCTTGGATTTTTTGGGATCGTTTAAGGATGGGTGTTAGTTCTTCTTTAAATGTTTGGTAAAAATCCCCTGTGAAGCTGTCCAGGCCAGGGCTTTTGTTTGCTGGGAGTTTTTTAATTACTGCTTCTATTTCATCAGTTGTTATTGGTCTATTCAGGTTTTCTGATTCTTCCTGATTCAGTTTTGGAAGGTTGCATTTTTCTAAGAATTTGTCCATTTCATCCAGGTTTTCCAGTTTGTTGGCATATAGTTGTTCATAGTAATTTCTTATAATCATTTGTATTTCTGTGGTATCAGTTGTTACTTTACCATTTTTGTTTCTGATTTTACTTGTTTGGGTCCTCTCTCTTTGTTTCTTTTTTTTTTAATATATTTTATTGATTTTTTACAGAGAGGAAGGGAGAAGGATAGAGAGCTAGGAACATCGATGAGAGAAAAACATCGATCAGCCGCCTCCTGCACACCCCCCACTGGGGATGTGCCCGCAACCAAGGTACATGCCAATGACCGGAATCGAACCTGGGACCCTT
>NW_005369217.1:3755489-3762099 GCF_000412655.1 Myotis brandtii
TTCCTGGCTCCTGGATCTCTAGGGAGGTGCTAATCTAGCCTTTGCCTGAGGCTATCCAGCAAAAGTCTCCCTGCAGGGCTTGGGCGGGGCAGGTCCCACGGGACCAACAGGGCGGGGGTAGCAGTTATGGCTGCTCTCAGTCTTGCCCTCAGAGGCTCTGCTTCTCAGTGTCCCAGTAATCGCTGCAAGCCCCTCGGAGAGAAAGCTGCCCTCGGGTTCCAACCGATGCCAGACAGTCCCGTTTCTCCTGTGTGAGTCTGGGTCCCTAGAGACTCACCCGGAACTGGAGCTCAGAGCCTGAGACTCCCTCCCAATTGAAAACGACAACCGTGCCCTCAGCCGCCAGCCCGTTCCGCATGCACCTCCGCACCTTAGTATTTTACTTCCGCACTGCGCCGCCTCTGAGACTCTGTATGCTTTTCTCTTTCCTTCTAGTTGTAGAATTTTCACTCAGCCAGCCTTCCTGTGGTTCTGGATGATGTCCTTTCCGTCTTTTAGTTGTATTTTGGAAGTGGTTGTTCGAGGCAGGAAACTCCAGTGTTTACCTATGCCGCCCGTTCTCTAATTCTTTAAATTGTAGGTTTAAATAGTTTATTATTGATTATTCTTGTGGGTGTTTTTGTTTTGTTTTGTTTTGTTTTACGAACTTTCCTCTTAGGACTGCTTTTGGTATGTCCCATAGATTTGGGGTTGTTCTGTGTACATTTTCATTTGTTTCTAGGAAGTTTTTTATTTTCTTACTTGATCTCATTGGTAACCTATTTATTGTTTAATAACATGCTATTTAGCCTCCATGTGTTTGAATGTTTTTGAGTGTCTTATTGTAGTTGATTTCTAATTTCATCCCATTGTAATCTGAGAAGACAGTTGATATGATTTCAATTTTCTTGAATTTGTAGAGACTTGTTTTGTGTTCTAGCATGTAGTCAATCTTTGAAAATGTCCCAAGTGCACTTGAGAAGAATGTACATTCTGCAGCTTTGGGGTGAAATGTTCTGTAAATGTTAATCAAATCCATCTGATCTAGTGTGTCATTTAGAGTCACTGGTTTAATTCTCTTTGTCTTCTGCCATCACCATCACAACTTTCCTCAATTCCCATTCAATCTTCAACTCCCTCAATAATCCTTCTGCCCCACACTCCACTAAAAGTATTTTTGTTGAAGTTAAAAATTATAAACCTGCTGCCAAATTTAATGGACAGGGGGCATCACCACTTGGTATCTCAACAGCTATCTCATATCTCAGCATGTCTAAATGGAACTCACCATCTTTCCCCTGCAGTCCTTATCTGGTGTTGAGTCTGCCCAGCTGCATGGCTCCCCTCCATCTGGAAACAGCATGGCTTTTATTTGCAGTAACTCAATGTAGTTAGGATGTGATTTCCAATCCAACACTGCTGACTTCTTGATTTTGGACTTCTGGCCTCCAGAACTGTGAGAAAATAAATTTCTGTTGTTTTAAGACACCCAGCTTGTGGTAATTTGTTAGCATCCACCAAACACTAATACATCCTGCTTCATTCTAATGGGTGGGGGCCAATAAATCCTGCTTAGGAGATCTGACCTAGATATAGAAAGTAGGAAATTTCATAGCTTCTTCAGGGCAGGTCTGCTCGCTTGAAAGATAGTCCAATTGTTACTGGATGAAGTAGGTTGTCCCCTTCCCCACTGGGTACTGCTGGGGGTGGAGTCCTTACAAGATCTCAAGAAAAAAATTTTCTGAGACTCACATGGGAAAGTGATTTTGTGTGTGTGCGGAATTAAACTTCTGGGTTTCCAAAGTCCTATTTCCCTTAATCCAGTCCTGGAAGAAGTGTAACTGGGGTTTCAGTAGAGGAGCCAAGTCCAGTTCAGCATTAGGCTGCAGTGCATTAGTCCATTGTGTGTGGGGTTCACATGGCTATGGGCCATTTGGGCAAATTCAGGAGAGCGCACTCTAAGATACAAGAGTCCCAAGAGCAGTAAGAGCACAAGAGCACCAGAGAGAGAACTCCTTTGTTCAGGGGATTAAATATCCCAAATTTCATGCCCTTGCACTGACCACACCCATTTTAGTCAAAGACCTTTGTTCTTAAGTGTTACTAACAACAAGCACCTTCCTATGTCACGCCAACTTTCCTGGGCATGCGTCTATCTCCCCTTCATTGGACCCTGGGGAGTGTAAAGTTGCAGGTCCCTAGTAAAGCTGTCCAAATGACAGGCCTATAACAGCTGGCTTCTCCCTTTGCTCCTTTCCAGGTATTAATAACTAGGTTAATTACAACAGTATTACAGTCACCAATCTTTCCAGAATAAGATAATTACCATATTGGCATAGATACTTAGCTCACCAAAATAGGACCCTCTATCTCTTCCAGCAGCCCTCATTAATTATACCTTGAAGTTGTAGGTTGTTCTCTCTCTGATAGACAGAGGACAGACTTTCTTTGTATAATAAGAAAAATTTTAAGTTTCATTGAACAGCTTTCCCAGAAAGCTTACCATTAATTTCCTTTGTAATTTTTGGTAATAAGTGCTGATAGCAAATGTCCTTGCCAGCTTTTGTAATCCCAATGACATCACAAACTTCCATCACTGTAGGAAATTGTTCTCCTAGCTGGCCATGATGACATCAACTGCTGGGAGAGGAAAAACGAAACAACAGGAAATTCTGTGTTCAGCTGTAAACTGATAAATGAAGGAGGAACTGGTCTTTAAAATAAGTTTCCTTAGCTAAGCAGCATTCTCAATTACTTGGCTTTATTTATTTATTTATTTATTTATTTATTTGGCTTTATTTATTCAGTCTATTTATTCCCATAACCTAGTCAAAAAATTGGGGAGTATAAACCAGACTTTCTCACTTTGGAAGTCCCCAGGTCACATTATTGCATGTCAGGTATTAGCAGAGGGGCTAAGAAAAGACTCAGGCACAAGGTAAGGAGATAATTTTTAGGAAGAAAAAAAAGAAAGAAAAAGAAAAGGAGAGAAAAGAAAAGAAATACAGATGGCCAATAAACATTTGAGCTGGGCAATCTGACTAATTATATTAGTCAGGTTTCTTCTAGGAAACAAAACCATCAGGTTGTATGTGTATATAAAGATTGGGCTTTATTTTAAGGAATTAGATCATGCGTTGTGGGGCAGGCAAGTCCAAAATATGCAGAGGAGGTGAGCAGGCTGGAGACCCAGGGAAAACTGACCTCAGTCTTTTCTCTTAAGGCCTTTTTCAACTGATTGGATGAGGCCCACCCACATTATGGAAGGTAATCTGTTTTACTCAAAATATACTTATTTAAATGTTACTCTCATCTAAAAAATATCTTCACAGCAGCATCTAGACCCCTGTTTGACCAAAAGTTGGGCACCACAGACTAGCCAAGTTGACACATAAATTAGTCATCATACTAATTTTTTAAAAGTAAATATAAGTGACAATAAGCCATTTTTCACCCAGCAGGTGTGCAAAGATTGAACAGAACCACACCCAGCTTTGTTGAGAGATAACATAACACTCATATACCTTTGATGGGGCACAGACACCAAATACTTTTCTATAGGTCAGCTTGGCAGTATCAAAATATCCAATGTGCATACTCTTCGACCCCACAATTCCACTTTCAATAACTTACCATAAGGGGATATTCAAACAGGTATGAAACTACAGTTATTTGTGGGTTCTCCAGCAATGTTATATATAATAAAAATTGGAAACAGCTTCAATGTCCAGCAGTTGGGGACACATTTAAGTAAGGCACAGCTCAGGGATACCGTGGGGTTGGTTCCAGACCATTACAATAAAGCAGGTATTGCAATAAAGCAAGTCATAATCCTCTTGCTGGCAGAGGGTCTTACCTTCAATTTGTGAAAAACACAACATTGTGCAGTACAATAAAGGGAAGTGTAATAAAATGAGGTATGTCTATACATCTATACAATGGAATACATTCTAGACTTTAGAAAGAGTGAGATGTTTATATTCCTAGAAATGAACTGGTTTTTACAGTATCATGTTGTATGAAGAAAGCAGGTTTCAGAACATTATTTGTACTTTCATTTGATCTCATGTATATACAATTGAATAAGTAAATTGATATATTTCCTAGAAAGCACATTTACCAAAATCATAAGTGTGGTTATGTCTGGGTGGTAGGATTTCTGGTTATTTTTTGTTACAGTTATTGAGGGCTTGTTATGTGTCAGGCATTCTTTTAAGTACATCACATGGATTAGATTCATTTAATAAGCTATGTTGTTTGCATTTTTAAAGAAAACAAAAACATGTATCTTTTCCCCAAAAAACTATGAAGCCATTTTTAAACCCATCCTTTCTATTCTCATACATGGGCAGCCCTTGTTTCTAAAGTCCACAACCTTGGGAGTCTGAAACTGCTTTATGCAGATCCCAGCCAGTGTTATTACTGGGAATTTCCCACTTTACAAAAAGTTGACATTCTCCCATTGCTGTTGGGGTTTTTGCTTGTTTGATCGTTTATTATGGATTGAGTCAGTGAATAGCGTGTTCCCTTTCAACCCTCATTCTTGGTCCTAACCAATGTTCTCTCATATGCAGCCCTTCTAATGTATTTAATAGATTTCTTTTTTTAATTTCAGAGAGGGAGAGAGAGAGAGAGAGAGAGAGAGAGATCGATCAATTATGAGAACCATTGATCGGCTGCTTCCTGTACACCCCCCTACTGGGGATCGAGCCCACAACCCATGTATGTGCCCTGACTTGGAATCAAACCGTGACCTCCTGGTTCATAGGTCGATGTTCAAACACTGAACCACGCCGGCCGGGCCCTTCTAATGTATTTAATGTCTCCTTTTGTTACTGTGTATTCTTATACAATATGCATTATTTGGTAAGTCTGTATGTTTAATTTACCTAAATGGTTTGATCTTATAGTTCATTCAAGGGTTCTCCCTGCCTCCCCACTTTACCCATCCAGGGACAGTACCGACTTAATGCTCTCACTGTTTCTGTTGTTCCCGCTTGGGGGTTTCCGGAGCAGCACGAGTGTCCTCTACCAGCCCTCCACCAACCACTCACTCCTAATCATGTGGCTTGCCCCAGCACTTAAGGTTCATTAGACCATCCAAAAGGCAACTTGGCTTTTTTTTTTTTTCATGTGTGTAATCCTCTCTACTGAGAAACATGGTACAAGTTCCCCATTTTCCAGCTGGAAGGAATTGTAAAGCTAGCAATGAGTGCCTCGTTGACAGTAGTCCTTGCAGATCCCAAACTTAGGTGGCTGGGCAAGGCACTCCCTTCCAGCTCTCTCCCGTCCAAGTAACTCCTCTGCCCTCCTAAGTCACATTCTCTTCTCCACTGGGTTCCCAGTTTGTGAAAATGCTGAGGTACAAGTTCCCCATTTTCCAGCTGGAAGGAATTGTAAAGCTAGCAATGAGTGCCTCGTTGACAGTAGTCCTTGCAGATCCCAAACTTAGGTGGCTGGGCAAGGCACTCCCTTCCAGCTCTCTCCCGTCCAAGTAACTCCTCTGCCCTCCTAAGTCACATTCTCTTCTCCACTGGGTTCCCAGTTTGTGAAAATGCTCACATATGAAGGCCTGATTTTCAGCCCAAAACTCCTTTATGTATTCTCCAGAAGACCTAACATTTCCTAGGTCATCTCCCAGCTCGAGAGCTCAACATTCACAAAAGGAATAGGAATGTGTGTGATGAGTCCCCACTGTGACCTTTCTATAGTTTCTGCCTTCTACTCATCCCGCTGGCTGCCTTTAACTTTAGTTTGATTTAATCTGCAGAAAAATGCTAGGGGTAGGCATGGTCAGAGTGGGGTTATCTCGAAGATAATGACGCATAAGTTTCAAGGCCCCTATCTGGTAAAGTCCCTAGGATAAGTCCTAACAATATGTTCACGAGAGTACATGTTTTTGTTAAATTTGCACAATTGAGACATTTTAATGCTTTGTAAGCACTATCATGTCTTCTTGTTATAATACTTTTATCCTAAAATTATTATTTTCCAAAAGTATAATGCTTCCCTTCAATTCCTGAAGCTCGGTCTTTCCACATAGTGAAACACAGTGTAATTTGCTTCAGAACCCACACATCCCAAGGGCTGACTGGACCTTGTGGCTCTGTCCTGATCTTAATTTTGAAACACTCCTATTGCAGGTGGACTCCTAATTTCCACTTATCAAGTGTAGCCCTTGGCTCAGAGTATGGCTTCCAACCCATATCTTTTTGTTGGTTTTCTTTCTGTACCTCTTCCCACCATTCCCCTTCTCTCTCTCTGCACCACTCCTCTCCTCTCTCTCTCTCTCTCTCTCTCTCTCTCTCTCCTATATCTGGTTTGGTTGAATTTTCTATCTATCTATATCCTATCTAATAATAAACAAACATGGTAATTAACCATACCTCCACTATGCTTCCCATTGGCTAATCAGGGCGGTATGCAAATTAACTGCCAACCAAGATGGCGGCCGGCAGCCAGGCAGCTGAAGCGAACATGAGGCTTGGTTGCCCCGGATATGGAGGAAGCCAAGGTTCCCCACCTGCAGCAGCCCGGCTCTGAGCTGCACTCTAAGAAACAATGTTGCAATTATAGAAGCTAAACAAACCCCAGATACCTGCTTTCAGCCAGCCGGCCTCGGAGCTGGAGC
>NW_005369217.1:3762797-3771448 GCF_000412655.1 Myotis brandtii
ATGTCTGATTGCCAGCTTAGGCCCAATCCCCTGGGGAGCAGGCCTTAGCCAGCAGATGGTCATCCCCCGAGGGGTCCCAGACTGTGAGAGGGCACAGGCTGGGCTGAGGGACCTCCCCCGCCCCACCCCCCTGAGTGCAAAAATTTTTGTGCACCGGGCCTCTAGTATATATACAAAAGCCTAAGCAACAGTCTAACCACTCGACCGCTCGACCTGTAGCTGTGACATGCACTGACCACCAGGGGGCAGACGCTCAATGCAGGAGCTGCCCCCTGGTGGTCAGTGCACTCCCACAGCGGGAGCATCGCTCAGCTGACCAATGGGTGTCAGACTCCAGGTTCATGGCTGGCAAGCACAGCTGCAGTGGCATGAGCCTCTCCCACGGACACTCCCCCTGAGCACCCCTCACCCATCTGGACCAGGACCGGGATCGGGACTGACTGGGCATGAGCCTAAAGCCACTTCTCAGTCATGGGCAGCCGGTATCACCCTAGGATGGGTGCATGGAGACTGCAGCGAGTGGCATCAAGCCTACTGAGCTGGCACAGTGGGGCTAGGATGAGCGGGAGTGGCACGGCGCCCAGCCTGGGCTCCTTCCCGGCCACCTGCCACTGTACACTACTACATCCCTCGGGGGATGTAGAACTGCTGGTTTTGGCCGATCCCCGCAGGCCAGGCTGAGGGACCCCACCAGTGCACGAATCCATGCACCAGGCCTCTAGTTTAAGTATAAGAAGCTGAAGTGCAGATTGGCAAAAAGCCAGTTTTTAAAAATGAGCTCAAATGTACCAGGCAAACACTTTCAAGAATGCCCACAGCTGCCAGTCTTTAGAGAACAAAAGTAGGAATCAGGCTTGTGTGGCAGGTGCTCTGTCTGGGTCTATGGAACTGTGGTGTTTAATGAGGTAGAAATATTTCCAACTCTTCACCTAACAAAAGAGTAAACGAAAAAAATTCCTTTAAGTTAGAAAAGTTCCTCAAACCAACATCTCAGCAAAAATTTTAGCACACAAAAACAGTGCTCAAGAACTATTAAGTGAATAGAATCTCATTTTAGAGGAAAGCACCCCACTATTGGATATTGTTTCCATCTAAAATATCCTGGAAAAGAGGTCTTCCACTGGCCTATTTTCAAGATCAAGTTTTTGGAGTCTTTTTTTGGGGGGGGGCGGGGGGGAGATAATTATTTTCTTCTTTTCCCCTTGTAAAATGCTTTTCCAGAAGTATTAACCCTTTTTGTTTGTTTTGTTGTTGTTGTTGTTGTTGTTTTTGTTAAATGTTACCCTTCATTTTCTGACAGATATTTAAATCATTTTTTTCTGGTTATAAAAGTAATCCATTCATGTATGATTGAACAAATATTTTACTGAGTGCTTACAATATTTCAGACCCTATTCTAGGTGCTTCTTTCACTAGAAATTTTTTATCATATTTTATAAGCAGCTCAATAATTCACTTAGTCATTCTCTTTTTGTTAAACATTTAGACCATTTCCAATTTCTTCCTGTAGCAGTGACCATCCTTGTAATATATTCTTGTCTATACCCATGGTATATTTGGTTCAATCCCGTTGTGTCTTGTTCTGTTCTGTCAGCACAGGTATAGCAGCTGGCTCAATGACCTTGGGGTTGAACCTCAATGTAAACAAGTCAGAGGGGAGATCCCTCCCATGAACGGGACATCAATAATAAAGTACCAATTACAACAGGAAAGTACAAATAATGCACAGAAGGTGCAATCCTATAGCATCCAGCTCAGGATATCAGAAACTGCACCAATGGACCCCTCAAAACACTTTCTCCATAAGGCCATCCCACAAAAACTAGGAGACATAACAATTCTATCTAATACATGGAAACAAATACAAAGAGACAGCTAAAATGGGGAGACGAAGAAATAACCTGCAAATGAAAGAAAAGGAGGAGTCTCCAGAGAAAGAACTAAATGAAACGGAGGCACACAACCTCTCAGACATAGAGTTCAAAGTAATGAATATAAAGATGTTTAAGGAACTTAGTGAAAATTACAACAGCATGAAAAAGGAAAAGAAACCATAAACAAGAACCAGATAGAAATGAAGAAGAAGAATATTTCTGACATAAAGAACACATGGGAAGGAATTAAAAGTAGACTGAATAAAGCATAGGAATGAATCAGCAATTTGAAATACAAGGTAGAAATAAAAACCCAGCCCTAGCTGGTTTGGCTCAGTGGATAGAACACCAGCCTGTGGACTGAAGGGTCCTGGGTTTGATTCCAGTCAAGGGCACATGCCCAGGTTGCAGGCTCAGTCCCCAGTGTGGGGCATGCAGGAGGCAGCCGATCCATGCTTCTCTCTCATCATTGATGTTTCTCTCTCTCCCTCCCTCTCTCTTCCTCTCTGAAACCAATAAAAATATTTTTTTTAAAAAAGAAAGAAATACCCAATTAGAGCAGCAAATAGAAAAAATAATTAAAAAGCACAAGGATAGCTTAAGGAAGCTCTGGGACAACATGACACATAACAACATCTGCATCATAGGAATTCCAGAAGGAAAAGAATATGAGCAAGAAACAGAAAACCTGTTTGAAGAAATAATGATAGAAAACATCCCCAACCTGGTAAAGGAAAACTCACACAAGTTCAGGTAGCACAGAGTCCCATATAAGATGAACTCAAAGAGATCCATACCTAGACACATCATAATTAAAATGGCAAACATGGCCCTAACCGGTTTGGCTCAGTGGATAGAGCGTTGGCCTGCGGACTCAAGGGTCCCAGGTTCGATTCCAGTCAAGGGCATGTACCTTGGTTGTGGGCATATCCCCAGTAGGGGGTGTGCAGGAGGCAGCTGATTGATGTTTCTCTCTCATGATGTTTCTAACTCTGTCCCTATCCCTTCCTCTCTGTAAAAAAATCAATAAAATATATTTAAAAAAAAAATTAAAATGGCAAACATGAACAACTAAGAATCTTAAAGGCAGCGAGTGAGAGACAGAAAATTACTTACAAAAGAGTTCCCGCCCATACTGTGTGGTTCACTGGTTGATTGTCAACCTATAAACCAGGAGGTCACAGTTCAGTTCCTGGTCCGGGCATATGGTTGGGTTGCAGGCTCAATCCCCAGTGTGGGGCATGCAGCAGGCAGCCAATCAATGATTCTCTCTCTCATCACTGATGTTTCTATCTTTCTCTCCCTCTCACTTCCTCTCTGAAATCAATAAAATATATGTGTATATTTTAAAAGAGTTTCCATTAGAATGTCCATTGACCTCTCAATAGAAACCATCAAGTCAGAAGGGAATGGCATGAGGTATTCACAGTAATGAAAAGCAAGGGTCTGAATCCAAGACTACTGTATCCAGCAAGGCTATCATTTAAAATTGAAGGTGTATAAAAAGCTTTCCAGACAAAAAAAGGTTAAAGGAGATCATTACCACCAAACCAGCAGTGGAAGAAATGTTAAAGGGACTGCTTTAAGAAGAAGAAAAGGAGAGAGAGCAGATCATAGGCATAAAGAAAATAAACATGGCAATAAATTAATACCTATAAATAATAATCTTAAATGTAAATGGATTAAATGCTCCAATCAAAAGACTTAGGGTGACTGAATGGATAAGAAAACATGACCGCCCTGACCGGTTTGGCTCAGTGGATAGAGCGTCGGCCTGCGGACTCAAGGGTCCCGGGTTCGATTCCGGTCAAGGGCATGTACCTTGGTTGCGGGCACATCCCCAGTCGGGGGTATGCAAGAGGCAGCTGATCGATGTTTCTCTCTCATCGATGTTTCTAACTCTCTATCCCTCTCCCTTCCTCTCTGTGAAAAATCAATAAAATATATTTAAAAAAAAAAAAGAAAACATGACCCATATATATGCTGACTAAAAGAGACCTACCTCAGAACAAAAGATACACACAGACTGAAAGTAAAAAGATGAAAATTAAAAAAGTCCACACAAGTGTAAAGAAAATAAAAGCTGGGGTGGCAATACTCATATCAGACAAAATAGACTTCAAAACCAAGGCCATAACAAAAAACAAAGAAGCCCACTACATAATACTACAGGGAATGACACAACATGAAAATATAACCCTGATAGACATATATTCACCCAATACAGTAGCACCCAAATACATAAAAAAAACCTCTTGATGGACTTTAAGGGAGAGACTGACAGTAATACTGTGATAGTAGGTGACTTTAACACCCCACTGACATCACTGGATAGATCTTCCAGACAAAAATCAACAAGAAAACAGAGGCCTTAAATGACACACTAGATTAGATGGTTTAACATACTTATAGAATATTTCACCCCAAAACAACAGAATATACATTTTTCTCAAGCACACAGGGAACATTCCCAAAGATAGATCACATGTTAGGACACAAAACAAGTCTAAACAAACTCAAGAAGATTGATATCATACTAAGCATCTTCTCGGATCACAATGGCATGAAGTTAGAAATCAACCAAAAAACAAACTCAAAAACACTCAAATAAATGGAGGCTAAATAGCATGTCATTAAACAATGAGTGGATTACCAATGAAATCAAGCAAGAAATTAAAAACTTCCTGGAAACAAATGAAAATGAGCACACAACAACCCCAAATATATGGGACACAGTGAAAGAATCCTGAGAGGGAAGTTCATAGCTTTACAGGGCTTCTTCAAGAAACAAGAAAAAAGACTAATAAACTATTTATCCCTACAACAAAATGAATTGAAAAGAGAACAGCAAGAAAAGCCCAGAGGAAGTAGAAGGAAGGAATTAATAAAGATCAGAATGGAAATAAATGACGTCCAGACAAAAACAGTACAAAAGATCAATGAATCTCAGAGCTGGTTCTTTGAAATGTTAAACAAGATTGATGAATCTTTAGCCAGACTCATCAAAAACAAAGAGAGAGGACCCAAATAAATAAAATCAGAAATGAAAGAGGCAATATAACAGACACCACAGAAATACAAAGGATTGTAAGTGCATACTATGAACAACTATATACCAACAAACTAGATAACCTGGGTGAAATGGACAAATTCCTAGAAACATACAATCTTCCCAAACTCAATCAGAAAGAATCAGAAAACCTGAATAGGCCAATAACAACTGATGAAAGTGAAGCAGTAATTTAAAAACTCCTAGCAAACAAAAGTCTTGGACCAGATGGATTTACAGGAGAATTTTATCAAACATTCAAAGAACTAACACCTATCCTCCTCAAACTACTCGAAAAAATCCAAGAGGAAGGAACACTTTCAAGCTCTTTTTTATAAAGCTAGCACTATCCTAATTCCAAAACGAGATTAAAAACACTACAAAGAAAGAAAAATACAGGCCAATATCCCTAATAAACACAGATGCTAAAATCTTCAACAAAATATTAGCAAATCGGATCCAGCAATATATTTAAAAAATCATACACTATGATCAAGGGGGTTTTATTCCAGGGATGAAAGGCTGGTACAGTATTCACAAGTCAATAAATGTGATACATCACATAAACAAAATGAAAAATAAAAAATCACATTATCATATCAATAGATGCAGACAAAGCATTCGACAAAATCCAGCACACATTTTTAGATAAAAACTCTCAGCAAAGTGGGAATAGAGGGATCATACCTCAACATAATAAAGGCCATATATTACAAACCTAAACCAACACAATACTCAATGGACAAAAACTAAAAGTGTTTCCCTTAAGAATAGGAATAAGACAAGAATGCTTTCACTACTCTTATTCAACATAGTACTGGAAGTCCTGGCCATGGCAATCAGACTAGAAGAAGAGATAAAAGGTATCCAAATTGGAAAGGAATAAGTAAAATTGTCATTATTTGCAGATGACATAACATTGTACATAGAAAACCCTACAGACTCCACCAGAAAACTACTAGACTTAATAAATGAATTTGGCAATGGAGCAGGATACAAAATCAACATCCAGAAATCAGTGGCATTTTTATACACCAATAATGAAATCTCAGAACTAAAAAAAAAAAAAAAACCTAAAATAAAAAAAAAACCCATTTACCATTGCAACAAAAAAATAAGATACCTAGGAATAACTTAACTAAAGAGGTAAAAGACCTGTACTTGGAAAACTATATGACATTGAAACAAGAAATAGAAGATACAAACAAATAGAAGAGAATACCATGTTCATGGATTGGAAGAATTAACATCATTAAAATGTCTATACTATCCAAAGCAATCTATAGATTCGACGCAATCCTTATTAAAATATCAATGGCGCCAGCACCGGTTTGGCTCAGAGGATAGAGCGTCAGCCTGCGGACTGAAAGGTCCCAGGTTCGATTCCGGTCAAGGGCATGTGCCTAATGGCATACCTCACAGAACTAGGTCAAATATTCCAAAAATTTATATGTAACCATAAAAAAACCCTGAATAGCTGCAGCAATCCTGAGAAAGAAAAACAAAGTTGGAGGGATTGACTATCAGATATTAAACTATACTACAAAGCCGCTGTAATCAAAATGGCCTGGTACTGGCACAAGAACAGGCATATAGACCAATGGAATAGCACAGAGACCCCAGAAATCAACCTACAATTCTACAATTAATTAATATTTGACAAAGGAGACAAGAACATACAATGGACAGTCTCTTCAACCAATGGTGCTGGGAAAACTGGACAGACACATGCAAAAAGATGAAACTAGACTACCAACTTACACCATACACAAGAATAAACTCAAAATGAATAAAAGACTTAAATCTAAGATGTGAAACCATAAAAATCCTAGAAGAAACCATAGACAGAAAAATCTCAGACATCACATGTAGCAGAATTTCCTCCTAGGACAAGAGAAACAAAGGAAAATTTAAACAAATGGAACTTCATCAAAATAAAAAGCTTCTGCACAGCAAAAGAAACTACCATAAAAATGAAAAGGGGGCTGGCCGGCGTGACTCAGTGGTTGAGCATCGACCTATGAACCAGGAGGTCACAGTTTGATTCCCGGTCAGGGCACATGACTGGTGCTGTGGGCTCGATCCCCAGTGTGAGGCTAGCAGGAGGTAGCCAATCAGATTCTCTCTTATCATTGATGCTTCCATCTCTCTCTCCCTTACTCTCTAAAATCAATAAAGCTTTTTTTAAAAAAAGGGAACCCACTGTATCAGAGAACATATTTGCCAGTGATACATCTGATAATGTGTTAATCTCCAAAATATAAAGTACTCATACAACTCAACAAAAGAAAGACAAACAATCCAATTAAAAATGGGCAGAGGACCTGAATAGACACTTCTCCAAAGAGGACATACAAATGGCCAAGAGACATGAAAACATGCTCAAAGTCACTAATCATCAGAGAAATGCAAATTAAAACCACGAGATATCACATCACACCTATCAAAATGGCTATCGTTTAAAAAATCAACAAACAAGTGTGGGTGAGAATGTACAAAAGAGAAGACTAGTTCACTGCTGGTAGAAATGCAGACTGGTGCAGCCACTATGGAAAACTGTATGGAGTTTCCTCAAAAAATTAAAAATGGAACTGCCATTTGACCCAGTGATCCCACTTCTGGGAATATATCTTAAAAACCCTGAAACACCAATCAGAAAGAATATATGCACCCTTATGTTTATAGCAGCATTACTTACATTAGCTAACATTTGGAAACAGCCTAAGTGCCCATCAGTAGATGAATGGATAAAAAAGCCATGGGGCATTTATACCATGGAATACTATGCAGCTGCAAAAAGAAAGAACTCTTATCATTTGTACTGCATAGATGGACTTGGAGAGCATTATGCTAAGTGAAATAAGCCAGTTAGAGAAAGATAAATATCACATGATCTCACTCATTTGTGGAATATAATGAACAACATAAACTGATAAACAAAAATAGATCCAGAGACAGAGAAGCATCAAACAGACCATCAAACCTCAGAGGGAAGGCAGGGGAGGATGGGGCGGGGAGGAAGAGATCAACCAAAGGACTTGGATGCATGCATATGAGCATAACCAATGGACACAGACACTAGGGGGGTGAGGGCATGTGCTGGGGGGTGGGAGTGGCTGGGGAGAGGTCAATGGGAGAAAAAGGAGACCTATGTAATACTTTCAACAATAAAGAATTTAAATTAAAACAAAACCAAAAAAAAATAAAATAAGACCTGAAGTATGGAGGCATGGAACAGACTGACATACCTCCATGTGTTGATGTGGGGACAAGGAGAGATAAACCGAAGAACTTATATACTTATTAGAGGCCTGGTACACGAATTTGTGCACATGTGGGGTCCAGCCGGCTCACCCCAATCAGGACCAATCGGGACTGGGCCAGCCAAGGGGAGGGGTCCCAGGAGGTAGGCCAGCCAGCCCCACCCCTGATCGGGACAGTTGGCAGGCCGCAGTGCACGTCATAGTGACCAGTCATTCCGGTTGTTCGGGTCGCTTGGCTTTTATATAGATAGATAGATATGCTTAGCCCATGGACACAGACAAATAGGGTGATGAAAACCTGGGGGCAGGTAGGGGCTGGATGGAAGGGGATTAAGGGGTGAGAATGGGAGACATCTATAATACTGTCAACAATAAAGTAAAGAAAGAAAGAAAGAAAGAAAGAAAGAAAGAAAGGGAGAGAGGGAGGGAGGAAGGAAGGAAGGAAGGAAGGAAGGAAGGAAGGAA
>NW_005369217.1:3771461-3773885 GCF_000412655.1 Myotis brandtii
AGAAAGAAAGAAAGAAAGAAAGAAAGAAAGAAAGAAAGAAAGAAAGAAAGAAAGAAAGAAAGAAAGAAAGAAAGAAAGAAAGAATGGAAGGAAGGAAGGAAGAAGTAATCTGGTGGTGATAAAATGAATGTTTTCTTGACCACTTAATATAGTCCCTTCCATACTACACTCACTTTCTGAGGACAACATTTCTGCATTCTGCAAAGGCAAAACACTTAAAAGAAGAAAGAGCATTCACACACTCATCTGCACATCATTATTACTCCCAGCAGATAAGAAGTCAACCTGGGAAGGAAATCACCCATGGAAATACGAAGCCATGTGACGGTATGTAAGAGTACAGTAATCATCTTCATTACTGCACTATGGGGACTGGAGGGAGGGGGAGGTTGTAGCTAAACACATCCCTAAATAGCCTCACTCACAATAAGATCTCACTGAGTAAATGAGCCTTCCTAGCTCATCAGCACCTCAGCTCTAGCCAGTCGAGTGGGAAAATGCTTTACGGAGGTACATTTCAATATAGAAGCAAATTTTATTGCATAGCATTTTATCTTTTCAATATTTTTTTCCTGGAACTTCATTCCCTGATTCTCAGCTAAAAAATATTCTGCTTTCCAAGAAAACCAGTCCTATCTTGAGGATGCCCCCAGGTGCTCAAGAAAAAAATTCAGGAAAATAAAAACAAGCAAAACCAGGAGCCAGTCCCCTTGGCCTAGTTTAAAATGACATATTTGCTAACTTCATTGCTTCATTGTCTTATTTGAATCAGAAGCCCCTTTAGTAGGAATTTTGTTTGTATAATGGTCTGCTTAGGGCAAGAGCTATTAAGATGGAAATTCAAGTGTTTCTCTTTTCAGGAAGCCAGGCAGCCTAAAAAAAACTGATTGCCTGGTCTTTTTCCCTCCAGTTGAGCCCAGGCCATGGAGAAATCCATATGGGGAATGAGTTTCTTTTCTGGAAAGAGGTCTTACAGAAGTGCAGAACAGAATCGGTGGTGGGGTGAGGAACAGCCATTATTCAGTCATCCAACAATGGTGTGCTGAATGCTCAGTATGTGCCAGAAATGAGGCTCCACACTGAGAGACTAAACAGTCAGGGAACCTGCCCTCCTGGAGCTTGCTGCTGAGTGAGAGGCAAACACTAAACCAGTCATCGTGCCCGTAAATATAAAACTGCAGTCCTTCCTTGATGGGGCGTGGGGGACACAGAGTGTGAATGCCTGTGATACGGGATTTACCTCCATGGGGAAGGTAGGCAGTGCTGCTGGAAGTTAGGTCTGAGGGATGAGCTGGAAAGAAGGTTTCTGGCAGAGGGAAGAACATGTACAGAAGGGCTGAAGTTCAGAGAGTGAGAAGGGGGGACATGTGCAGGATGGACAATGCCACTTACTTGACAACGCCACTCTTAGGTATTTACCCAAGAGAAATGAAAATGTATATCCCCAAAAGAATTAATATGAATATTCACAGCGGCCTTAAAATAGCCTAAGACTGGGAACAATCCAAATGTCCCTCAACAAGAGAATGCATAAATAAATTGTAGTATATTCATACTCAATTGAAAGGAATGAACACACATCAACATGGAATACTCTCAAAAAGATTACCATGTTGAATAAAAATAGCCAGACACCAGAAAATCCATATTGTGTGATTACATTTGTACTACAGGCCCGGTTCACAAACTGGACTGTCTGGCATCAGGCCGGAATGCAAGGCGGCTTTCTCGCAGAGGTGCTTGCAGAGGTCATTGTTCCTGCACAGGGGCGTGGAACTCAGAGACGCAGGGACCTCTCCTATGCAGCGCTGACTGGCAGTCACTGCTGTTTGCTCCACTCTGGTGATTCCCTGAGACCCCGCCCCACCCAAGCTGCGAGCAGACGCTTTTGCATACAAATGGCCTGGCCTTTCTCTGCCTAAAAACCTGTCAAATGGCAGGTGGGTCAAAGAACCTCTGAGCTTCCAAAAGAAGGCCTAAGGCTCATCAGCAGCTTGCATTGCTTCACAGCTGCGCCTCATCTGGGCACCTCCAAACCCTAAACAAAGAGGAGGAATCTGCAGATCTCTCTATAGCTCCTGCTGGGTGGCCTCAGGCAGTGGCTGACTTTGCACCTCCTTGGAGATCTAAGAGCCAGTGTAACCAGTGGTTAGAGTGAGACCATCCAGAATACAACTCTTCACATCCATAAGAGACACACTCAGGGGGCAGACTCAGTGAGCACCAAAGCCCCACTGAAGCAAGTCCTGCCCCATAAGGTGTCTTCAGCACAGAAGCTCTCCCATTGTAGACACAACTGGTCCTCACAGCCAATTGGCCTGGAGGTCAATTCCTCCCAGTGATACCAACAGCAATCAAGGCTTAACAACAAGACTGTGCACACACCCAACAAAGGGGTGCACCAAGAGTGTCCACCTCAGGTAA
>NW_005369217.1:3774704-3788997 GCF_000412655.1 Myotis brandtii
AGTATTATATGAAATGCTGAAAGGTATTCTTTAAGAAGAGGAAGAAGAAGAAAAAGGTAAAGATAAAAATTATAAACAACAAATACACATCTATCAAGAAGTGAATCTAATAATCATGTGAATAAAAAATCTGATGAACAGAGTAAACTGGTGAATATAATAGAACCAAGGGCATAGAAAGGGAGTGGACTGACATTTCTTGGGGGGGGAAAGGGTGTGGAGTCAGGAAGAGACTGGACAAAAATCGTACATCTATGGATGAGGACAGTGGGAGGGGTAAGGTCAGAGGGTGCAGTGGGAAATCAGTGTAGGTGAGGTATGGGGAGAAAAAAGAGGAAAAACTGTAATAATCTGAACAATAAAGATTAAATAAATAAATAAATAAATAAATAAATAAATAAAAGAATGCCAAAATAGGAAAAAAAAAAAAAGAAAGAAAGAAAGAAAGAAATCTATTGAGCACAGAATATGTGCCAGAACTGTGTTTAGCATTGAGTGTACAGACAGTTCTCGGGTTACGTTGGACTCGACGTACATTGTTTCCTGGTTACATTGCCATCTCCCATTTATTTATAATAAAAAAAAAGTTCCGTCATTTCGACGTATGTCCATATGTGCTTTATGTTTTTTATTATTTATTTACCACAAGTAAAGGTCATGAATTGTTATCTTTCTTTTAAATTTTTTTTACTGTTTCACTTCATTACGGCTGTGTATGTGCTCCATGTGAGTGACGTAGGTGCTTATGTAGGTGGGCTCCAACTTACGGCAAAAATCACGTTACATTGCGCCATAGGAACGGATCTCCGGTGTAACCCAAGGACCTACTTTATATCAATGAATTAAGATAGATCTGGGCCATGCCCTCATGGAGTTACCTCTAGTAGCTCACACAGTTATGGACAGGGCTAGGATTCAAATAAAAATTTGCTAACTTTCTATTTCTTCCATTCCCTACTCCACATGCTTCCTCCCAATTAATTTGATTTAAAATGTATGACATTCCTCAAAGATCACTTCGAAAAAAATAGATTTGTCCCACCATCCTGTTATAGGATAGAGAAAAAGAGGGAGGGGTTGTTTGTTAAGCTTCTATGTTCCTCAAGACCTAAGGAGGCTCAGTCATGGTAAAATTCCCTTGTATTGTAGAGCCTTAGTCAGTAAAAAGATTTGGAAAACCATTGTTTTCATGTATTTAAAATTTTAGTTAAGGATTAACGTAACACTTATATTTCAATTTATATTGTTGAAAATGGCACGAGTTTATTTCCCTGCATTAGTAAGTGTAGTAGGTGATTTTAACTCCTGCAGATCAAAAATTCTATGACCTTATGAATCTTCCTCTCTGATAACTGTAGCTTTCTGATGTCTCATGATCACTACTCATAAAAACTGTTCTAATTATATGCACTAGAGGACCAGTGCACAAAATTCATGCACTGGAGGGGGGTGATGTCCCTCAGCCCAACCTGCACCCTCTCCAATCTGGAACCCCTCAGGGGATGTCTGACTGCCAGTTTAGGCCTGATTCCTGTGGGATTGGGCCTAAAACGGCAGTCAGACATCCCTCTCATAATCTGGGACTGCTGGCTCCCAACCACTCGCTTGCCTGCCTGCCTGATTGCCCCTAACTGCTTCTGCCTGTCAGCCTGATCACCCCCTAACCACTCCCCTGCCAGCCTGATCGACACCTAACTGCTCCCCTGCCGGCCCGATCGCCCCCAACTGCCCTTCCCTGCTGGCCCAGTCACCCCCAACTGCCCTCCCCTACTGAAAAACCCAACTGCCCTCCCCTGCCAGCCTGGTTGCCCCCAACTGCCCTCCCCTGCTGGCCATCTTGTGGCAGCCATCTTGTGACCACATAGGGGCAGCCATCTTGAGCAAGGGCATGATGGTCAATTTGCATATTACCTCTTTATTATATAGGATTGTTAAGGGACTGGGTTAAATCTTTCAGAGTCAGGATATCCAAGCAATTGGTCAGATTTTTAGAATGCTCAGAGCCTAGTTTCTCATGCTTTACTCTCTTTTCTAGACTAGTGGCATATATGACAAGCTAACATGGCCAATAGATTCTGAGTTTCCATTTGTTTCTCAGATCTTACTCTTTTAAAAAATCATATATATACAATTTTTCCTCTTATTCAAGTGAATTTACATGACCATTATTACATCAGTTAAGATTCTTTGGTTATAATAGGAAGATCCAGTCCAATGGGCTTAATCAAAAAATAATTTTTGGTTCAAGTAATTAAGACCTGGTTTCTCTTTCTCCATCTCTCTCTTTCTCCATGTCATATGGGTTGACTCCATTCTCAGGCAGACAGTCCCCTCATGGTCATACAATGGGTGCAGCTTCATAGCCTTTTAAATTCATATTAACTGGAGAGGAAAGACATATCTGCTGGTGGCATTCATAAAAGTCTTGTAATATCCTCTGCACAGATTAGCCATGTACCTACCTACCTTAAGAATACATGTGCAGGTTGTCTGGGGCCTGGGATATGGATCCACTCTAGATGTGGAGATCAGGATGCCACTGAGACCTCACAGAGAGTGTAGAAAGGGTAAATCCCCAGAAGAAAATTAGGCTGATTCTATAAGAAGGGGTAGGCAAAGAAAAACTATGGAATGCAATGATCAACACAGCACTAAATGATTATAAGCATTGAACCAAACCCAGACTCCTTTTAAGAATAAAGCCATTAACCAGCTTGGTTAGCTGTCCTTGAACTCAGAAAATGTCTGGGTAAACACAGGTTTGAGTTTCTACTTAGCCTTAAGGAGTAGAGAAGCTAAGAGTAAAATAGGGACAGTAAAACCTGTTAAAATAACTCTTGGTTAGATAGAGAAAGTGTAAGCTTGAGTACTCACTTAGGAAGTTGTTTGTAGCTAAAGGGAAGAAAGATAAGAAAGTATACACACTTTCTCTTACAAATTATTTCTTGCTGCTTTAGAAAGGAAGCATCTAACAAATTGACAAGATAATATACATTCAGTGCAAGAGTGTGATGGGGGAGGTGAGGAATGGAAATACAATATAAACTAATGTTAGTTTCTTGGGAGAGTGCCTAGATGGATGTTCTAATATTAGACATAAATAGAAAAAAAATCATTTTGAACAACTGCTGCTTCTTTTAGAAAAACTCAACAACCATTTATATTCACTTTATTTCTTACCATTTTGAGTGAGATGTTTGAGATGTTTGTAAAAATGAAGTTAGCTTTTAACAATGTAAATTAACACCAGACTTATTTGTAGTCACTGTAGGAGTGAGGTCTCTCTTTTGGTGAAAAGTGACTGAAACCCAAGTCAAACTAGCTTAGGCAGAAAGGATATGTGTTGGAAGTCTTATATAGTTCTGAACAGGGCACACCTGGGAATTCACGAACAAGGAATCAGAGATTCAAGCACCACCTGGAGTCTTCTTTCTCTTTTATCTCTGTTTCTCTCCCATTGGCTTTCTTCCTAGGAATTATGTCACAAACAAATGGATTGTCCCACCTCTTCATTTGTCTCAGGGAGGGAGTAAGCCTCCTTACCCAGCTTCACTTTTTCAAACCATGAGGAAGGATTCTTATTGGCCTGACGTAGGTCATGTGCTTCAATCAGTCCTACTTGATGTGGTTTACTCATATCTCTAGTTTACAGTAATTAACTATGTCCAGGAGTTGGGACTCCCCACAAGATCTGGTTGTAGTAGGAAAAAGGGCATTTGTCAGAAGAAAGAGGGTTGAAATGTTAACTCAACAAAACCAGAGATGCTTACACCAAACATCTAATTATTTTCTTAATAGTAAAGACTATTAAAGCCAATAAATATCTACACTAATAAAAGAGAAACATGGTAATTAGCGTACGACCGCTACCCTTTTCATTGGCTAATCAGTGAGTATATTCAAATTAACTGTCAGCCAAGATGGCGGCCGGCAGCCAGGCAGCTGATGCGAACAGGGAGGCTTGCTTCCTTCAGTGACAGAGGACTCCAACGTTCCCCCGCCTGCCTTGCCGGCCTCTGAGCTTCAGTTGGAAACATTGTTTATTACTCACTGCAAAAAAAGGAGAACACATAGTCAGCCGTGGGACTCAGCAAGACAATGTTAGAAGGAACTTACAGGATTTGGGATTTGTTGAGTGATCTGAGAGAGGGTCTCAGGAAGTAGAGGTCTACTCTAGATTGGATGCTTCCAGAAAAAAGGAGCATTTTATGGATTGGGATCGTACATCTTACCTACAAGGACAGTCCAGAGCAAGAATAACACTATAACTGGGAAAGAAGGTTTAGCTGCAAAAGGCTTGGCACAGGTAGATGTCTCAAACATTTCACAGGTGGTTTCAGGCTTTGCTTGGTGACTAACCTTGGCAGATGGCCTCTCTCCCCTGCTGAGACCATTTAATGCATATTGAAAGGCAGAACCCTTCCCAGATTCCTGAAATGAATTATAGCCTTAGGGAGAACTTTGGAGTTCTACATGCCACTCTGGGACTCAAGGTCAAATCAGATCATCTTTAACCTGTTCCTGATCTTAAGCTTCAGCTCTGATAATCAAAACTCTGCTTTGCTCATCTTTACCTAAGCCAAGTTTTTCCCTCTTCCTGTCCTTCCATTCCCGTGTGACCACTACATAGCCAAAGCCCTTTACAGACAAAGCTTCTTAAAATTGATGCAGGAGCCCTGGCTCGGTTGGGTGTCGTCCCATGCAGGGAGAGGTTTGACTCCTGATCAGGGCACATGCCTGGGTTGCAGGTGCGATCCCCAGTAGGGGGTGTGCAGGAGGCAGCCAATCGATGTTTCCCTCTCTCCCCCTTCTCTTCATCTCTCTCTTTCTCTCTCTCCTTTCCTCTCTCTCTCTCCATCTCCCTTACTTCTCCTCTCTCTGAAATCAATACAAACATATATATTTAAAACAAAACACAAAAAAAGGGGTACACCAGATCTTGGATTCTAAATACCATTGTCCACTCAGGAAAAAGCAGTCCTTAGAGAAATGTCTGATTCCAGTGCTAGGGGAGGTTAGTTTAAGAGGAGCCTGAAACATCTTAATGTGCCAGAAAGTAAACAGGTACTCAAAAACTGACAGGGACATGTCAAACAGCTAGAAGGGCTCCTATATTACCAGGCTTCTTTGCAGTGTATAAAACTATTAATCTCAACCTCCCTCTTGAAACTCTCCTTTTCTAATTTTGGGTCTTTTTCTACTTCTGATTCTCTTCTTTCCTCAATGACAGGGCCTTCTAAAAGTGTTTTCTAGGTATCTCATTTTCTGCCCACCTCAAAAATATAGGTGCTCCTTGGGGTTCTGTCTCAGTCCTTTTTTCATTAGATTTCCTCCCTGGTGATCTTAGCTAATCCCACAGTTTCAATTATTATATAAGCAATGGCCCTCAAATATATAGTTCTCAGTATGTTTATGTAAGGGTAGAGATGAAATAGATTCAGCACAGACATCTCTTTTAAGCTCCAGAACCATATATCTATACAATCGCCTCCTAGGTGTCTCCACTTAGTTTAACCCACTGAGATCACCAGAAGCACATCTCTAGCTGAAGTTGCGTTTATTACTCACTGCAAAAAAAGGAGAACACATAGTCAGCCGTGGGACTCAGCAAGACAATGTTAGAAGGAACTTACAGGATTTGGGATTTGTTGAGTGATCTGAGAGAGGGTCTCAGGAAGTAGAGGTCTACTCTAGATTGGATGCTTCCAGAAAAAAGGAGCATTTTATGATTGGGATCAATACATCTTACCTACAAGGACAGTCCAGAGCAAGAATAACACTATAACTGGGAAAGAAGGTTTAGCTGCAAAAAGGGGGCATTTGATATTTTGTAGCTGGGCCCAATGAACCTGCTTTTGTTTATGCTTAGACAAAATTATGAATTGAACTTGTCTTGTGTCCTATTATTATGATCTCACAATATTTTCTGATATTGGTATTCTGTGAGATTTTTATGCCCAAAAGGAAAATAACATTGTCTAGCTGTAAATGCCAGATCGGCTTCTAGATACCAAGAGCTGCTTTTCACCCCTTTTCATTCATTACAGTCATTCCTATATAAATTAGTTATTAAGTCCTATTAATTTCACTTCCTAAATAACTCTGTGTGCCCCCTTCTCTCAATCTCCTTTTCTGCTTCTCTAATCCAGGCCATTATCATTTGTCATCCGAATTACATCATTTACCAGTTCACTCGAACATTTCATCTTGCTCCTGCTCCAGTCAGCCTTTAACTTCTACCCTTTAGCCAGAATGAAGTTTCTAAGTATAACATCCCTGCTTTGATTACATTACCAGCATTTTCCTTAACCTTTAAATGGTAAAACTAAAAATCAGTGAGGTTAGCAACAAAAATAAACTTTTATCTTCTCTCCCTAAAAGGAATCAGAAGGATAGGAGAATGTACTTACAAAAAAATAAGCTGAATTTGAAGACTGTTTTGATATTTTGATTCCCTCCTGAGAAATTATGATTCAATACAAATCAACTGAGTGAAATGACTACTAAAAAACTTAATGCATTATTGGCACCATTAACAGAAATACATTGCTCAGATCAAGAAAATTATGTTCTGAAGTTCAGTTCAGTGTAATACATTTTAAGAAAGACATTATAAAAAAGTATGTCCAGAAGAGAGCAACCAGGACAGGGAGGTTGTGGAAACCATATCATATGGATATTCAGAAAAAATGGAGCTTAAAGAAAAATAAAGAGGGATATGACAATTTTTTACAAATATCCAATGAGCTGTCATGTAAGAGGGAATAAATTTATTTTGTATAGTTCCAGGAACAGGATCAAGTCTGAGGATTATAAACCATAAAAAGATTGATTTCCACTCAATATAAGGAAATACAATAATCAGAACTATCCAATAATGGAGTTAGCGTCTAGGAAAGGTAATAAACTAGAAGGGTTCCAACCAGTTGAATAATCATCTGGAAAGTATATTGTAAAACAGGAGTTTTCAAACCATCTGTGATGAAGAGATAGTCCTTTAATCCATTGTGGCTCAATACTTGTATAAATTACAATAAATTAAACTAGTAGAAATAAAAAAACAAAAGTATAAGCTCAGATTTTTCATTATCTAATTCAATGAACGTAAAATTAAATTTCAATAAATAGAACAAACATAAAAGGGAAATAGAAAGTAATAGTTAAAAAACTTGTTCATTGAAAATGTGCATTTAAGATTAATATAGAAAATTTCTATAATTCAGTTTTTGTTGTTCTTTCATTGTAATTGAAGAAATTATGAGTAAATTAGTGCCAGAAGCCATTCCATCCTTGCTGTTTGACACAGTCGCTGCAGGGAAGAAACATCTGCACAGCATATGTTCCAAGGGACCTGGCGTATATGGCATACTGTTCTTAATAGGTTTGCTCCCCTTCTTAGCGCTATGTGTTCTAACCAGGGCCCCCCCCCCGAGAAAGGTTGTTTCCCCAGGTGGGAATATTTCCCTGGAGTTAGGGATTAACGGGACTAGGGGAGGGAATAAATCAGTAAAACCCCCTAATGTTACAGAAATACCATGTACTACTTATGAGGAACTTAGACTAAGACTGTTAGCAATAAATTTAGGACTTGCTAGGCCCACATCCCCAGGGGTCTACCCACCAGAGAAAGTACCAAAGCCTATACCCCTAAAAACCTGCCAACGCAGGGCAGTCCCAAGGAAGACCACCAGCTAGGCTAAAAGGACATAACCTTTACTTAGGCCATAGAATAGGAAAATCTCCTTCAGTTATTTCCTTATAGCTTAACAGTAGAGCAGTAGAATAGTGATCTTGGAATAGAAATCATACTAGCCCTTATAAGGAAACACAGAGACTAACCTTTAGAATAGAATGTAGAAACATAGACAATAGAAAAGGTTAAAATCAACAGAGCTAGATAGAGATAAGATTTTTAGCAAAGGTCAAATAAGAAAACAAGGAACTGTAAAAGGTCAAAGGAGGACCCAAAACATACCATGATGTAACTATAGAGGCATGCTTATAGAATCAAATAGTATAAATACAGCTGTAATAGGACAATAAAAAAGAACCTGACTATGCTGATCATCTGAACGCTGTCTCCATGTCCTTCATTCTTCGCTGATGCCATCCACACCTTTGGGAACCCCTGGACCGCTGGGGCTGGACCCCAACAAATTAGTAATTCTAGATTGGACCATATTATGTGCATACTTAAAATAAATACCATGCATATTGATATTCTTGTGTGTTTTTTAAAAATTTTTTAAATATATTTTTATTCATTTCAGAGAGGAAGGGAGAGAGATAGAAACATCAATGATGAGAAAGAATCATTGATTGGCTGCCTCCTGCATACCCCATACCAGGGACCCAGTCCACAACCCGGGCATGTGCCCTGACGGAGAACCAAACCATGACCGCCAGGTTCATAGGTCGATGCTCAATCACCGAGCCACACTAGTCAGGCAATTCTTAAATTCTTAACGTGACAAATGAGTTTGTTTCGTTCTTACCTATCTAATCTAGATGGATTAACAACAATGCTACTCTCAGGGAATGAGGTATATCTAAACTGCTTCTATGTTTTGCTTTAATATCATTCATAAATAAGAAAGAACCATGGTTAAAAAGTAATGATCATGGGAATGGAGATTTTAAAATAATATTAGCATAGTCTGAATATTCATTTTTACTTTTGCCCAATATAATGCAAGTGATGCTGTATTTTCAAAATTCATTTTAAATTCTTCATTAATTTCTAGTTAGAATAATGTATCCTGTAACTTTATAGTTAAATTTAAATAATCTTTTTAAAAATATATATCTTTATTCATTTCAGAGAAGGAGGGAGAGAGAGAGAGAAGGAAACATCAATGATGGTAGACAATCACTGATCGGCTGCCTCCTGCACTGTCCCCATTGGGGATCGAGCCCACAACCTGTGCATGTGCCTTGACTAAGAATCAAACCATGACCTCTAGGTTCATAGGTCGAACCACTGAGCACACCAGCCGGGCTTAAATCATCTTATGATTAAATAAATGATGCCATATCTTTGAGTTTGTTAAATGTAGACATTCTTTTCATGAAAAACAAAATTCAAACATTCTAGCAAACTCATAGTGGTTTGACAACTTTTTGCAGATGTGCAACATCAAGATAATCACCTACTTCACTGGCAATTGTTAAATTATGGAACATGTAATAACAATCTGTAGAAACCTTGTTCACCTAAGCTTCTACCTTTTGAGAGGGAGGAGACAAAGAGAGAGAGAGATTGGTTGCCTCCCATACACCCCACAACTGAGGACTGAACCCACACCCAGTTAAGTGCCCTGACTGAGAATCAAACCTGCGACCTTCCAGTGCATGAGACAATGCTCCAACCAACCAAGCCACACCCGCCAGAGCAAATTGCTCATAGTTTAAGATTCATTCGTGTGGGTGGTGTTGCTACAGTTTATTCATTTTTACTGTCCATGGTAAGCATATACCACAACTTATTTATACAATATACCTATGAAAGTTGTTTACTGATGCCCAGACGGTGTTGCTCAGTGGTTGAGCATCGACCCATGAACCAGGAGGTCACGGTTCAATTCCCCATTGGGGCACATGCCCGGATTGCGGGCTTGATCCCCAGTAGGGGGTGTGCAGGAGGCAGACGGTCAATGATTTTCTCTCATCATTGATGTTTCTATCTCTCCCTCTCCTTTCCTCTCTCTGAAATCAATAAAAACATATTTTAAAATAAATAAAAAGTAAAATTCATATTCTTAAAAAAAAAAAAAAAGTTGTTTACTGAGATAAGAGTGACTTGGTGGGTCCCCCCTTCAGGCCTGCCCGAAGTTTGTCCTGTACATACACAATGTTTTCTTGAACATGTGACTTCCTATTTGCTCACAATAGACTTCTTCCTGAAATATATCCTGAAACATATCTGAGGCACTACCTTTCCAGCCTCGTTTCTTCTACTTCCCATCATACACTTCTCACTCCAGGCACACTAAATTACCACAGTTCTGAAAACCACGGTCACCATGTTCTTTTGCCCCTAGGCCTTTGTGTATGTTGCTCCTTCTGCCTGGAATGCTCATTTTCTGGCTAACTCTTGCCCACCTATCAGGAACTATCTGGTTAGAAGCCTTCCTCCACAACATTCTAGTTTGGAGCTTTCTTTTGAGCTAACAGGGTTCCAGGCAGTTTATGCAGGCTCTCCAAAGTGTCCAATGTATTAACATAGTTGCACTTAGTGCCTGGAAAGACTGTTAGGCACCAAGGTCTGTTTTGTGTAGTAGTAACTGTAATAAACAGGAAACATGGAAATACCACTTAGAATTGTCCATACCCAACTTTTAAAATGTCCTTAGGTTAGAGGTAGGACACAAATCACATCCTTGTTAGTTAAAATAGAGACGGATCTATACATATTGTTTTCATTTGCTTTCAGGACTTTGAGCTAGATTCCCCAGGACTTTCCTCCAAGAGCAGCAAGATAAAACTCTTTGCCCTGAGTTAGTTCTCTGGCATGGAAAAGAAAATCTCTCATTTACTTGGTTCCCTTTTTGTATTTTGCTTTTTTATTTGATTTATTTAAACTAAAAAAAACAAAAACAGTTCATCCATTTCTCCCACTCCCTACTCCCCACTTCTGACAACCACTAATCTGTTCTTTGCATTTGAGCTTGGTTTGTAGTTTTAAGATTTTACATGTAAGAGATCATGAGATATTTGTCTTTCTCTGATTAATTTCACATTGCACAATGCCCTCAACATCCATCCATGTTGTCAAAAATGGCAGGATTTTATTCCTTTTATGATTGAATATTTCATTGTATATACATGATTTCTTTATCCATCAATAGATATTTAGGTTGTTTCTATACCTTGGATATTGTAAATAATGCTGCAATAAACACAGAGGTGCATATATCTTTTCAAGTTATTGTTTTTGTTTTCTTTGTATAAATGCCTAGAAGTGGAATTGCTGGATCGTGTGGTAGTCCTATTTTTAATTTTTTTTAGGAACTTCCATACTATTTCCCATAGTGGCTGTACCACTACATGTTCCCAACAAGAGTGCACAAGGGTTCCCTTTTCTCCACATCTACTGATATCTTGACAACTGACAAGTTTTAGCAACTTAAAGTGTTTTACTTTATATGCAATCTATAAAGATTAGTGTTTATGTGTGAAATGTTGAATATCTGCTTTTTTCAGTGTTTTCCATTATTTCTTCTTTCAAAGAGGTCTTTTTATTTTGGACTTATCTTTTTACGATTGTTTAGGGCCAGTGTTGGAGAGAATTGACAGCAAAAGGGCATGAGATAACATGATAACTTGAGGGGGGTGATAAAAATATTCTATATCTTGATTGTGATAGCAGTTACCTGGGTGCATATATTTGTCAAAGCTCATCAAACCATATATTTAAAATGTGTGCGTTTTATTGTATATAAGTTATACCTTAATAAGGTAGATTTCAAAAATGCTTCTCCATGAAGCAACCTTCCCCAACTAATGTAATCCCCAGTGACTGCTTCTTTTTCTGAACTTGAATAATGGTACACACACTATTTACCAAATGATTAATATCTTATTTTGGTCTCTAGCTATTAATTAGGCCATACTGCCTTATCAGTTATCTCTCTCCCCAGCCCCACTCTACCCTACCTTTAGCTAACTGGTGTGTATGGCAAAGAGACAGCCATTAAAATATATGGTTTAGCCACCTGGTGTGGCTCAGTGGTTGAGCGTTGACGTATGAACCAAAAGGTTAAGGTTCGATTCCCAGTCAGGGCACATGCCCAGGTTATGGGATTGATCCCCAGTAGGGGGTATGCAGGAGGCAGCCAATCAATGATTCTCTCCCATCAATGATGTTTCTATCTCTCTCTCCCTCTCCCTTCCTCTCTGAAATAAAAAATATATATTATATATATATATTAAATTGACAAGGAAATTATCAGTTATTGAGCATATCAATGAGTGATCAGTAAAACAGATGATTTATAAGTAAAAGTTATAAATTTCTTTTGAACACTGGGAAAGAAAACCCCAATCAGTTTCTGATTGAGAGCCCCCGGTACCATGTGCAGTTAGCTCAGTCCTACAAAGACATGACAATCTAAACCCGGAGATTCCTGTTGTGATGGAATGGCCAAAGTACTTGCTGTTTCTTCCTTCAAAAAGTATATTCTGTTTCCCCAGCCCCTGAACCTGGGATGGCCTTGTGGAAGTGGTGTTGTGTCAGTTCTGAGACTAGGCCTCAAGTAGCCTTGTAGCTTCCAGTCTTGCACCCTTGGGACCCTGAAGCCATGTGAATAAGCCAGGGCTGGCTTGCTGGATAATGAGAACCACATAGTTCCCCTTATTGTCCCAAGTGACAGTCACTCAATCACCAGACATTACTGACTCAATGAATGACCGCAGATGCAGAGGCAAACCCAGTCAAGATCAACCTGACTGATCAACCAGATCAACAGATCTACAACAAATGCTCCAAAAATAGAGCAGGAGATTACCCAGAAGAACTGTGAACTAAATAAAGGGTTGTTTTGGTTTTTGTTGTTGTTGTTAATCCTCACCCAAGGATACTTTTTCCATTGATTTTTTTTTTTTTATAGAAAGTGGAAGAGACAAAGAGAGAGAAAGAAACATTGATGTGAGAGAGACACATGGACTGGTTGCCTCCCACATACACCCCAACGAGGCCGGGAATGGAGCCTGCAACTGAGGTATATACCCTTGACCAGAATCAAACCCGAGACCCTTCAGTCCGAGGGCCGATGCTCTAACCCCTGAGAAAAACTTGGCTAGGACAGAGTTATTATTTTAAGCCAGTCAATTTGGGAGAGATTTGTAGCTTAACAATAAATAACATACTCAAGGACTCATCTAAAGTTCTCTTAAAAACAGATCCTTCAAGTAGTTTTAAACACTTATTAACAAGCATTAAATTCTTAAAAGAAACTAAAAGTGAAGACTGACGCTGATATGTAAGAAATAATTTATTTCTCCATGAAACTATTAATCAGATGCCAGAAGCCAATTCTAGCATGTCATAATTTCAAGAGTTTCATCAAAAGGTTGATGAAACTTGGGGACTCAACAAGGGCTGAGTCACATATGTTGTCACCTGTTGGGAATGGCTGATGGCATTTCCCCAAACCTGAAAAGGGATGATTGCTTGCTGCCAGACAGCTCAGGGCATCTTAATCTACATGTTATTGCCTCCTACTAGCCAAACACCTGAACAGCTGGAGGCATTTCCTCAAATCTGACAATGGACTCTGTATACAAAACCTGACCCTTTGATGTGTATATCTCTGCCTCAGGACAATTTGTGTTAATACAAAGCATGGGGTCCTGAGATGAGGAGATCTTAGTTTCCTTTAAACTAGGCTCCACTGACCCCCAAATGCCTTTCAAAATTATATTTCATCTCTGGACTCTTATTTAATCTATGCACAGCCTTCTCCAGATTTCCTGAACCCCTCTTAATGCTGAAATTAGAACCCCAGCAATCAGAAAATAAGGTAAAGTGCCTTTGAATGGATAACTAGAATGAGGGAGAAAATGAACATAATGTTTTAACAGGATATGTATAATTTCAGGAGCACATCCAGTGAAATGCTAGAGCTGGTTCACACCAACCTGTGAGATCCAGTTATTAATTTTAAGAATCTTGTGAGCCAGTTGTTAAACTATTGGTAGCTTAAATCAGCTATGATAATGAAAGGGCGAGGACTACGCCCTCCGTCTTGCCCCAGGGTAAGGGCTACGCCCTCCATCTTAGCCTGGATCCTCCATTTTTGGGCAGCCATGTGCTCAGCAAGGCTTCTTCCTGGAAGCCCAAGCCTCTGCTAGCCACACCCAGGACTTCTTTAAACTAACCAATGACAATCAAGAAGGGAAGTGACCATAGATATGACCACATCCTGTGTAACAAGACACCGACTTGCGCCTGGCCAATCGGCAGGGCCCACAGTCCTTTCTCCTCCTCCTACTCCAACCCCCTATAAAACCCCTCTTCCCACAGGGCTAGCTCTCTCTCTGCCACTTGCTGCTGCGTCAGTAAGGAGGGTAGGGGAGCCAAGCCCGGACTTGAATAAAGATTCTTATGCTTTTGCATCGGACACGGCTGGCTCCCTGGTGTGGTTTCTTGGGGATCCTGTCCGGGATCCCCAAGACCCTCGAGGGACCCCCAATGATCTGGAGATGACTGACCACGGTAGGTGTCTGTGTGTTGTGTATTCTATTCTGTCCTGTGTTGTGTGTTCTGTCCTGTGTGAGCTCACTACTGAAATTC
>NW_005369217.1:3793899-3804305 GCF_000412655.1 Myotis brandtii
GGAAGCCCAAGCCTCTGCTAGCCACACCCAGGACTTCTTTAAACTAACCAATGACAATCAAGGGAAGTGCGCACCATAGATATGACCACATCCTGTGTAACAAGACACCGACTTGCGCCTGGCCAATCGGCAGGGCCCACAGTCCTTTCTCCTCCCCTTACTCCAACCCCCTATAAAACCCCTCTTCCCACAGGGCTAGCTCTCTCTCTGCCACTTGCTGCTGCGTCAGTAAGGAGGGTAGGGGAGCCAAGCCCGAACTTGAATAAAGACTCTTATGCTTTTGCATCAGACACAGCTGGCTCCCTGGTGTGGTTTCTTGGGGATCCATAAATCTGGGCATAACAGATAAGAGTATTTACATCATGGAAATTGGCAAACAATACTGATCAGAGCCAGCTGTTACACCTTTACCAGTATACCACTGAGCACATGTGTTGTTGGAGGCAAATTTCACTGGTATGTGTACATAAATATACATATGAAAACATCCTTAATGTTTTAAGACACTGAGTGGTTCTGCTATATGTGAACTTAAGAAAGTCAATTAGTTCACTGAGTATCAGTTCCCAAATCTGTGAAATCAAACTCTGTGTCCAAAATCTGTCTTTTAGCTCAACTATTCTATCTTCTATGAGCCAGCTGATAGCAACAACTGAGAAGACCAATGGGATCAATACAAATTGTCATACTGACCATGTTACTATGCACAAACACTGCTCTAATTCAAGACAAATTGAAGTGGTATAAGAGTAATTCAATGTGCTTTAGAGTGTAGCAGAATAAGGGATGAATTCTGTGTAGATTCAGTGCAATCCCTAAATTACCAATGGCATATTTTACAGATCTAAAACTAACACTCCAAAATGTATTTGGAACCAAAAAAAAGAGCCCAAGTAGCTGCAGCAATCTTGAGAAAGTAGAACAAAGTTGGAGGGATCACAATATCAGATATCAAGCTAAACTACAAAGCCACTGTAATCAAAACAGCCTGATATTGGCACAAGAACAGACATATAGATCAATGGAACAGAACAGAGACCTCAGAAATTGACCTGAGCCAATACGCTCAATTAATATTTAACAAAGGAGGCAAGAGCAATAGAATCAAGACAGTCACTTCAATAAATAGTGTTGGGAAAATTGGAAAGATACATGCAAAATAATGAAACTAAACTAGACCACCAACTTACACCACACACAAGAATAAACTTAAAATGGATAAAGACTTAAATCTAAGATGTGAAACCATAAAAATCCTAGAAGAAACCATAGGCAGCAAAATCTCAGACATCTCTCGTAGCAATATGTTTGTGGATGCATCTAGGGCAAAGGAAACAAAGGAGAAAATAAACAAATGGGACTACATGAAAATAAAAAGCTTCTGCACAGAAAAAGAAACCATCAACAAAATGAAAAGGGAGCCCACTGTATGGGAGAACATATTTGGCAATGATACATCTGATAAAGGATTAATATCCAAAATATATAAGGAACTCATACAATTCAACAAAAGGAAGACAAATAATCCAATTTAAAAAGGGCAAAGGACCTAAATAGACACTTCTCCAAAGGAGACATACAGATAACCAAGAGACATATGAAAAAATGCTCAAAGTCACTGATCATCAGAAAGATGAAAATTAAAATGACAATGAGGTATCTATCACCTCACACCTGTCAGAATGGCTACCATCAACAAATCAACAAATGACAAGTGCTGGCAAAGATGTGGAGAAAAGGGAACCCTAGTACACTGCTGGTGGGAATGCAGACTGGTGCAGCCATTATGGAAAACAATATGGAGTTTCCGCAAAAAAATTAAATATGGAACTTCCATTTGACCCAGTGATCCCACTTCTAGGAATATATCCTAAGAAACCCAAAACACCAATCAGAAAGAATGTATGCATCCCTATGTTCATAGCAGCACAATTTACAATAGCTAAGATCTGGAAAAGCCCAAGTATCCACCAACAGATGAGTGGGGGAGAAAGCTGTGGTACATTTATACCATGGAATACTATGCAGCAGTAAAAAGAAGGATCTCTTACCCTTTGAGAAAGCATGGAGGAACCTGGAGATATCATGCTAAGCAAAATAAGCCAATCAGAGAAAGACAAGTATCACATGATCTCAGTCATTTGTGGAATCTAATGAACAAAATAAACCATTGAACAAAATAGATCCAGAGACACAGAAGCATGGAACAAACTGTGGAATCTCAGAGGGAAGGTGGAGGTGGGTGGGTGGGAAGAGATCAACCAAAGAACTTATATGCATATATGTATAACCCATAGACATAGACAACAGGGTGGTGAAGGCCTGGGGTGGGGGGGATGGGGGGGCAAGAAGCGGTCAATGGGGGGGGAAAGGGGACATATGTAATAGTTTCAACAATAAAAATGTTTTTTAAAAGAGGTGAATTCTGACTAGAGGGGAAAGAAAGGAAGGTTTACGCAATATATTTTGTCAATCAGGAATGAGGTCTCATTTTTAAATCCACAGTGGTTTGAACTCTGTAGGTGCTTAATGAAATTTGCTGAAATGACTAGCTGCCTGGAAAGAACATTAAAAAGAAGATATAATCCTGTTGAATTAAAGAGTCAGAGACATTGGGACTCTACTTGCGATTTCCAGAGGTAAATGTGAGACTTAGCCTCAGTTTTTGCCATTTAAAACAGGAACTAATTTACAAGCAATATTACAAGAATTCAAGCACTCATGATTGTGAAGGATTTCAGGTTTCTTGCAGGAAGATGCTCTATAAATGAGGTGATGTTACTAAATCAAAGTGAATGCCTTGGCACAAAACTAGAAAGCACATTACATGTTCTTCCTTAGCATTCTTCCCAGTGCATTAAAAAAAATATTACTTTCAGCCCAGCTGGTGCGGCTCAGTGGTTGAGCATTGACCCATGAACCAGGTTTGATTTTGGGTCAGGGCACATGCCCAGGTTATGGGCTGGATCCCCAGTAGGGGGCATGCAGGAGGCAGCTGATGGATAATTCTCATCATTGATGTTTCTATCTCTCTCTCCCTCTCCCTTCCTCTCTCTAACATCAACAAAAACATATTTTTTAAAAATTACTTTCTGAAGGTTAAACAGTATAGTAGAGAATAGTAGGTATGGGGAAGTTGGGTGGGCTGTAATGGGGAAAATATTTCTTTGGCATGAGAATATTTGCAAATCATTTTGAACTCAGAAAAAAAAAATCTAAGAAATCATTCCCTTGCCTATAAGTGATGGAGACATTTATTTATACCTTCAGCAAAATAAGCAATGGAGCCCTGGCTGGTGTAGCTCTGTCAGTTAGAGCGTTGCCCTGTGCACCGAAGGGTCTTGGGTTTGATTCCTGATCAGGGCACATACTCAGGTTGTGGTTTGATACTAGTTGGCGCGTGTACAGGAGGCAACCCATCGATATTTCTCTCTCACATCAATGTTTCTCTTTCCTTCCCTTCCTCTGTCTCTAGAATCAATGAAAAACATATCCTCAGGTGAGGATTAATACAAACAAACAACAACAAAAAAGCAACAGCGACATTTATTTATGCCTTCAGTATTTGTGCACTGATATTCAAGTTGACTCATTTCTGGAAATTAAAAAAAAATACACATTGGAAACGGGAAAAATGTGTGCCTAAAATGCTAGAGCCATCCAAAGCAAAGGCACACGTCTTGTTTTCTTCTTTTCTTAAAAATACTTGGAATCTAATTAAGGCTGTTTCTTAGAATATATGGAAACCACACTGTCTTATCTTGCATATCAATATCATTCCAATACAAATGTCATTATGTGCTTAGCTTCAGGCAAAAAAGAACTAGGGCATCATGTGACATACTATTTTATGAACTGTTGAAAAATTACAGTACTATCTCTAGGAAAACACAGACATGTATTCTCAAAAATTGACACAATTACAGAAATTTCATAGATACCACAATTCCAAATCCCATTCATAGAATCCTTAGATTAAAATCCTCTTCACTAGAGCAATTTCTTTTACAAAATTATATTTAGATGCCTGTGGTACAATGAATGTACCAAGCCAATGAATATGAGGCACTAGGGACATAGTGGTACACATAATCAGTCAGGTTCTTTGTAAAATCATGGAGCTTACAGTCAGTCTAGTAGGGAAGATGGACATTTATCAAATAATCATACACATAAAAAATGCCAATTACAACTTTTGATCAAGGTTGGAGATAAGAAGTATATCTCACCTCCCTTCAAGCAAGCAAGAAGAAAATGGAGTGAAATGATTACAGTTAAAAGTAAAATAACAAACAAACCAAAAAGACACCAACTTAGAATTCTGTACCCTGCAGAATCATCCTTCAAAAGTAAAGAAGAAATAAAGACTTTCTCAAACGAAAATTGAGGGAATTTGTTGCCAGTAGCCCTGCCTCGCAAGAATGTTAAAGGAGCATAGCCAGTGTGGCTCAGTGGTTGAGCATCAACTCATGAACTAGGAAGTTATGATTCAATTTCCGGGCAAGGCACATGCTCAGGTCAGGCTCGATCCCCAGTAGGGGGCATGCAGGAAGCAGCCAGTCGATGATTCTCTCTCATCATTCATGTTTCTATCTCTCTCTCCCTCTCCTTTCTGCTCTCTGAAATCAATAAAAACATGTAAAAAACATATTTTTTAAAAGAATGTTAAGAGAAGTTCTTTAGAGAAAAAAAAATTATATAAATCAGACATGTGAATCCACATAAAAAAAGGAACAGTGGAAAAGGAATCTATACTAATAAAAGGGTAATATGCAAATTAATCATCACTCTGCAACAAATATGGCGGCGCCCATAGCCACAAAGATGGTGACGCCAGCCGGAGCCACGGAGCCGGCTGGAGTGGGTGGGATGCTTGGCTTCCTTCGGGCGGGACGCTTGGCTTCCATTGTCACCCCAGCGATGAAGGAAGCCAAGCCTCCCACAAGCCCCACCAGGCCACCGAGGGCCGGCCTCTGGGTGGCAGCCACAGAGCCGGCCGGAGCGGGTGGGAGGCGGCTCCAGCCTGCAGTGAAGGCAGGAGGTGATGGCCAGAGCGAAGGCCCAGGTCCTGGGTGCCGGAGGGAAGCCGGTGATGGCAGCCAGGGGAAGGTAGGCCTATTCTTGCATGAATCTTTGTGCATCAGGCCTCTAGTCCTATATAATAAAAGGCTAATATGCAAATCGACCAAATGGCAAACAACCTGTCACTATGATGCACACTGACCACCAGGGGGCAGACGCTCAACACAGGAGCTGCCCCCTGGTGGTCAGTGTGCTCCCACAGGGGGGAGCGCCGCTCAGCCAGAAGCTGGGCTAACAGCTGGCAAGTGCAGTGGCAGTGGTGGGAGCCTCTCCTGCCTCCATGGCAGTGCTAAGGAGCAGCAAAGCCAGGCTCAGTATGGGAGTGCTGCTCAGCCAGAAGCCGGGCTCATGCTGGCAAGCACAGCGGAGGTGGCAGAAGCCTCTCCCGCCTCCGCAGCAGCGCTAAGGACCACTCGGGGGTCCCAGACTGTGAGAGGGCGCAGGCTGGGCTGAGGGACCCCCCCCACCAGTGCACAAATGTCATGCAACGGGCCTCTAGTAAGTGAATAAAAACTTTTTTATTATTCTTCATTAATCTAACATACAATATTGTTTAAAAAATAGCAACAATGTATTCAATTATATTTATACTAGAGGCCTGATGCACAAAATTCATGCACGGGTAGGGTCCCTAGGCCTGGCTGGCGATCAGGTTCCCCACCACCCCTCCTCTCCGCTTCCTCCTTCCCTTGCTCCCTCAGTACCCTGCCACCACCACTGGTCGCCCGCCATGTTCTGCGCTGCCCCCTAGTGGTCAGCACACATCATAGCGAGCGATCGAACTCCCGGTCTCCCAGTTGAACTCCTGAGGGACACTTTGCATATTAGCCTTTTATATATATAGATTATTGTGTTACTTATATTTATTACAACTGGAAACTTACTTTTGCTCACCCCTGAATATAGTGTCTTCCCGTGAGTGTAGGTGTGAGGCTGGGATTTTGGCCCCTGCAAATACATCTAGCTATGGTTTCCAGGTTATGAGAGCCTTGAGAATGTTCACATTACCTCACATTTCTGAGAATATCCTTGGTCCGTGAGAAAATATACAGTAATAAAATCTCCAGATCTGCATCGACATCCACAAGAGCAGGCGCTGAGGAGAGGCATAGGAGGAGAAATGTGGGGTATTACTCATTTAAATGAAGTTTATAATACAGCTACTCCATACCTTTATTTTCTTAGGAATCATGTTCCCGGACTAAAACTTACAGGAACTACTGTTTTTTCACCATTTTCACCAGGTCTGAATATACTTTATTGGACAAGAAACATATATATGTTGGATATATAGAGGTAGTAAATCGTGGGGGTCAATCAGAGGCAGGCTGGCTGGGGGGAGGGCCTGTGGGAGGTTGGCCGGTTTGCTGGCCACAGTGGGTGTCATAGTGACTGGTCATTCTGGTCATTACATCATTACAGTCGCTGGCTGTTTATATATATAGATATGCTGATATTTAAGAGAAATGAATGACAGTAATGATACAAGGCATGGGTGGAAGGAATTAGATTATTTGTTAGGTATTTGCACTACCCACAAAGCAGTATAGTGTTATTTGGGGTTTTTTTGGTTGTCATTTTGTGTGTTTTTTTGTTAACCCTCACCCAAGGATATTTTTTCATTGATTTTTAGAGAGAGTGGAAGAGAGAGGGAGAGACAGAGAAAGAGAAACATTGACGTGAGAGAGACACATCAATTGGTTGCCTTCTGCACTTGCCCTGATCAGGGCCGGGGATGAGCCTGGGATGAGCCTGCAACCAAGGTACATGCCCTTGACTGGATTTGAACCAGGACTCTTCAGTCCACGGGCTGATGCTCTATCCACTGAGCCAAACCACCTACGGCTGTATAGTGTTATTTGAAAGTAGACTTGGCTTAGCTGCAAATGTATATTGCAAACTCTAGGGCAACCACTAAAAAAAAAAAAATTATTTTAAAAGTATAACACATATACTAAGGACAGAAAACAATCATAAAATGGTTAATGAAAACTACAAAAGGCAGAAAAAGAGTAGAAGACAAAAAAGGGAACAAAGAATAGGGCATAAAATATAAAACAGAAAACAGTAAGAAATATAGTAGATAGTAAATCCAACTGTATCAATAATCACTTTGAACATCAATGGTCTAAATGCACCAATTTAAAGAAAGTGATAGCCAGAGTGAATTCAAATTAAAAAAAGACCCAAGTACAAGTTTTCTGCAAGAAGCCCACTTTAAATATAAAGGCACATACAAATTAAAAATAAAGGAATAGAGAAAGATATGCCATAGTAATACTATTAAAAAGAAAGCAGAAATAGCTATAATTGAATTTCAGAGTGAACTTCAGAACAATAAAGTTATCAGGAAAACGAAAAGCATTATGTAATGATAAAAGCATCAATTCTCCAAGAAGACAACAATTTTAACATGTACACACCTAGTAACATAATGTCAAAATACATGGGGCAAAAACAGATAGAACTGCAAAGGGAAATAGATGAATCCACTATTATAATTGGAGACTTTAACACACTTCTATCAGAAATTAACAGATCCAGCAAGCAGGAAATCAGTAAGGACATAAGTAAACTCAAAAACACCATCTATCAACTATATATAATAGATTACTTTATACAATAACAGCTGAATACATATTGCAAGCTAATGTGGAACATTCACCAAGATATACCACATTCTGGGCCATAAAATACATCTTAACAAATTTAAAAGAACATAAGAAATCATATGGTGCCTGCTCTCAGACTTCAATGGAATTAAACCAAAAACCATAAAAGTAAGACAGCTGGAAAAATCCCAAAATATGGGCAGATTAGACAACACACTGCTAAGTAACACATCAGTCAAAGAAGAAATATCAAGAAAAATTAAACAGTATTTTGAACTAAATAAAAAAAAATTTATAAAGATTTGTAGGATGTAGTGAAAGTGGGCTTAATGGAAATTTTAGCACTGAATGCTTACATTAGAAAAAAAAGATCTAAAATCAATCATCTTAAGCTTCCACCTTGGGAAACTAGAAAAAGAAGAGCAAATTAAATCCAAAGTAAGCAGAAGAAAAGAAATAAGACTTAGAGCAGAAATCAATGAAAACAAAATGAATAGGAAAAAAAATCAACAAAACCAAAACCTGGTTTCATTGTAAAGATCAATAAAAGTCAATAAACCACTAGCCAGGCTAACTAAGAAAAAAAGAGAGAAAAGACACAAATTACTAACATCAGAAATGAAAGCGGGAACATCACTACAGATCCCATTGGCATTTAAAGGATAAGAAAAAATATATGAACAACTCTATACCCACAAATTTCATAACTTAGATGAAATGTATAAATTATTTGAAAGACACAATTAGGCAAAACGCACACAAAAAGAAATAGAGTACTTGAATAGACCTATATCTATTAAAGAAATTATATCAATAATTAATAACCTACCAAAACATGAAGCATCAGCTCCAGATGGGTTCACTGGTGAATTCTACCAAACATTTAAAGAAGAAATAATATCAATTCTCAACAATTTCCTTCAGAGGACAGAAATAGAAAAAATACTTCCTAACTTATTCTATGAGGCCAGTATTACCCTAATATGGAAACCAATCAAAGTCAATGCAAGAAAAGAATACTACAGGCCAGTATCTAACAGATGTCAAAATCCTCAACAAAATATTAGAAAATCAAATATAAGAGTATAAATTGTATAGCATGACCAAGTGGGATTTGTTTCTGGTATGTAAAAATGGCTCAACATTTGAAAATTAATGTAACCAATCAAAAATGAAAGAAAGAACAATGTCAAAGGACAGACACAACCCAACTTCAACACTTATTATAAAGCAACATCATCAAGACAGTGTGGTATTGGCGAACAGACAAATAGATCATCGGAACAGAACAGAGAACCCAGAAATAGACCTACATAAATATAGCCAAATGATCTTTGACAAAGGAGTAAAGGCAATACAACAGAACAAAGACAGTCTTTTCAACAAATGGTGCTGGACCAAGACATCCACATGCAAAGAAAAACAGAGTCTAGAAACAGCTCTTAGACTTCACAAAAATTAATTTAAAATAGATCACAGACCTAAATGGAAAACACAAAATATAAAGCTTTTAGAAGATAACATAGGAGAAAATCTAGATGACCTTGGGTTTAGATATAGCACCAAAGGCATGATCCATGAAAGAAATTATTGATAAGCTAGACTTCACTAAAATTAAAAATCCCTGCTCTGTGAAAAACTCTATCAAGAAAATTAACACAAGCCACACATTGGGAGAAAACATTTGCAAAAGACATATCTGATAAAGAACTGTTAATCAACATATACAAAGAACTCTTGGAGATTAACAATGGCGGCAGAGTAGGAGATGCTGCAGGGACATGCTCCCAGGAACAAGCTGGAATTACAAATGAAATACGGAAAGGCTCCCTGAATAATCAACAGAAAACTCGCAGGATAGAATCCTGATACCCATGAACCAAAGGTGGAGACCGCATAGAGACTGGAAGGAGGGGCGGAGGTGCGAAAGCGCTGGCCAGGCACCCACAGACGGCAACTGAAGTCCCTGAGAGATATCTCAGCTGGTGAGGGAGCGGGTGGCCTGAGAACTCTGGGACCTAATCCCCAAGCTGGGCTCCCCAGCAGAGAGCACCAAATCTGAGGAGGGTACCCACACAATATCTAGCTGTGAAAAGCAGTGGGGTGCTGTCTGACAGGGAGCAGCAACTGAAAGTTTGGGCACCCTCTTAAAGGGCCAATGAACAAAAATTCCCTGTGGAGCCACCCACGGTGTGCTCTGGCAGAAAGAGGGTGAAGTGGACTGGAGCTATGAGAGCAGAACCTAGGACTGGGGACTCGGGGGATAGAGCTCAGAAGGCAGACACCCAAGTTTCCTGGGCTGAGTCATTCCCTCATGCAGCGGAGGACATCTTTCCCACATAGACATTTGCCTTATCTGGGAGAAGACAGTGGACACACCCCATTGGAAAACACCTTGCCCTGGGGCCATTTAAGAGATTTCAAAGTAACAATTAGCCTCCAGGCAGAAGCACTGCTCCACCCTGTTGAAAAAACTCTGGTTACACCTGAGGATGACTGCCTGGAGGCAAATCAAGTCAGACAGAATCCTATTAGCCCAGTGATGGTGAACCTATGACATGAGTGTCAGAGGTGACATGCGAACTCATTTTTTGGTTGAATTTTCTTTGTTAAATGGCATTTAAATATGTAAAATAAATATCAAAAATATAAGTCTTTGTTTTACTATGGTTGCAAATATCAAAAAATTTCTATATGTGACACGGCACCAAA
>NW_005369217.1:3804697-3805219 GCF_000412655.1 Myotis brandtii
TGTAAGGGATTGAGAAGAAGAAACAGAGAGAGAAACCTAGCCATACAGAATTAAAATGGCTACAAATAAGTACCCCTCAATAATAACCCTCCTAATAAATGGATTAAATGATCCAATAAAAAGGTATAGGTTAGCTGAATGGATACAAAAACATGATCCAACTATATGCTGTCTACAAGACACCCAACTCAAAACAAAAGATACACACAGGATGAAAGTGAAGAGATGGAAAAAATTTTCCATGCAAATGGAAAAGAAAAAAAAAAGCTGGAGTAGCAATACTCATATCCGACAAAACAGGCTTTAAAAGCATCATGCTGCCGAAACCGGTTTGGCTCAGTGGATAGAGCGTCGGCCTGCGGCCTGAAGGGTCCCGGGTTCGATTCCGGTCAAGGGCATGTACCTGGGTTGTGGGCACATCCCCAGTAGGGGATGTGCAGGAGGCAGCTAATTGATGTTTCTCTCTCATCGATATTTCTAACTCTCTATCTCTCTCCCTTCCTCTCTGTAAAAAATCAATAA
>NW_005369217.1:3807201-3809578 GCF_000412655.1 Myotis brandtii
TACAACACTAAATACTGACTGATGACGATGTGAAGCAACAGGAACTCTCAATCATTGCTGGTATGAATGAATAAAAAATGGGCCAGCCACTTTGTAAGACAGTCTGACAGTTCCTTACAAAACTAAACATACTCTTACCATATAATCCAGCAATCATGCTCCTTAGCATTTACTCAAAGAAATTGAAAACTTATGTCCAAAAAACTGAACATGGATATTAATAGCAGCTTTATTCACAAGTATCAAAGAAATTGAAAACTTATGTCCAAAAATCTGAACATGGATATTAATAGCAGCTTTATTCACAAGTACCAAATTTGGATACAACCCAAAATGTCCTCAGTAGATGAATTGATAAACAAATGATGGTACATCCATACAATGGAATTATTACTCAGCACTAAAAAGAAATGAGTTATCAAGCCTTCAAAACATATAGAGGAACCTTAAATGCATATTACTAAGTGAAAGAAGCCAATCTGAAATGCTACATACCATGAGTCCAACATAAACATTATAGAAAGGCAAGACTACGGAGACAACAAAAAAAATCAGTGTTTATCAAGGGTAGGGAGGAAAAAGGGAATAAATAGGATTTTTAGGGCAGTGAAACTATTCTGTATGATACTATAATGGTAGATACATGCCATTCTACATTTGTCAAACCCCATAGGGTATACAACTCCAAAAATAAATTTAATTTAAACTATGGACTCTGGGTGATGATGTGTTAATGTAAGTATATCAATTGTAACAAATATCACTCTAGTAAAAAGTGGTGATAATGTGTGGGGACATAGGATATCTCTTCTGCTCAATTTTGCTATGAACCTAAAACTGCTGTAAAAAATAAAATCTTTTAAAAAAGAAGAGGTATCCACCAGATTGTTAATAACAGCATTATTTAACCCTTTTTGGTCCAACGTGGAGGCTGACGTGACAGACCAGGCACTAGGAGCAGGTCCAACATCGAGGCTGAGGTCAACACCAAAAACCAGTTCAACATTCAATCCTGTCAATTACTTTGGACCAGACTGTTTGAATTCCAAGAATAAAATTGGACCGCAAAGGGTTAAAATAGGAAACAAACAGAAACAATGATTATGTTCAACAGTAGGGAGTTAATTAAATTATGACAAGCCAGATAATAAAATAATATGCATCCATTAAATCAGAGTATCTAATGATATGGCAAAAACAATCATGATATTCAATGAAAAAAAGTAAGTTACAACTAGCATGCATAATAAATACTATTTCTTTTTATTTTCTTACTGGAGGCCCGGTGCATGAAATTCGTGCACTGAGGAGGGGGTGTCCCTCAGCCCAGCCTGCACCCTCTCCAATCTGGGATCCCTCTCACAATCCAGGACTGCTGGCTCCCAACCGCTTGCCTGCCTGCCTGCCTGGTTGCCCCTAACTGCTTCTGCCTGCCAGCCTGACCACCCCCTAACCACTCCCCTGCCAGCCTGATTGACACCTAACTGCTCCCCTGCCAGCCCAATCTCCCCCAACTGCCCTCCCCTGCGGGCCATCTTGTGGTGGCCATCTTGTGATAACATGGGGGTGGCCATCTTATAACCACATGGGGGCGGCCATCTTGTGTGAGGATGTGATGGTCAATTTGCATATTACATCTTGATTATATAGGATTTTAAAAATATGTTTTTACTGATTTGAGAGTGAGAGATAGAAACATAGAAACATTAAAACATCAATTGCTGCCCTGCACGCCCCTTTCTTGGTTCAAGCCTGAAACCTGGGCATGTGCCCTGACTGGGAATCAAACCTGCAACCTCCTGGTGCATGGGTCAACACTCAATCACTGCGCAACACCAGCCGGGCGTATTTTACTTTTTTGAAGTATATTTATGTAGTGAAACAAAGGGAAAAATGTAAGCAAAAATGTTAAATATTATCTTTGTATTGGACAATTATGGGTAATTTTTATTTATTTAGTCTCCAACTTTTAAAAATAATGATGCATTATATTACGCTCATGGTTTAAAAAAAACAATGTCAGTAGAAAAATTAAGTATCTCAATATATACTAGTTAGGTAGATACTATCATCCCTAATAAGGGACTATATTTTGCTATTGGCCTAGCAAAAAGTATGACTACTCACATGTATTAGGGATTTAATAAAAGCTTGATGACTAGATCAGAAGACTGAAAAATGGCCTCAAATTATTTCAACACTTAATTTTACTACTGCTATTTAATCTATTAGTCATTCTTACCTAAAGAATATCCAAATATTTTCTGTTTATTAAGCACACTAAAGCGACTACCTTTGGGTAATGCATGTTCCAATTGAACCCATGTGAGAATGCCTTCTGTTGGTTTCACCAACAATGCTCTTTATCAATTTTTTT
>NW_005369217.1:3810165-3832742 GCF_000412655.1 Myotis brandtii
GATTGATGTTTCCATCTCTCTCTCTCCCTCTCCCTTCCTCTCTGAAATCAATAAAAATATACTTTTTTTTAAAAAAAAAAAAAAAGAAAGTTAATTCTCCAAAGCATTGATATATGAATGTGTGGTTTGAGAAACTTCCAGTTGAATAATCTCTTAGTAGCTCTTTGTACTTGAAGAAAAAAGAAATGTCATTTAGTTAGTTTTTAATTCTTTCTACTTTTATAACATGGCATAGCTCAAGCTGTATAAAACATTAGATATAAATCAACCTTAAAAAACCCAAACTATTTTTCAAAGATATGTGATCAAACATGACTGGTAAATATTTCTAATTACCAAATTCTATCAACTTTTTTTCCTTTCATCTTTCCCCCCAAATTAATAATATGTTAATGAAAAAAAGTAAACTACTTAAAAATATTTCCTTTTGGTAACAGTGGTCATTATTTCCTTTTCTATTCACTATTCCTTACATTTTACTGAACACCTGAACCTCAGCTAGTTTTATTAAAAGAATTAGATTAAATAAACTTTGAATGTAAAATCATTTTTCACATGAATTTTCAAAACTTCACAAATATTTTAGAAGTTTTAATAAAGTACCTTTCACCCTCTAATAGGATTCCTCACCTCCTAAATAGAAATCACAGGGGCAGCAATGCTATTAAGGTCCATATACAGTGAGGCAAAAGTAGGTTTACAGTGAGTATGTGAAAGTTTATTCTTGTATTATTATTTATTAACTAGAGGCCCAGTGCACAAATTCGTTCACAGGTGGGCTCTGGCCAGCCCAGCCCCAATTGAGGCGGATTGGGGCCCGGCCTGTGGGGAGGAGGAGATGGCAGGAGGTGGTTGGCCAGCCCACACCGATCAGAGCCCGATCAGGGCTGGGCAGGCTGGGGGGAGGTGCTGTGGGTGATTGGCCAGCAGGCCCCACCACTGATTGGGGTGAAGGGGGTTATTGGGGGTGGGGTCGGCCATGGGGAGGGGCTGTCTGGGGGAAGGGCCGTGGGGGTTGGCTGCTGGCCCCGCCCCCCAATCAGGTCAGTTTGCTGGCTGCAGTAGGTGTCTAGCGACGGATTGTTCTGGTCTTATAGCATTCCAGTCACTGGCTTTTTATATCTATAGACTAGTGGCCCAGTGCACGAAATTTGTGAACATTAAAAGGGAATTAGAGGAAATATTTTAATATTGCTATTTGCCCTTTCTCTATAATAGAAGTGTCAGAGATGAAAGAAAATTAGTAAAATGTATATGAAAATCTTCCTGTTAGAGTCTGGGGCATGCTGCAGGACCCAGAGTCATGTCCCCACCCACCCGCGTGCACCTCGAAATCGTGCAAGACCCAGACCAGGCCAGCCCCACCCTCACTGGGCAAGATCCAGACCCAGCCGACCCCACCCCCGTCAAGCCCCGCTGGGTGGGGGGCACAGCCTCAGGGCACTCATCAAGCCCCGCCGGGCAGGGGATGCAGCCTCAGGTCTCCCAGCCAAGGTTCGCCATCACTGACCTAGAGTCAAGTCCCCGCCCACCACCTGCACGTGCTTCGAAAACGCAGGAGACCCAGACCCAGCTGGTCCCACCCCCATTGGGTGAGACCAAGACCCGGCCAGCCCCACCCCCATCAAGCCCCTCTGGGTGGGGGACTCACAGCCTCAGGTTCTCCGGCCTGGTGCTGGGGCGGGGGGCGCAGCCTGAGGTCCCCCGTCAAGCCCCGCCAGGCAGGGAGCGCAGCCTGAAGTCCCTGCTAAGCCCCACTGGGTGCCGGGTGAGGGCTGCAGCCTGGTCCCCCGTCAAGCCCTGCCGGGTTGGGGGAGGGACGCAGCCTGAGGTCCCCTGTCAAGCCCTGCCGGGCAGGGGGGTGCAGCCTGAGGTCTCCCGGCCTGGCGCTGGGGCAGAGGGCACAGCCTTAAGTCTCCTGGAATGGCACAGGGGCACGGGGCGCAGTCTGAGATCCCCATCAAGCCCCGCCGGGCACCAGGCGAGGGGCGCGGCCTGAGGTCCACCATAAAGCCCCGCAGGGTGGGGACGTGGCCTGAGATCCCTTGCCCCGGCCAGGTGCCATGCAGCCTCAGGTCCCTGCTGTATGGTCATGTTACAGTGTCCTGGCTAATTTGCATATTCCTCTATTATTAGCATAGATTGTGTTACTTTCCATATGAACAACTATAAATCTAGTTTTGCCCACCCTTGTATAAGCCAGTAGTGACAAAAAACAGCAGGATATACTATTAACATTCTCATAACACTAGGTTAGTGATACTGATTGCATGTGTTCCAAAGCTAGCATAAATTTAAAACAGCTAAAAAAAATTTCAAGCAATCTACATAATATAGTCTTTATAGCAAAGTACATTCCTGGGTAAAAGAAAACACCCTTTGTTGTTATGATGCACTGTAAAAAAGCTTTGGAGACTGACCAGTTTGGATCCTGGCTCTTCCACTTGCTAGGTAGGTAGGTCACTTAGTGCCCGTTATCTATAAAATGAGGATGATGCTCTTTCTTCAGAGGATTATTGTGAGAATTTAATAATGATGTATGTAAAGGACCTAGTAGATAGTAGTAACTGATTTAAGTGTAACTAATTTAATTATATCCTAGATGCCAACCCCCTCTCTCCCAAACATAAAATGTTTTCTGAGTAGACTTTCTGAGTTTCATTTTAAAGCCAATTTTAAAATCTTCAGAAGGAAACCATGCACATTTTTAATATTTACTCTACTAACAATATGTGGCTGATAATGTAGAATATTTCATCATACTAGTCACATAAAAATAAATAGAAGACTAATATCTCAAAGGAAAATAAAGTAGGTTTCTCTAAATAAGAAGGTCAAATCCAGAATTAATATATATAAAGAAATACACATTCTAATGGATGAAAAGACATTTTATTATTATTTTACTATATAACATAGTAGTGAATATATCTGATTGCATTTTCTCAAATGGCAAATGAGAACAGGACAGCATTTTACTGAAAACCTCAATATCATCTGTCTTGGAGGATTCAGTTTCCTACGATGTGTATGATACCTTGAAAAGAAAAAAATATTTAAGATAATTTATTTTAGTAAAAGTGTTTCTGACAGAAATATCAAATTTCTATTATTATTTTGCCATCTATTAATTAGTACTCAATGAAATCAAACTACATACATATGCTGTTAGCTATATCTCATTTAGTTCTTAATAAGCCACATTTCCCCAGAGTATAAATTGTTTTCTATTAATTAAACACTTTGGAAAATCTTCATTCAGATCTTGACGATAACTTCAATATGGCAACCTGGATGATTGTTAAAACCTAATAATTAACTAAAAATTATCTTTATAATAAAGAAAGCACATTGTCAACATGCTCTATTAAAGTTTTATTTGAAAAGGGATTTTTTCTTCTAAATGGAGGGCTCAAGCTGCAAAAGTATGTTTTAATATACACTAGGATACAGTTAGTAATCCATTTATGGAAAAATGTGCAATATCACAAAATATGAAAGAAATGAAAATTAAAACAGCAAGGAAACTTTTATTGTTTGCAATTACAAATATTTTTAAATTCATACTGCCCAATCTAAGCACTGGAGTGGTGAAATAAGCAATATTAGACCTGACTGATTGAAGTATTAACTGGTAAAATATTTTTGAAAAGCAGTATTAGCAATATATATTTTTTTTCATTTTTAAACAGTCATAACTTTTGATCTAGTAATTCCTCTTCTGGAAATCTATCCTAAAGCAATATAGAAAAGTAGTTAAAATTTTAATTGGGGCAGGGGGAGATACAGGATGCAAATTTAAATTACAGTATAAATAAAACCATATAAAGCAAACTAACACAACTTATGTATAGATACAAAGTAAAATAAAATGCATTGTTAGCAGTGATCATCTTTGAGTAATTTCACCATGAAGAATTCTTTTTGCTTCTCTGCATTACCTTATTTTCTCTATTAAGAAAATTTCTGCAGAGTATATGTGGTTTTTGTTGATGAGTTATCTTCAAAAAAATTCCCCTAAAGCCAGATTTTGGCAAGTTGATCTGAGTAAGGTTGTTTTTTTAACTTTTTAAATCTAATATGAAAAAAATACAATGTAAGGATTTCTATACCATAAATGATGATACATGTATCTTATGCTCTTTAGTTGTGATGATTAAGATATCAAAAGCAGCTCTGGCCTGCTTTACTCAGTGGTTACAGTGTCAGCCTGCAGAACAAAGGGTCACAGATTCGATTAGTAGTCAAGGCCATGTACCTGGGTTGCAGGTTCGATCCCCAGTCAGGATGTGACTCATGTGTCTCTTTCAAATCTATGTTTCTCTCTCTCTCTCTCTCTCATTCTCTCTCTCTCCCCCTCTTTCTCTCTCTCTCTCTCCTCTTTCTCTCTCTCTCTCCCTCTCCTCCCTCCCTTCCACTCTCTCTAGAAATCAATGGAAAAAATATCCTTGGGTGAGGATTAACAACAACAAAAAAGATATCAAAAGCATTTTTTGCTTATTTTAAGGTTTCATATAAGCAACTTTCCTATACATTTTTTCTGATGTTGACTTTTTTTTAACTATTTGTGAAATATAGCCTTGGCCAGTGTGTACTGAAAGGCTGCCAATTTAATTCCTGGACAGGACACATACATGGGTTGTGGGCTTGATCCCCAGTAGGGGGCGTGCAGGTGGCTGCCCATCTATCAATGTTGCACTTTCTCATTGATGTTTCTCTCTCTCTCTCCCTTCCTCTCTCTCTAAAATTCAATAAACTATTTTAAAAAATTAAAAATTTGTGAAATTTATAAATTAATTTGAAAAGAAGTAAGTACATCTATATATACTAACAAGGAACATTAAGTTACAGAATAGTACATACACCTTATCTGTGACAACATGGATGAACCTAGAGGGTATTATGCTAAGTGAAATAAGTCAGCCAGAGAAAGACAAATATCATACGATTCCACTTATATATATGTGGAATTTAAAAAAACAAAATAAACAAAACAGAAATACACTCACAGAGAACAAATGAGAGGAAAGTTGGGGAGCTGGGTGAAAAAGGTGAAGGGATTAAGAAGTACAAACTGAGAGTTACAAAATAGTAACAGGGATGTAAAGTATAGCATAGGGAATACAGTCAATAATACTGTAATAATTATGCATGGTGCCAGGTAGGTACTACAACACTTATTAGGAGGGATCATTTTGTAAGTTATATAAATCACTATGCTATACACCTGAAGCTAATATAATATTGAATGTCAACTATAATAGAAAAAAATTAAATTAAAAAAATACGTATAGCAAATCATTTATGTAACCATTTCTACATGTACTTATATTGGCACAGTACTAATGCAACAGAATCCCCAAAAGGTATTCACTCAATGCAGCAGGGGTTTGGGAAATCATAAACTTTTTAAAATTATTTATAAAATTTAGAATATGCATTTTTCTGGGAAATGGATTCACATGTTTCATCAAATTCTCAATGAAGTCTGTGGTGCTAAAAATGCTAAATGTGCCCTAATCGGTTTGGCTCAGTGGATAGAGCGTCAGCCTGTGGACTGAAGGGTCCCAGGTTCGATTCCAGTCAAGGGCATGTACCTTGGTTGTGGGCACATCCCCAGTAGGAGGTGTGCAGGAGGCAGCTGATCGATGTTTCTCTCTCATCGATGTTTCTAACTCTCTATCCCTTTCCCTCTCCCTTCTTCTCTGTAAAAAATCAATAAAATATATATTTTAAAAAAAATACTAAATGTGATCCAGCTTTTACATTGCTCAACTATTTTCACTATTCAAGAGTGACTTCAAAATGCTTGAGACCCTGATAGCCCTAAACCTAACAAAGTCAAGTTCTAAAATATGCTCAATGTCAAATAGTCCAATAGCATTTATAGATGATTTATCATGCATGGATTTTCATTATGTGCTACAATCACTAACCAGAAATAAGTACATTAATTTTAGAGTATCTTTATAACTTATCATCCAGGGTAAGACGCTTTAGAGAATAAAACCCACCCTATAATAACAAAAGAGTTAAGCTGAGAGTGCTCCTGGCAAATCAATAGGTATATCATTACCCTTCTTAAATTACATAATGACTCAGTGATATCTAGAATATTTGTCCACAATTTTTAATCCAGAGTAAAACTTTACCTCCTGGTTCACACTGCAGCTAATTCCCAAATTTGTTTCCTACTAATGATACCAGCTAATATTTGTTTCCTCCATGGAAAATATTAAACTAGCTATTTAAATAAAACAGTATTGTTATTTGTACATTTATAGGATTGCTCTACATTTCAGAAATTTAGAATTACTTTCCAGATCCGTCTTATCTTCCATATAGCCTTCTTCCAATCCTTTCTTTCCATTTTACATTTAGTGGAGCTATGTTTACTTACTACTTTCATATTTATGAGCACACAATGGAATATAGAGATGTATTATAAAGTTGTACACATGAAATTTATGTTATTAACCAATGTTACCCCAATAAATTTAAAGAAAATAATCAGAATCATTCACTCGTTCATTTGTTCATTCATTTTTAAATGTAAGTATCTACTAAGTGCCAGGTACTATTTCTAGGTGCTAAGGATTCTGTAGTGTACAAGACAAGACAAACCCCCCACCCTCATGAAGATTACATTCCAATGCAGAAAACAAAATAAATAAGTTGGCCAGGGAAGGCTATAGTGAGTAAAAACCTGAAGGAAGCGAGAGAGCTAGCTTTGCTGATATCAGCAGGAAGAGCTTTTTACACAGTGAACAGCAAGTACAATGGCTTTGAGGTGAAAGGAAGGGCATGTTAAGAGGCCATATGGCTGGAACAGAGTAAACAAGGAAAGGATCAGTAGGAAATGAAGGTAGAAAGGTAATGGGGTCAGATTATGTAGGTTCTGGTAGGTACTAGTTAAGGCCTATAGCTTTTCTCTGAGTGAGATGGGAAGCAGTTGCAGGGTTTTCAAGAGAAAAATTATAAGAACTAACAGAAGTTTTAACAGGGTTACTCTGGCTATGTACTAAGAATACACTACAGGGAAGCGAAAGCAGAAACAGGAACAGCACTATACATAATAAGCCAGGCAAGAGATGGTGGCAGAGGAAGAGGTGATAAGTGGTCAAATGGGATACATTTTGGAGACAAAGCTAACAGGATTTGCTGATAAACAAGATGTGGAGTGTGAGACGGAGAACAGCCAAGAGTGGCACCAAGGTTTCTGGCCAAGCAATTAAAAGAATGGATATGGCATTAACATAGATAGGGAAGGCTAAAGAAGAAGCTGGTTTGTGGGGGACCAGCAGAAGTACAGTTATAGACACAGTAAGTTAGGGATACCTATTAGGAGACTGACAAACAGGTCTGTAGATCAGAGGAGAAGTGACCATAGATAGATTTGGAATCCATTAGCATTCTGATGGTACTTAAAAGCCATGAGTCTGGATAAGATCACTGTCTTAAAGAATCAGACAGAAACGAGGAGAGATCCAAGAACTGATCCTACAGTACTCAAAAATTTAGAGATAGGGGAGATGAAAAGGAATCAGGGCATCAGCAAGAAAAACTAAGGTAATATATGAACTTTAGAAATATAAGAGTTTCAACAAAGTTGTTAAGGTTAAATTAATGAGAAAAATAACATGCTCAAATACAACCTGCAGGAACTCTGTTAACACTGCTAAATGATGTATTCTGGAAATACTTATACTGTAAGGAATGCTCCATCACTTTTGATTTCTTTCATGCCAACTGAAGAAGACTCAAGAGGAACTTGTGCACAGATACTGGCAACACTAAAGGCCAACAAGAAATACCTCAGGGTTAGCTGTGAAGAGCAAAGAAACTCAGAATCATGTCCTCAAAAACTAGTTAGAGTGGCTAACAAAAGCAAATTACTGCAAGCAGTACAAAACAAATGGATTACTAGTACATAAGCAGTACCTTTCAAAGAATATGTTCATGTTCGAAGTTTCATGACTTCAAAGTAAATATAATGTAATAGCTAAGCCAGTTTAATTTGTTTTCATTATCTCTGATATCATCAAACAGGAAGCAGCAGGAGCCTCATGGATATATATGTTATTTTTTAAATCAATCTTTGCAGAATTGAACAAAAAAAAAAAGTAATTCAGGCAAAGGCAGAGGGAAGGAAACTAAAAGTTCAATTTAACCCCAAATCCACTGTCCTGGATTTCTTCATAAGTCATTTCCCACACTAACAATTCAAACAGTTCTAGCACTCAGTCTCTGTATAAAGCTCAAATCTAAGACTCTGAATTGCCATCCTAAAATAAATCACTAGAATCAGGAAAAAGCAAAATCCAATTCACAGATTTAGCAGTAACAATTTTTACTTCAGATAACCTACTCACCAACGTTTAATGGCCATTATTTCAACATCAATTCTGTACAGTCATACTACCTACACTCCCACCCACCCACCTTGGGTGAGGCCAATAACTAGATGCAGGTATTTTATGACTGAATGAGGTGGGGCAACACCTTGGGATCATAAATCTTTTGCTGACCTTGATTAAGAATCAGATAATGAGGAAAACCTTTGTGACCTTCCTAGATCAAATGGAAATTAGATGAACCCACATAAATTTTCTTATGGTTTTTTTTTGTTGTTGTTTTTTTTACTTTTAAAGGTTTAAAATAAGAATCTCTTTTTAACAGGAGACCCAACATATATAAAAAAGTAGGTCTAAAAGTTGAGGTAGGGGGCCTCCAATCCCAACTCTGATTTGCCCAGCAGAGGCCAGGCCAATGGAAAACAAACCATGAGAGGTAGTCTGGCAAACAACCTAACTGTGGTTTGGAAGGAGGCACTATAAGAAAGAATGGTATCAACAAAGTTGTCTCTTACCCATCTTTCCCCTAGAGACATCTCAGAGACACTGGCATACAAAGGACAGTGGTTAATGAATGGGAAGAGAAAACTGAAGAGTCAGGGCAGGGCACCTGAAAGGTTTTAAACCTCTTTTCAAAGGGACATTGCTTATATGCTCATTTGATGCAACTTAAGAAAACATCAATATAAGTTTCCTGAAAATGCAAAATAACACATTTGCTCTTTTTACCACAAGCCATAAACCATAAGAACTTAGTTTCTAGGACATATGGGCTTCCATCAGCCAGGTCCTGGGCTGGTCCAGTCGTGGAAACAAGAGCCCAGTTTCAAGTCCCAGCCTCCTCCCTTCAAAAGGGCAAGGATGTCCATAGAATTGCGGCAATAAAGAGAGCTCTCCAAGGCCCCTCTCTGTGGCAGAGACCCCCAACCTGGACAGCAGCTTATCAGCTAGGCTTGAACCCACATAACTTGACAGCTGAACTCTGGGAATAAAACTTCCAAGAACCACTGGGACATTTACCAGTTGGCCATCACGAAGACTACTGTAAATAAACCACTATTTCAAAAAGAAATTGAACAACTTCAAGATGGTGTGAAGATAATTAGGTAAGACAATATTCCATCACACCAAAACTTAGCACCCACACATTGTACTAAAAATATTGTGTTAGAGGCCTTATGGAAAATCACAAAACAGAAGATGCATTCCTGAGACAAGAAAAAAATCTAGAGCAAAGTCAGGAACAAGACAAGGATATCCACCTTTATAAGTTTTATTCAACACTAGTGGCCCAGTGCATGAAATTCATGCACAGGGGTGGGGGGGAGTGGGGGAATTCTCCCTCAGCCCGGCCTGCACCCTCTCCAATCTGAGACCCTTTGGGGGATGTCCAACTGCCGGTTTAGGCCCAATCCCTGTGAGTCCCACAATCCGGGACTGCTGGCTCCTAACTGTTCACCTGCCTGCCTGCCTGATCGCCCCTAACCACTCTGCCTGCCAGCCTGTTTGCCCCCAATTGCCGCCCCCGCCAGCCTTCTCGCCCCCAACTGCCTCCCCTTGCCAGCCTGATCGCCCCCTACTGCCCCCCTCACCAGCCTGCTCGCCCCCAAATGCCCCCCGGCTGGCCTGATCGCCCCCAACTGGCCCCCCCTGCTGACCTGATTGCCCCCAACTGCCTCCCCGCCAGCCTGACCACCCCCAACTGCCCTTCCCTCCTGATCTGATCACCCCTAACCGCCTCTGCCTCAGCCCGGCTATCATCATCATGGCTTTGTCCAGAAGGTCTCCTGGTCTAATTAGCATATTACCCTTTTATTAATATAGATAGTACTGGGAGTACTAGCCATAGCAATGAGACAAGAAAAAGAAATAAAAGGCATCCAACCTGGAAAGGAAGAAGTAAAACTGTCATTTGCAAGTGACAAGATACTGTATATAGAGAGCCCTAAAGATTCCACCAAAAAACTACTAGAATAAATAAATTCAGTAAAGTACCAGGATACAAAACTAATATTCAGAAACTGGTTGCATTTTTAAATGTTTTTATGGATTTCAGAGAGAGGAAGGGGGGGGAGGGAGAGAGAGAAACATCAATGATGACAGAGAATCATTGATTGGCTGCCTCCTACATATCCCCTACTGGGGATGCAATCAGCATGTGCCCTGACTGGGAATCGAACTGAAACCTCCTGGTTCATAGGTCAACACTCAACCACTGAACCACACCAGCCAGGCCAGTTGTATTTTTATACACCAATAACAAACTGTCAGAAAGAGAAATCAAGAAAACATTCCCTAAATTCAATAAAAACTTAAAAAATAAAATAAAGAAGAAAATAAAAGAAAAAAGAAAACAATCCCACTTACAATTGCGCCAAAAAACCTAGGGATAAATTTAACCAAGATGGTAAAAGACTGTACTTAGAAAATTGTAAGAAACTGAAGAAACTGAAGACTTTTATTGATTTTTTTTCTTTTTTAGAGAGAGGAAGGAAGAGGGAAAGAGTGAAATATCAATGTGAGAGAGGGAAGCATCAATAGGCAACCTCCTACAAGCCCACAACCATGGCTTGTGCCTTGGCCAGGAATCAAACCAGCAACCTTTCAGTGCATGGGACGACCCTCAACCAAGTGGGTCACACCAGCCAGGGCAGAAATTGAAGATTTAACTAAATAGAAACACATAACTTGCTCATGGTTGGGAAGAATTAACATCATTAAAATGTCCATAATAGCCAAAGTAATCTATAGGTTCAATGTAATCTCTATCAAAATATCAATGGCATTTTTCACAGATATAGAACAAAAAAATCCTAAAAGTTATATGGAAATTCAAAAGGACTCTAATAGCCAAAGCAGTCTTTTAAATATATATATAATATACATACATTATATTTTGATTTCAGAGAGGAAGGAAGAGGAAGAGATAGAAATATCAATGATGAGAATCATTGATTGGCTGCCTCCTGCATATCCCCTACTGGGGATGCAATCAGCATGTGCCCTGACTGGGAATCGAACTGAAACCTCCTGGTTCATAGGTCAACACTCAACCACTGAACCACACCAGCCAGGCCAGTTGTATTTTTATACACCAATAACAAACTGTCAGAAAGAGAAATCAAGAAAACATTCCCTAAATTCAATAAAAACTTAAAAAATAAAATAAAGAAGAAAATAAAAGAAAAAAGAAAACAATCCCACTTACAATTGTGCCAAAAAACCTAGGGATAAATTTAACCAAGATGGTAAAAGACTGTACTTAGAAAATTGTAAGAAACTGAAGAAACTGAAGACTTTTATTGATTTTTTTTCTTTTTTAGAGAGAGGAAGGAAGAGGGAAAGAGTGAAATATCAATGTGAGAGAGGGAAGCATCAATAGGCAACCTCCTACAAGCCCACAACCATGGCTTGTGCCTTGGCCAGGAATCAAACCAGCAACCTTTCAGTGCATGGGACGACCCTCAACCAAGTGGGTCACACCAGCCAGGGCAGAAATTGAAGATTTAACTAAATAGAAACACATAACTTGCTCATGGTTGGGAAGAATTAACATCATTAAAATGTCCATAATAGCCAAAGTAATCTATAGGTTCAATGTAATCTCTATCAAAATATCAATGGCATTTTTCACAGATATAGAACAAAAAAATCCTAAAAGTTATATGGAAATTCAAAAGGACTCTAATAGCCAAAGCAGTCTTTTAAATATATATATAATATACATACATTATATTTTGATTTCAGAGAGGAAGGAAGAGGAAGAGATAGAAATATCAATGATGAGAATCATTGATTGGCTGCCTCCTGCATATCCCCTACTGGGGATGCAATCAGCATGTGCCCTGACTGGGAATCGAACTGAAACCTCCTGGTTCATAGGTCAACACTCAACCACTGAACCACACCAGCCAGGCCAGTTGTATTTTTATACACCAATAACAAACTGTCAGAAAGAGAAATCAAGAAAACATTCCCTAAATTCAATAAAAACTTAAAAAATAAAATAAAGAAGAAAATAAAAGAAAAAAGAAAACAATCCCACTTACAATTGTGCCAAAAAACCTAGGGATAAATTTAACCAAGATGGTAAAAGACTGTACTTAGAAAATTGTAAGAAACTGAAGAAACTGAAGACTTTTATTGATTTTTTTTCTTTTTTAGAGAGAGGAAGGAAGAGGGAAAGAGTGAAATATCAATGTGAGAGAGGGAAGCATCAATAGGCAACCTCCTACAAGCCCACAACCATGGCTTGTGCCTTGGCCAGGAATCAAACCAGCAACCTTTCAGTGCATGGGACGACACTCAACCAAGTGGGTCACACCAACCAGGGCAGAAATTGAAGATTTAACTAAATAGAAACACATACCTTGCTCATGGTTGGGAAGAATTAACATCATTAAAATGTCCATAATAGCCAAAGTAATCTATAGGTTCAATGTAATCTCTATCAAAATATCAATGGCATTTTTCACAGATATAGAACAAAAAAATCCTAAAAGTTATATGGAAATTCAAAAGGACTCTAATAGCCAAAGCAGTCTTTTAAATATATATATAATATACATACATTATATTTTGATTTCAGAGAGGAAGGAAGAGGAAGAGATAGAAATATCAATGATGAGAATCATTGATTGGCTGCCTCCTGCATATCCCCTACTGGGGATGCAATCAGCATGTGCCCTGACTGGGAATCGAACTGAAACCTCCTGGTTCATAGGTCAACACTCAACCACTGAACCACACCAGCCAGGCCAGTTGTATTTTTATACACCAATAACAAACTGTCAGAAAGAGAAATCAAGAAAACATTCCCTAAATTCAATAAAAACTTAAAAAATAAAATAAAGAAGAAAATAAAAGAAAAAAGAAAACAATCCCACTTACAATTGTGCCAAAAAACCTAGGGATAAATTTAACCAAGATGGTAAAAGACTGTACTTAGAAAATTGTAAGAAACTGAAGAAACTGAAGACTTTTATTGATTTTTTTTCTTTTTTAGAGAGAGGAAGGAAGAGGGAAAGAGTGAAATATCAATGTGAGAGAGGGAAGCATCAATAGGCAACCTCCTACAAGCCCACAACCATGGCTTGTGCCTTGGCCAGGAATCAAACCAGCAACCTTTCAGTGCATGGGACGACACTCAACCAAGTGGGTCACACCAACCAGGGCAGAAATTGAAGATTTAACTAAATAGAAACACATACCTTGCTCATGGTTGGGAAGAATTAACATCATTAAAATGTCCATAATAGCCAAAGTAATCTATAGGTTCAATGTAATCTCTATCAAAATATCAATGGCATTTTTCACAGATATAGAACAAAAAAATCCTAAAAGTTATATGGAAATTCAAAAGGACTCTAATAGCCAAAGCAGTCTTTTAAATATATATATAATATACATACATTATATTTTGATTTCAGAGAGGAAGGAAGAGGAAGAGATAGAAATATCAATGATGAGAATCATTGATTGGCTGCCTCCTGCATATCCCCTACTGGGGATGCAATCAGCATGTGCCCTGACTGGGAATCGAACTGAAACCTCCTGGTTCATAGGTCAACACTCAACCACTGAACCACACCAGCCAGGCCAGTTGTATTTTTATACACCAATAACAAACTGTCAGAAAGAGAAATCAAGAAAACATTCCCTAAATTCAATAAAAACTTAAAAAATAAAATAAAGAAGAAAATAAAAGAAAAAAGAAAACAATCCCACTTACAATTGTGCCAAAAAACCTAGGGATAAATTTAACCAAGATGGTAAAAGACTGTACTTAGAAAATTGTAAGAAACTGAAGAAACTGAAGACTTTTATTGATTTTTTTTCTTTTTTAGAGAGAGGAAGGAAGAGGGAAAGAGTGAAATATCAATGTGAGAGAGGGAAGCATCAATAGGCAACCTCCTACAAGCCCACAACCATGGCTTGTGCCTTGGCCAGGAATCAAACCAGCAACCTTTCAGTGCATGGGACGACACTCAACCAAGTGGGTCACACCAACCAGGGCAGAAATTGAAGATTTAACTAAATAGAAACACATACCTTGCTCATGGTTGGGAAGAATTAACATCATTAAAATGTCCATAATAGCCAAAGTAATCTATAGGTTCAATGTAATCTCTATCAAAATATCAATGGCATTTTTCACAGATATAGAACAAAAAAATCCTAAAAGTTATATGGAAATTCAAAAGGACTCTAATAGCCAAAGCAGTCTTTTAAATATATATATAATATACATACATTATATTTTGATTTCAGAGAGGAAGGAAGAGGAAGAGATAGAAATATCAATGATGAGAATCATTGATTGGCTGCCTCCTGCATATCCCCTACTGGGGATGCAATCAGCATGTGCCCTGACTGGGAATCGAACTGAAACCTCCTGGTTCATAGGTCAACACTCAACCACTGAACCACACCAGCCAGGCCAGTTGTATTTTTATACACCAATAACAAACTGTCAGAAAGAGAAATCAAGAAAACATTCCCTAAATTCAATAAAAACTTAAAAAATAAAATAAAGAAGAAAATAAAAGAAAAAAGAAAACAATCCCACTTACAATTGTGCCAAAAAACCTAGGGATAAATTTAACCAAGATGGTAAAAGACTGTACTTAGAAAATTGTAAGAAACTGAAGAAACTGAAGACTTTTATTGATTTTTTTTCTTTTTTAGAGAGAGGAAGGAAGAGGGAAAGAGTGAAATATCAATGTGAGAGAGGGAAGCATCAATAGGCAACCTCCTACAAGCCCACAACCATGGCTTGTGCCTTGGCCAGGAATCAAACCAGCAACCTTTCAGTGCATGGGACGACACTCAACCAAGTGGGTCACACCAACCAGGGCAGAAATTGAAGATTTAACTAAATAGAAACACATACCTTGCTCATGGTTGGGAAGAATTAACATCATTAAAATGTCCATAATAGCCAAAGTAATCTATAGGTTCAATGTAATCTCTATCAAAATATCAATGGCATTTTTCACAGATATAGAACAAAAAAATCCTAAAAGTTATATGGAAATTCAAAAGGACTCTAATAGCCAAAGCAGTCTTTTAAATATATATATAATATACATACATTATATTTTGATTTCAGAGAGGAAGGAAGAGGAAGAGATAGAAATATCAATGATGAGAATCATTGATTGGCTGCCTCCTGCATATCCCCTACTGGGGATGCAATCAGCATGTGCCCTGACTGGGAATCGAACTGAAACCTCCTGGTTCATAGGTCAACACTCAACCACTGAACCACACCAGCCAGGCCAGTTGTATTTTTATACACCAATAACAAACTGTCAGAAAGAGAAATCAAGAAAACATTCCCTAAATTCAATAAAAACTTAAAAAATAAAATAAAGAAGAAAATAAAAGAAAAAAGAAAACAATCCCACTTACAATTGTGCCAAAAAACCTAGGGATAAATTTAACCAAGATGGTAAAAGACTGTACTTAGAAAATTGTAAGAAACTGAAGAAACTGAAGACTTTTATTGATTTTTTTTCTTTTTTAGAGAGAGGAAGGAAGAGGGAAAGAGTGAAATATCAATGTGAGAGAGGGAAGCATCAATAGGCAACCTCCTACAAGCCCACAACCATGGCTTGTGCCTTGGCCAGGAATCAAACCAGCAACCTTTCAGTGCATGGGACGACACTCAACCAAGTGGGTCACACCAACCAGGGCAGAAATTGAAGATTTAACTAAATAGAAACACATACCTTGCTCATGGTTGGGAAGAATTAACATCATTAAAATGTCCATAATAGCCAAAGTAATCTATAGGTTCAATGTAATCTCTATCAAAATATCAATGGCATTTTTCACAGATATAGAACAAAAAAATCCTAAAAGTTATATGGAAATTCAAAAGGACTCTAATAGCCAAAGCAGTCTTTTAAATATATATATAATATACATACATTATATTTTGATTTCAGAGAGGAAGGAAGAGGAAGAGATAGAAATATCAATGATGAGAATCATTGATTGGCTGCCTCCTGCATATCCCCTACTGGGGATGCAATCAGCATGTGCCCTGACTGGGAATCGAACTGAAACCTCCTGGTTCATAGGTCAACACTCAACCACTGAACCACACCAGCCAGGCCAGTTGTATTTTTATACACCAATAACAAACTGTCAGAAAGAGAAATCAAGAAAACATTCCCTAAATTCAATAAAAACTTAAAAAATAAAATAAAGAAGAAAATAAAAGAAAAAAGAAAACAATCCCACTTACAATTGTGCCAAAAAACCTAGGGATAAATTTAACCAAGATGGTAAAAGACTGTACTTAGAAAATTGTAAGAAACTGAAGAAACTGAAGACTTTTATTGATTTTTTTTCTTTTTTAGAGAGAGGAAGGAAGAGGGAAAGAGTGAAATATCAATGTGAGAGAGGGAAGCATCAATAGGCAACCTCCTACAAGCCCACAACCATGGCTTGTGCCTTGGCCAGGAATCAAACCAGCAACCTTTCAGTGCATGGGACGACACTCAACCAAGTGGGTCACACCAACCAGGGCAGAAATTGAAGATTTAACTAAATAGAAACACATACCTTGCTCATGGTTGGGAAGAATTAACATCATTAAAATGTCCATAATAGCCAAAGTAATCTATAGGTTCAATGTAATCTCTATCAAAATATCAATGGCATTTTTCACAGATATAGAACAAAAAAATCCTAAAAGTTATATGGAAATTCAAAAGGACTCTAATAGCCAAAGCAGTCTTTTAAATATATATATAATATACATACATTATATTTTGATTTCAGAGAGGAAGGAAGAGGAAGAGATAGAAATATCAATGATGAGAATCATTGATTGGCTGCCTCCTGCATATCCCCTACTGGGGATGCAATCAGCATGTGCCCTGACTGGGAATCGAACTGAAACCTCCTGGTTCATAGGTCAACACTCAACCACTGAACCACACCAGCCAGGCCAGTTGTATTTTTATACACCAATAACAAACTGTCAGAAAGAGAAATCAAGAAAACATTCCCTAAATTCAATAAAAACTTAAAAAATAAAATAAAGAAGAAAATAAAAGAAAAAAGAAAACAATCCCACTTACAATTGTGCCAAAAAACCTAGGGATAAATTTAACCAAGATGGTAAAAGACTGTACTTAGAAAATTGTAAGAAACTGAAGAAACTGAAGACTTTTATTGATTTTTTTTCTTTTTTAGAGAGAGGAAGGAAGAGGGAAAGAGTGAAATATCAATGTGAGAGAGGGAAGCATCAATAGGCAACCTCCTACAAGCCCACAACCATGGCTTGTGCCTTGGCCAGGAATCAAACCAGCAACCTTTCAGTGCATGGGACGACACTCAACCAAGTGGGTCACACCAACCAGGGCAGAAATTGAAGATTTAACTAAATAGAAACACATACCTTGCTCATGGTTGGGAAGAATTAACATCATTAAAATGTCCATAATAGCCAAAGTAATCTATAGGTTCAATGTAATCTCTATCAAAATATCAATGGCATTTTTCACAGATATAGAACAAAAAAATCCTAAAAGTTATATGGAAATTCAAAAGGACTCTAATAGCCAAAGCAGTCTTTTAAATATATATATAATATACATACATTATATTTTGATTTCAGAGAGGAAGGAAGAGGAAGAGATAGAAATATCAATGATGAGAATCATTGATTGGCTGCCTCCTGCATATCCCCTACTGGGGATGCAATCAGCATGTGCCCTGACTGGGAATCGAACTGAAACCTCCTGGTTCATAGGTCAACACTCAACCACTGAACCACACCAGCCAGGCCAGTTGTATTTTTATACACCAATAACAAACTGTCAGAAAGAGAAATCAAGAAAACATTCCCTAAATTCAATAAAAACTTAAAAAATAAAATAAAGAAGAAAATAAAAGAAAAAAGAAAACAATCCCACTTACAATTGTGCCAAAAAACCTAGGGATAAATTTAACCAAGATGGTAAAAGACTGTACTTAGAAAATTGTAAGAAACTGAAGAAACTGAAGACTTTTATTGATTTTTTTTCTTTTTTAGAGAGAGGAAGGAAGAGGGAAAGAGTGAAATATCAATGTGAGAGAGGGAAGCATCAATAGGCAACCTCCTACAAGCCCACAACCATGGCTTGTGCCTTGGCCAGGAATCAAACCAGCAACCTTTCAGTGCATGGGACGACACTCAACCAAGTGGGTCACACCAACCAGGGCAGAAATTGAAGATTTAACTAAATAGAAACACATACCTTGCTCATGGTTGGGAAGAATTAACATCATTAAAATGTCCATAATAGCCAAAGTAATCTATAGGTTCAATGTAATCTCTATCAAAATATCAATGGCATTTTTCACAGATATAGAACAAAAAAATCCTAAAAGTTATATGGAAATTCAAAAGGACTCTAATAGCCAAAGCAGTCTTTTAAATATATATATAATATACATACATTATATTTTGATTTCAGAGAGGAAGGAAGAGGAAGAGATAGAAATATCAATGATGAGAATCATTGATTGGCTGCCTCCTGCATATCCCCTACTGGGGATGCAATCAGCATGTGCCCTGACTGGGAATCGAACTGAAACCTCCTGGTTCATAGGTCAACACTCAACCACTGAACCACACCAGCCAGGCCAGTTGTATTTTTATACACCAATAACAAACTGTCAGAAAGAGAAATCAAGAAAACATTCCCTAAATTCAATAAAAACTTAAAAAATAAAATAAAGAAGAAAATAAAAGAAAAAAGAAAACAATCCCACTTACAATTGTGCCAAAAAACCTAGGGATAAATTTAACCAAGATGGTAAAAGACTGTACTTAGAAAATTGTAAGAAACTGAAGAAACTGAAGACTTTTATTGATTTTTTTTCTTTTTTAGAGAGAGGAAGGAAGAGGGAAAGAGTGAAATATCAATGTGAGAGAGGGAAGCATCAATAGGCAACCTCCTACAAGCCCACAACCATGGCTTGTGCCTTGGCCAGGAATCAAACCAGCAACCTTTCAGTGCATGGGACGACACTCAACCAAGTGGGTCACACCAACCAGGGCAGAAATTGAAGATTTAACTAAATAGAAACACATACCTTGCTCATGGTTGGGAAGAATTAACATCATTAAAATGTCCATAATAGCCAAAGTAATCTATAGGTTCAATGTAATCTCTATCAAAATATCAATGGCATTTTTCACAGATATAGAACAAAAAAATCCTAAAAGTTATATGGAAATTCAAAAGGACTCTAATAGCCAAAGCAGTCTTTTAAATATATATATAATATACATACATTATATTTTGATTTCAGAGAGGAAGGAAGAGGAAGAGATAGAAATATCAATGATGAGAATCATTGATTGGCTGCCTCCTGCATATCCCCTACTGGGGATGCAATCAGCATGTGCCCTGACTGGGAATCGAACTGAAACCTCCTGGTTCATAGGTCAACACTCAACCACTGAACCACACCAGCCAGGCCAGTTGTATTTTTATACACCAATAACAAACTGTCAGAAAGAGAAATCAAGAAAACATTCCCTAAATTCAATAAAAACTTAAAAAATAAAATAAAGAAGAAAATAAAAGAAAAATTGCCGCCCCCGCCAGCCTTCTCGCCCCCAACTGCCTCCCCTTGCCAGCCTGATCGCCCCCTACTGCCCCCCTCACCAGCCTGCTCGCCCCCAAATGCCCCCCGGCTGGCCTGATCGCCCCCAACTGGCCCCCCCTGCTGACCTGATTGCCCCCAACTGCCTCCCCGCCAGCCTGACCACCCCCAACTGCCCTTCCCTCCTGATCTGATCACCCCTAACCGCCTCTGCCTCAGCCCGGCTATCATCATCATGGCTTTGTCCAGAAGGTCTCCTGGTCTAATTAGCATATTACCCTTTTATTAATATAGATAGTACTGGGAGTACTAGCCATAGCAATGAGACAAGAAAAAGAAATAAAAGGCATCCAACCTGGAAAGGAAGAAGTAAAACTGTCATTTGCAAGTGACAAGATACTGTATATAGAGAGCCCTAAAGATTCCACCAAAAAACTACTAGAATAAATAAATTCAGTAAAGTACCAGGATACAAAACTAATATTCAGAAACTGGTTGCATTTTTAAATGTTTTTATGGATTTCAGAGAGAGGAAGGGGGGGGAGGGAGAGAGAGAAACATCAATGATGACAGAGAATCATTGATTGGCTGCCTCCTACATATCCCCTACTGGGGATGCAATCAGCATGTGCCCTGACTGGGAATCGAACTGAAACCTCCTGGTTCATAGGTCAACACTCAACCACTGAACCACACCGGCCAGGCCAGTTGTATTTTTATACACCAATAACAAACTGTCAGAAAGAGAAATCAAGAAAACATTCCCTAAATTCAATAAAAACTTAAAAAATAAAATAAAGAAGAAAATAAAAGAAAAAAGAAAACAATCCCACTTACAATTGCGCCAAAAAACCTAGGGATAAATTTAACCAAGATGGTAAAAGACTGTACTTAGAAAATTGTAAGAAACTGAAGAAACTGAAGACTTTTATTGATTTTTTTTCTTTTTTAGAGAGAGGAAGGAAGAGGGAAAGAGTGAAATATCAATGTGAGAGAGGGAAGCATCAATAGGCAACCTCCTACAAGCCCACAACCATGGCTTGTGCCTTGGCCAGGAATCAAACCAGCAACCTTTCAGTGCATGGGACGACACTCAACCAAGTGGGTCACACCAACCAGGGCAGAAATTGAAGATTTAACTAAATAGAAACACATACCTTGCTCATGGTTGGGAAGAATTAACATCATTAAAATGTCCATAATAGCCAAAGTAATCTATAGGTTCAATGTAATCTCTATCAAAATATCAATGGCATTTTTCACAGATATAGAACAAAAAAATCCTAAAAGTTATATGGAAATTCAAAAGGACTCTAATAGCCAAAGCAGTCTTTTAAATATATATATAATATACATACATTATATTTTGATTTCAGAGAGGAAGGAAGAGGGAGAGATAGAAATATCAATGATGAGAATCATTGATTGGCTGCCTCCTGCACGCCCCATACTGGGGATCAAGCCCATAACCCAGATATGTGCCCTGACCAGGAATCCAACCCTGACCTCCTGGTTCATAGGTGGATGCCTAACCACTGAATCACACCAGTCAGGTATATCTTCAACATTTTTTACCTGGACTATTATAATAGTTCCTTAATGGGTCTCTGACTCCAACCTTTCTACATATCACCTTATCCCAGAGCCTTGTTAATGATTTTCTAATGTACAAAAGTTGGGCATGTCAGTTTGCTTCTTAAAATTTGGCAATGAAAATATGATATAAACTCCTCAACACAACATAAAATCCTTCATAAGGCCCTTCCTACATTCCCTTTTCATATTTTGGGTCTTATCCAAGCTCTACTACTTGCAAATTCCCCAGTACATTCTAACACATGCTATTTTCTCTGCCAGTGGAGCCTTTTCCCCATTCCCCATGGCTTAATTCAAGGTTCAACCACTCTGTTTTTTACTCTCCATTTCCTCCTTGCCAATAAACAACTTGAAAATAAGGATTGTGCTTCTGATTATCTAGCACTTAGAACATCTCAATAAATATATTTTCATTAATCCCACAGCATGTTGAGCCATAAACGTGCCATGCCAGCCCATTGCTGGTTATTGGTGGACACAGTGAATAAGAACAAACATAAACAATGAAAAAAGCAAGCTCATAATTTTGGTAGCGGAGAGAGAGAGAAGAAGAAAGAGAGAGAAGAAAACATTAAAGCCAGAATCAGATAGGGGTCAGAATCAATGTGATAAAATGTTAGCACTTACAAACAAACAGAGGGGCAATTGTAGACTACTAAAGGAATTGAGAACACTATATACTGCCCTATTATTTGCTGTGTACCCTAGTTTTGTTTTTTTGCAACAAAATCTGTTAAAGAAATGGATTAAGGCAGTGGTTCTCAACCTTCCTAATGCCTCGACCCTTTAATACAGTTCCTCATGTTGTGGTGACCCCAACCATAAAATTATTTTTGTTGCTACTTCATTACTGTTAATTTTGCTACTGTTATGAATCGTAATGTAAATATCTGATATGCAGGATGTATTTTCATTGTTACAAATTGAACATAATTAAAGCATAGTGATTAATCACAAAAACAATATGTAATTATATATGTGTTTTCCGATGGTCTTAGGCGACCCCTGTGAAAG
>NW_005369217.1:3833571-3836738 GCF_000412655.1 Myotis brandtii
GAACCTTTTGAGCTCAGCGTGTCAGCATTTTGAAAAACCCTAACTTAACTCTGGTGCTGTGTCACATATAGAAATTTTTTGATATTTGCAACCATAGTAAAACAAAGACTTACATTTTTGATATTCATTTTATATATTTAAATGCCATTTAACAAAGAAAAATCAACCAAAAAATGAGTTCGCGTGTCACCACTGACACACGTGTCATAGGTTCGCCATCACTGCTCTATTTTATGTCACTTAATCCTCAAGTCTTTATTAGGTATCTATTACTTCTCTGACTTTACAGAAAGGGAAATGAAGAGCTTAAATAACTTGCTCAAGGTCACAGAACTAATAAGTGATAGAATCAGAGGCTGAAGCCCAAGTCCTTTACCTCTTCATTATACATCCTCCTGATTCCTTCCCACACTACATTAAGTGTTTCCTTATTTCTACTTCTGTCAAATTGTTACTTCTAAATCTAACTTTGAAGGCCTTTCATAATCTGGTTTCTTGAGATCCACTTTTTTGTTTGTTTTTAAACCATTAAACGTTTACTATTGTATTTGTTTTTTATTTATTTTATTTTATTTTTTAAAATATATTTTTATTGATTTTAGAGAGGAAGGGAGAGGGATAGAGAGATAGAAACATCAATGATGAGAGAGAATCATTGATCGGCTGCCTCCTGCACGCCCCCTACTGGGGATCGAGCCCACAACCCAGGTACATGCCCTTGACTGGAATCGAACCTGGGACCCTTCAGTCCACAGGCCGACACTCTATCTACTGAGCCAAACCAGTTAGGGCAGAAAATTTCTTATATATAATGGAAGCAGGAAAACTTCCATGTGTTTAGATGACTGAAATGTAAAAAAATGATGCTTTATGGTAATTTGAGAATGTTTTAGCATACACTTACATTTACTTAGCTTATGTACATGAAACAATAAGACCTCTTTAAAAGGCAATATATAAATGTATGAAGGTGGCACAAGATTATCAGAAATGCAAAGTAACAAAGATATCAGTGCGAAGTAGAATGGGAGCCAAATCAGAGACTTCTCAGAGGGTAGAATGTATTCTACAAGGGATAACCAAACCTTATGAGTAAAGAAATATAGGTAAGAACACAAAATAAATAGGTCATTTTAAAAAAAAAGATCTCACTGACTGGTGTGACTCAGTTAGTTGGTTCTTGTCCTCTACACCAAAAAACTGCTGGTTCTATTCCCGGTCAAGGCACACGCCTGGGTTTTGGGCTCCACCCCCCAGTTAGGGGGGCATGCAGGGGACGGCCAACTGATGTTTCTCTCTCATCAATGTTTCTGTCTCTCTGTAACTCTCCCTTCCTCTCTCTCTCTCAAATCAATAAAAACATTTAAAAAACAAATACAGCCCTAACCAGTTTGGCTCAGCTCAGTGAATAGAGCATTGGCCTGTGGACTGAAGGGTCCCAGGTTTGATTCCGGCCAAGGGCACAAGCCTGGGTTGTGGGCTCGATCCCCAGTAGGGGGCGTGCAGGAGGCAGCCGATCAATGATTCTCTCTCATCATTGATGTTTCTATCTCTCTATCCCTCTCCCTTCCTCTCTAAAATCAATAAAAATATATTTTAAAAAATAAAATAAAATAAATAAAAAACAAATACAATAGTAAACGTTTAATGGTTTAATATATGTGTTTTCCAATGGTCTTAGGCGACCCCTGTGAAAGGGTCATTCGACCCCCAAAGGGGTCGCGACCCACAGGTTGAGAACCGCTGGATTAAGGGATCAAAACAAAATAAATTATCAGGAAGATAAAAACAATACGTTAAATGACTATCAGAGAATGAAAACAAAAATATTTTAATCCTCACCCAAGAACATGTTCATTGATTTTTGAGGAGGAGGGGGAGGGGAAAGAGAAGAGAGGGGAGGAGGGAGAGGGAAATTTCTGGATACTTCCGGATATTTAGCCAAAGAAAACAAAACCACTAATTCAAAAAGATATATGCCCCCTATGTTCTTTGCAGCATTTTTATTTATAATAGCCAAGACATGGAAATAGTCTAAGTGTACATCAATGGATGAATGGATAAAGAAAATATGATATATGTATTAAATCATTATGCTGTATGCCTGAAATTAATGTCAATTATACCTCAATGAAAAAAAAATTATATATATATATATAGTAGGTAATCATACTGTGTTAATTTCCCCATGCAGAAGTTTGTTAATGCAAGGTAAGTTACGTGTTCTTTCAGTATGTTAGTGCAAGTTGAAGAAAAGAAAATACAACTTACTGTCCATAAGGATACCAACGGTGCTTAGTAGTAAAGAACATTTTGCTAAGTTGTTCTATCATGGGTCCTTGCTCCAAGTGTTCATCTTTTACTTCTAATCTGGTTTTCAGTATTTGATCCTGTGTTTCTTCATAATTATGCACAGGATCTGGCCGAGGGATAGGCTACAAAATAATCAGCAATAAATAGCATCGAAATATAGGAATGTTAGCCAGCATTTGATAGAGTTTATGATAAAACAATTATTATTCTCAAGAATTCATTACAGTACCTCAAGGTGGGTAGGTGAATTATTAGAACAGAGCTTCACTTAGTTGCATTATTCATTAAAGAATAAGAAATACTTTTCTTCTCACATCAAGTTTTGGGTTTCTTTTCCAATAATAAAGTTCTTATTTAAAGTTCTGTTTTCCCCTCAATAAAAAAGACCTATTACATTAATTTCTATTTCTTAAAACTGTAAATAGCGCCTATTATTATTTTTAATTCAAAGTTTACAGTCTCTACCTTGAATAAAATTTAAGTAAAATACATGAAAAATCTTTCATTGAAAAGGACATTTCTGGAGACTTGCCTTGGGTGGTGAACACAAAATACAGACGATGTAGTATAAAACTGTAAATCTGAAACCTATATAATTTTATTAACCAATGTCACCCCTATATATTCAATTTAAAAAAAGAGCCTGGCTGGAGTGCTTCAGTGGTTGAGGATCAACCCATGAACCAAGAGGCTGCTGGTTCAATTCCTAGTTAGGGCACATGCCCGGGGTTGTAGGCTTGATCCCCAGTAGGGGTGTACAGGAGGTAGCCGATCAATGATTCTCTCTCATCAATGTGTCTGTCTCTCTATCCCTCTCCCTTCCTCTCTCTCTAAAAAAAATCAAAAAAAAAAAA
>NW_005369217.1:3836915-3844949 GCF_000412655.1 Myotis brandtii
GAACCTTTTGAGCTCAGCGTGTCAGCATTTTGAAAAACCCTAACTTAACTCTGGTGCTGTGTCACATATAGAAATTTTTTGATATTTGCAACCATAGTAAAACAAAGACTTACATTTTTGATATTCATTTTATATATTTAAATGCCATTTAACAAAGAAAAATCAACCAAAAAATGAGTTCGCGTGTCACCACTGACACACGTGTCATAGGTTCGCCATCACTGCTCTATTTTATGTCACTTAATCCTCAAGTCTTTATTAGGTATCTATTACTTCTCTGACTTTACAGAAAGGGAAATGAAGAGCTTAAATAACTTGCTCAAGGTCACAGAACTAATAAGTGATAGAATCAGAGGCTGAAGCCCAAGTCCTTTACCTCTTCATTATACATCCTCCTGATTCCTTCCCACACTACATTAAGTGTTTCCTTATTTCTACTTCTGTCAAATTGTTACTTCTAAATCTAACTTTGAAGGCCTTTCATAATCTGGTTTCTTGAGATCCACTTTTTTGTTTGTTTTTAAACCATTAAACGTTTACTATTGTATTTGTTTTTTATTTATTTTATTTTATTTTTTAAAATATATTTTTATTGATTTTAGAGAGGAAGGGAGAGGGATAGAGAGATAGAAACATCAATGATGAGAGAGAATCATTGATCGGCTGCCTCCTGCACGCCCCCTACTGGGGATCGAGCCCACAACCCAGGCTTGTGCCCTTGGCCGGAATCAAACCTGGGACCCTTCAGTCCACAGGCCGACACTCTATCTACTGAGCCAAACCAGTTAGGGCAGAAAATTTCTTATATATAATGGAAGCAGGAAAACTTCCATGTGTTTAGATGACTGAAATGTAAAAAAATGATGCTTTATGGTAATTTGAGAATGTTTTAGCATACACTTACATTTACTTAGCTTATGTACATGAAACAATAAGACCTCTTTAAAAGGCAATATATAAATGTATGAAGGTGGCACAAGATTATCAGAAATGCAAAGTAACAAAGATATCAGTGCGAAGTAGAATGGGAGCCAAATCAGAGACTTCTCAGAGGGTAGAATGTATTCTACAAGGGATAACCAAACCTTATGAGTAAAGAAATATAGGTAAGAACACAAAATAAATAGGTCATTTTAAAAAAAAAGATCTCACTGACTGGTGTGACTCAGTTAGTTGGTTCTTGTCCTCTACACCAAAAAACTGCTGGTTCTATTCCCGGTCAAGGCACACGCCTGGGTTTTGGGCTCCACCCCCCAGTTAGGGGGGCATGCAGGGGACGGCCAACTGATGTTTCTCTCTCATCAATGTTTCTGTCTCTCTGTCACTCTCCCTTCCTCTCTCTCTCTCAAATCAATAAAAACATTTAAAAAACAAATACAGCCCTAACCAGTTTGGCTCAGCTCAGTGAATAGAGCATTGGCCTGTGGACTGAAGGGTCCCAGGTTTGATTCCGGCCAAGGGCACAAGCCTGGGTTGTGAAAAAACAAATACAATAGTAAACGTTTAATGGTTTAAAAACAAACAAAAAAGTGGATCTCAAGAAACCAGATTATGAAAGGCCTTCAAAGTTAGATTTAGAAGTAACAATTTGACAGAAGTAGAAATAAGGAAACACTTAATGTAGTGTGGGAAGGAATCAGGAGGATGTATAATGAAGAGGTAAAGGACTTGGGCTTCAGCCTCTGATTCTATCACTTATTAGTTCTGTGACCTTGAGCAAGTTATTTAAGCTCTTCATTTCCCTTTCTGTAAAGTCAGAGAAGTAATAGATACCTAATAAAGACTTGAGGATTAAGTGACATAAAATAGAGCAGTGATGGCGAACCTATGACACGTTGGCTGGAGTGCTTCAGTGGTTGAGGATCAACCCATGAACCAAGAAGCTGCTGGTTCAATTCCTAGTTAGGGCACATGCCCAGGGTTGTAGGCTTGATCCCCAGTAGGGGTGTACAGGAGGTAGCCGATCAATGATTCTCTCTCATCAATGTGTCTGTCTCTCTATCCCTCTCCCTTCCTCTCTCTCTAAAAAAAATCAAAAAAAAAAAATTAAGAAAAAAAAAAGAAATGCCAGTAAAAAGCATGGGAAAGGGGTGGGTTTGAAGACTGGTTTAGTAAAGATTACATTTCTTAGGTGGGGATAGACAGCCTGGACAAGGTGAGTATATACTTGATTTCCTTATAAATAAAAAGAAAATTGTGTAAAAAAAAAAAAAAGAAAGAAAAAAAATTTTTTTTAATTTTTTTAAAATATATTTTATTGATTTTTTTACAGAGAGGAAGGGAGAGGGATAGAGAGTCAGAAACATCGATGAGAGAGAAACATCGATCAGCTGCCTCCTGCACACCCCACAAAACGGCGTTAGTCCAGGACCCGCTGCAGTCCCACGTCTCACCTTTTGGGGGACCTGCCAGACTGCTTCCCACCGCAGCTGCCCCATTTCACATTCCCGCCGCCACTGAAGTGGTTCCGGCTCCTGGTACTGGCTCCTGGTTCCGGCTCCTGGTTCCGGCTCCTGGTACTGGCTCCTGGTACCTCCTATACCAGACGCCGAGTGGACGGATGGACGGACGAAGGTCCAACCGTCTGCCTCGCCCTGAGGAGAAGCTGGCACAGGAGCGTGCAGGTGCTCGGGTTTTGCATGAGGCCGACCCGCTGGTAGGACCCCCAGTGAGTTACCTCCCCCCGTCAGTTCTGAGGGGGCTGGCGGCACATGGTCTCACCCCAAGTCCCCACTCAGACAGGTGTGGAGACCTCCCCAGCCCCCCGGTCAGCACGTCTGAGAGCGGAGGCCGGTGGGCTCCCGGCAATTCTTGGGCACACTCCAGCCTCAGCACCTCCACTTCTGGGAGGACCCCACGGGCGTCCCGGGGCTCTCTGGCGTAGGGTGACAGCCACAGACGCTGGACTGCGCAGAGGCTGAGCACCGCCCACAAAGACAATGGACAGAGCGGCCACAGGTGCTCAGGGATTGCAAGCGGGAATCTAGAGCCACGGCACGTGGGTTCTACTCCGCCCCCGCCCCCTAACTGGCTGTGTGACTTTGGGCAAGTCGCTTGACCTCTCTGAGCCTCGTGTCTTCCTCTGTGAAAGAGAGAGGACAATAGTACCCAGGCCCGACCCCACAGGTTGGCGTGGGGTCAGATAGGCTGTGCCAACAGTGGGATTCGTGGGGGGCTGTTAGCCAAGCCCTATCAGCTCAGCCTCTAGGAGTGGGGACTGAGGTCAGGCGCAGGCGGTCGGCCGTGTCGACGTGCCCAACCCCCAACAAAAGCCCTGGACCCCAAGCTCGGGGAGCTTCCCTGATGGGCAACACTCGATGGTGTCCGCAGGAGAGGGCACGGGAAGCTGTGTGCATGGGGCTCCCCTGGACCCTGCCCAGGCACCGCCTCCCTGAGCTAACCCTTCCATGTGGTCAACCATGACCATGAGCAGTGATGGCGAACCTATGACACGCTTGTCAGAGGTGACACGCGAACTCATTTTTTTTGGTTGATTTTTCTTTGTTAAATGGCATTTAAATATATAAAATAAATATCAAAAATATAAGTCTTTGTTTTACTATGGTTGCAAATATCAAAAAATTTCTATATGTGACACAGCACCAGAGTTAAGTTAGGGTTTTTCAAAATGCTGACACGCTGAGCTCAAAAGGTTCACCATCACTGATATAGAGTATGCTTAGCTGTCTCTCATTACCTAAGAGTTCAATAATGGTAGGTAGCTATTAACATTTATTTTATATCCTCAAACAGAAAAAGTTATATAAATTTATTTTAAAGAAAAAGTGCTCCTGCCCAGCTGAGGGTCCACCTATGAACCCAAAGGTCACGGTTTGATTCCCAGTCAGGGCACATAGCCACGCTGCAGTCAATACCCAGTGTGGGTCATGTAGGAGGCTAATAAATGATTATCTCTCATCATTGATATGTCTTTCTCTCTCTCTCTCTCTTCCCCTCTCTCCCTCTCCCTCTTCCTTTCTCTCTGAAATCAATAAAAACCTACTTTTTTTAAAAAAAAGAAAAAGTGCTCCTTACGACACTTTATCATCTTTTTGTAAAGTAAAATATTAATATGTCTTTGCAAGCTACTATCAGATCCTCAGAGGTATCAGCAAATATGGGAATGGAACCTACAGTTTCCTCTCTTTCAGGTTATTAAACTTATTGTTAAAAATCAAATGTTTTAAACATTATCAAGAAGTTAAGTGATTTTCAAGGGTTAATAAATATTCATGGTCTACGGTCCTATTCCCAAGCAGACCCAATTCTAATACATCACAAATTCTCTCTGCTGTATATGATTAAAAAGAGATTTTTGTTTTCTAGGCATACAGATAAAAGACATAGGAATTACTGGATTCTTCGAAGTCTATACCAAGAGCCTCTGGCAGACTCAGAATTGATTATTAGGCAGTATTTGATCTTCTTGATCAACTTCAAAGAAAGGGTACATGAATGTTTCAGTAAAAAGGAAAAACTAAAATAAAACTGAATATCAACTTCATAAAACATTCGTAACTGTCATCCTGAATTTTCTTAATTTCTTAAAAATTTTAAAAATGTGATGTTCAAAAATTTCCATTACATCAACCACCAAAAAGAACTGCCTAGTACTTATATTTTTACTTTATTTTTCCAATCATTATTTTTTTGCCCCTGGTGGAATATCTTTATTTTCCTAAACAAGAAATCCTAAATTTGGAAACATTTTTAGAATATTAGTTTTTAAAAATATATATATATTTTTTTATTGATTTCAGAGAGAGGAAGGGAGAGGGAGAGAATGACAGAAACATCAATGATGAGAAAGAATCATTGATTGACTGTCTCCTGCACACCCCCTACTGGGGATCGAACCTGCAACCCGTGAATGTGCCCTGACTGGGAATTGAACTGTGACCTCCTGGTTCATAGGTCAATGCTCAACCACTGTACCATACTGGCCAGACTAGAATATTAGTATTTTTAATAAAACATATACCAAGGCAGAAGCAAAAAAAGAAGGATCTTTCTACATGGATCTATGGAAGATAATCAACATGCTCTAGATTCAAATATAAATGACCAGAAAAGCAAAAATACAAATCATTTTAACTTTCTTAAAGCCAGTCTTCATTGGTATTTCTACACATGACGAGGAACTTTATATACAATATGCTTTCCAGGGTCTAGAGCAGTGGTTCTCAACCTTCCTAATGCTGCGACCCTTTAATACAGTTCCTCATGTTGTGGTGACCCCCAACCATAAAATTATTTTTGTTGCTACTTCATAACTGTAATTTTGCTACTGTTATGAATCGTAATGTAAATATCTGATATGCAGGATGTATTTTCATTGTTACAAATTGAACATAATTAAAGCATAGTGATTAATCACAAAAACAATATGTAATTATATATGTGTTTTCCGATGGTCTTAGGCGACCCCTGTGAAAGGGTCGTTCGACCCCCAAAGGGGTCACGACCCACAGGTTGAGAACCAACCGCTGGTCTAGATAATCAAAGGGCCTACTTCCTGGAGAAAAGAATCATTGTAAGTCAAGTCTAAATTTTAAGTCATGTTTGAGGATTTTATTTCATATTATTATTTTAGTTTGTTTGAGGATTTTTATTTAATGTTATATACTATCATCATGAGATTTGTGAATCTGGATTCAGAAAGAACATACTTTATTCTAACATTAAAATGTTTTCAAGAATGTTTCTATTTGTACAGTCCAATCTACAATTTATTAGTTGAGAAACAAATAAACAAAAAGCATCCATGGCTCCCCATGGAAATCCTTCTTTAGATACCACAGGAAGTGTGAATACTTCTAACAGCAAATTAAAGTTATATGATTTTTTCATACATACCTTGGTGTGTTCATACGGAATATCCACAGAAGGATGGTAGCAAACTATCGTCCTGCCATCAGATGTCAAAGCAAGTTCTACTTTGCTGAAAAGAATGTTTCAGAAACAGAGTTATACTGTATTCAAGGCAGAATGATACTCTTAGCGCTAAAATTAACCAGTTAACTACCAGGCGTCCAAAATAAAAACCATCCCAACACGCCACGATATTTTGAATTAAAAAAATCAATTTGCAATGAATATTATAAAAATAGATATAATATTCACAATTCAGGTGTTCTTGAATATTTTCAGCTGAAAATTCTCATGAAAAATGATTTTAAAGTTGGTCAGGACTGTCACTTAGGGAAAACATTTTTTTTTATGGACGCACGTGGCGTGTGGCGCTTGTGTCTACAGACGCTTATGGCATACAATGGGTTAATTACTCATGAATCCCTGAAGAATAGATGCCACTTTACTGGACTGGCAAACTGATATGATCTATACCAATAAAAGGGTAATATGCTAATTAGGGTGGACGTCTTCCGGACATCCATCCAGACAAAACCACAGCGGCTGCGAGGCATGGGGCTGTCATGGGCTCAAGCAGTCGTGAGCCCCGGCAGCTACAAGGCCCGGGGCTCAGGCCTCGCAGCTGCTGTGGCTGGCAGTGGCAGCAGCAGCAGGTTGATGGGAGCTGTGCCTTCCCCTGATCAGCCCAGTTGCCTCCCGCAGAGGGAGGCCAGACTATGGCTTAGGCCCGCTCCCCGTGGAGAATGGGCCTAAGCCATCAGTAGGACATCCCCTGAGGGCTTCTGGACTGTGAGAGGGGGCAGGCCGGGCTGAGGGACCGCCCCCCCCCACCCAGTGCACAAGTTTTCGTGCACCAGACCTCTAGTACCATATAATAGAGAACAACTCAAACCACCCCACAAAACATCTCAGTTTACTACCACAACAAACCTCTAAGGCCTCACTCATTATTACATCTAAGGTACTCTTCAAATTGTTTTTTAGACTATCCAGATCTTTGGAAGAGACCTTCATGTTTGTCACTATTATTAGAACTTCTTTTTCTTATCTAACAACTTCAAAAAGTCAGAGGACATTACTTGGTTGAATTATTAAAGCTGAAGATCAGCGAAGTACATAATCTTCCAGGTAAAGGATCACCTGAATTTCTAGTCATAAAGACTGAAACATTTGTCTAGATCAGCATTTCAAGTTCCTTTGGCAAACAGTACAACTGTAAGAAACTTCCAATAAAAGAATTCTATGGTCAAACAAAGTTGGGAACTACTGAATATTATCCCTTCCCTCCATTAATTCCCTCAGAACACATTTTGGCAGTATTCCTCTAAACACTTCCTGGAATGCTCTGACTGGAACTCATTCTTTCAGGTACCAACTTACCAAGTTTCTTTTTCAAAAACTGGCAACTAATATTGTACTTAGATCTACAGACATTCTAAGGAGCACAGCGTTCAGCTTTTATTAAACATATGTTTCTTAGATATATATAAATTTAAGTTTCTAGTATTTCAACACCAACCAGATTTGAGCGAGACCAGCAATTAAACTATAAAGTGTATTTTAGCTAACACAGGATAAGGTTATTTCACCATGATATTAAGATTAAATACCATGAACATTTAAGATAAAATACAATGAACATTTAATCTATCAAATTATTTTGATGAAGGATCAAATGCACCTATAAGATTCATTCTTTTCAGGCTCAAATTAGACCTTGTCTAATTTCATCACTATCTTAGACACTTACTAAATGTACAATTAAAACTACATAGTGTCACTCTATGGGTGTGGCTCAGTGGTTGGGCATTGACCTATGAACCAGGAGGTTGCTGTTTAGGAGGTTCAATTCCCGGTCAGGGCACATGCCCAGATTGTGGGTTCAATCCCCAGTGGGGGCCATGCAGGAGGCAGCCGATCAATGTTTCTCTCTCATCGATGTTTCTCTCTCTCTTTCCCTCCCTCCCTTCCTTTCTCTCTCTAAAATCAATAAAAACATATATTTTTGCCCTAGCTGGTTTGGCTCAGTGGATAGAGCGTCAGCGTCCCGGGTTCAATTCCAGTCAAGGGCACATGCCCAAGTTGCAGGCTCAATCCCCAGTAGGGGGCATGCAGGAGGCAACCAATCAATGATCCTCTCATTGATGTTTCTATTTCTCTCTC
>NW_005369217.1:3845165-3848052 GCF_000412655.1 Myotis brandtii
TCGCTGCTGAAAACATCGATACAATGTTGCGGTCTGAGCCCGGCTGAATGGAAGCCGGTTTCTGGGGTTTTGTTTAGCTTCTTATTTGCAACATAGTACATAGTTGCTTAGAGTTGCAGCTGAGAGGCCGGCAAGTGAGGCGGGGAACGTTAGAGTCCACAGCAAGCAAGCCTCATGCTCGCTTCAGTGCCTGGCTGCCGGCTGCCATCTTGGCTGAGAGTTAATTTGCATATACTCACTGATTAGCCAATGAAAAGGGTAGCGGTAGTACGCTAATTACCATGTTTCTCTTTTATTAGTGTAGATGTTTCTTATATATAAATTTAAGTTTCTAGTATTTCAACACCAACCAGATTTGAGCGAGACCAGCAATTAAACTATAAAGTGTATTTTAGCTAACACAGGATAAGGTTATTTCACCATGATATTAAGATTAAATACCATGAACATTTAAGATAAAATACAATGAACATTTAATCTATCAAATTATTTTGATGAAGGATCAAATGCACCTATAAGATTCATTCTTTTCAGGCTCAAATTAGACCTTGTCTAATTTCATCACTATCTTAGACACTTACTAAATGTACAATTAAAACTACATAGTGTCACTCTGTGGGTGTGGCTCAGTGGTTGGGCATCGACCTATGAACCAGGAGGTTGCTGTTTAGGAGGTTCAATTCCCGGTCAGGGCACATGCCCAGATTGTGGGTTCAATCCCCAGTGGGGGCCATGCAGGAGGCAGCCGATCAATGTTTCTCTCTCATCGATGTTTCTCTCTCTCTTTCCCTCCCTCCCTTCCTTTCTCTCTCTAAAATCAATAAAAACATATATTTTTGCCCTAGCTGGTTTGGCTCAGTGGATAGAGCGTCAGCGTCCCGGGTTCAATTCCAGTCAAGGGCACATGCCCAAGTAGTTGCAGGCATCCCCAGTAGGGGGCATGCAGGAGGCAACCAATCAATGATCCTCTCATTGATGTTTCTATTTCTCTCTCCTTCTCCCTTCTTCTCTGAAATCAATAAAAATACATTTAAAACTGAAAAACAAAACACATTTTTTTTTAAAAAACTATATAGTGTCAACAGGAAAGAAAATATATTTTTACTAAAATTTGCAATAAAAAATGTAGCTTAAGAAAATATGTTGGTTTCTGCACATCAGCCTCTGCTGTAGAGAAAAAAAGACAACATCTTATTCATGTTATTCCCAGTTCTTAGCATAGAGACTAGAATAAACTGTGGTTGAATTAAATATTTGTGATTTGTATTATTCAATGACAAACAAAAGATAAGATAAATAACTGCATAAGCTAATAGATATAAACCCTAAGACAAAACTATAAAAACTAAGTTTTTCAAGAAACTTCTAAAGAATGCTTCAGGAAGAAAAGATAGCATTTCTAACAGTATGTCTGTCTTAAAATAAAGTATTTACTGAAATACAATGGTAATGATTTTTATTTGAAATGGTTATAAGCCCATAGACTGGGTAAACAAGATCACTGAAATCATTTTAAAAAACAAAATTAAAGAAAGAATAATAAAAAAAAAAAGCAGGAAAACCCCAAATAAGAAATAAAATTAAATCAATTCAGATACAGCTAACAGACTTATTTTTTCAATTGAATTTTAATACATACCAATTATAGTCATCTGGAAGAGAAGAGTATGTGGATTTATGACAAACACAGTATAAAGCTCCATCTGCAAAAACCCCAAAAAATAAAATGGATTTTGTTAATTTGAGGGTATGTTCTCACATAAATGTAAAGACAGCTTCATTCATTCAACCGATAATAACTATTTACTATGAAGTAGGCATGTATTAAGGGCCTTGGATTCAACAAGTAAGATCCAGTGAACAAACAATTTCCAATAAAAAAGATAAGCCCTGTTGGGATGGATTAAGTATTTGGAAAGAGAAGGGAACACAGAAAAGTTACAAAACACAATTGTACAGCCCTGGCCAAGTGGCTCAGTTAGTTAGATTGTCTTACCGTACACCAAAAGGCTGTGCGTTTGATTCTGGTCAGGGCACATACCTAGCTTACAGGTTCCATCCCCGAGGGAGCATTTGGGAGGCAACTTATTGATGTTTCTCTCTCTCTTTCCCTCCCTCCCTCCCTTCCTCTCTCCCTGTAAAAAAAAAAAAAATCAATAAAAACATATCCTCAGGTGAGGATTAAAAAACAAAACAGAACTGTATAGGCTCAAGAATGCCTTTTCAGTGGAGATGATGTCTAAGATACTCTGAAGGATGAGGAAATAAATAGGAGTTAGTATGGGATGAGTAAAATGTTGATTGCAGAGGGAGTAACAAGTGCTAAGGACCAGAGGTAACAAAGAATATAAAGTATTTGGGTATTCTAAAAACGTTCACGTGAATGGAGTGCACAGTTCATAAAGGGGGCATCTAATCTAATAAAAGACAAACATGCAAATTGACCATACCATCGCTATGCCTTAAGCCATGCCCACCAGCCAATCAGAGCAACTATATGCAAATTAACCCAACCAAGATGGCAGCCGGCAGCCACGGAGCTGGAGCAAGCAGGAGGCTTGGTTGCTCCAGTGATGGAGGAAGCCAAGCTTCCCACCCCTCCTGGCAGGCTCTGAGCTCCACTGAAGGCAACAAAGTTTCAATATACAGTGGGGCCTTGACTTACGAGTGTCCCGACTAACGAGTTTTTCAAGATACAAGCCGCCTCTCGGCCGATTTTTTGCTTTGAGTTTTGAGCTAAAATTCGGGTTACGAGCCAGCTTCAGATACCCCACCGCTAGTTGGCGCAGCGAACGTCACAGTGAACGCCACAACATCAGCCCAGCATCACGTGTCTCACTCGTTCACTTTAAGATTTGACATACGAGTAATTTGAGTTACGAGCTCC
>NW_005369217.1:3848875-3856121 GCF_000412655.1 Myotis brandtii
CTGCGAGAGGGCACAGGCCGGGCTGAGGGACACCCCCCCCAGTGCACAAATTTTTGTGTACTGGGCCTCTAGTGTTAAGTAATAAAATACAAAATAAATTGTTCAAAATTAATTTCCATTAATCAAAATGCTCATATTTCAAAGCACACTTTTCTTTTTTAGAATACCTACAAATTTAAGAGCCATAATTATTTTTTAAAAAGTTTATTTGAAAGGATCTCCTGTTTAGGGAAAGGGTGTTCTTTTAAATATAAAGAACAAATGTAAATGTAGCTCAGTATAGTTAAAAGCAAGCTCCAAATATATCTGGGCTATGTATCTCTCTCTCCCTTCACCCAACTGGGCCTCTTGCTCCTCAGTATGAAACACAATCCCCACTTTGCTCAAATATCACTCATCCTTCAAAGTCAAATGCTATTCTTGCATAAAAATCCTTTACCCTCTCCCCACGCAACAACCTCCATTACAGAAGGGAGACTTGTCTATTATATACATCCCACAACCAACATTTCATATGACATTGCTATACCTTCTTTGCAGTCTTTTCTGTATCTGTTATTGATGTGTATTAAGATATGTAAAAAAGATGTGTCTCTTCCTTCTTGTATACCTATCCTTTCTCCAAGGATTACATTATATTTAGAGGTCTAAATATAAATTCTAACCCCAAAGAAAAAAAAGTACCTTAACAAAATTCACTATTATCATACAAGAATGTTCAGCAAAATGTCAACCCCAAAATTCATTGATGTAAGATAACAAAATACAAAGAATTAGAAATCTAACCTCATCTCTCAAAAGATTCATTAATTTTCAATTAACTGTGCTAATACAAAGAAGCAGTCAATAAGAGAAATCAGAGGATAAAGTAAAAAAACATTCACACAATTTATATTTTCTTGTTTTACACTATGGAGGATCTTCCTAATTATGCCTGGATTAATTTTAAAAGAAGTTTTAGTCTTTGAATATAAACCAGCTAGGTGAGGTACAAGCTCGCTGAAAGAAACAGGGTTGGGTGGCAGAGGAGGGCCACACATTATTAAGTGTTCTTAACTAGGCAGGAGGGAAAACACAAGACAACAGTGCTTCATTTCAACAAGAAACTCTGTACAATTATTCTTCACTTACACAGACATTTGTACCCTCATGACATACATCACATTCTACCTCATACTCCAGATATTTCTAGTTTCTATAGATGTCTGTTTCACCTACAAATCTAAGTAAGTTCCTTAAGGCCAGTAACCACACCATGTACATTAATGTGTCCCTCATACTGTAGTGGCTACCAAAAAATAGTGGCTGCCAAACTGCCTCTAAAATGTTAATTTCTGCATAATTAATACTTGAAAAACTCATATGACATTTTATCAAGAGGAAAATTCTAGTTACAGTAAGTACCAGAGGTTCTAAATATATCAATAGGACAAGTTAACATCAATCAACCCAAAACAACTAAATGTGCCCAAAAGAATTCCAATGAAGAGTCAGTTCTCTGTAACTTATGGGCTACTGTTACATAAATATGCTTAACTGCAATTTAATAAGATATATAAAAGCTGAGCCTGGCTGGTGTGGCTCAGTTGGATGAGCGTCATCCTGTGCATCAAAAGGTTACTGGTTTGATTCCTGGTCAGGGCACATACCCAAATTGTGGGTTTGGTCCCCCAGTCAGAGTTCGTACATGGAGGCAACTGATCGATGTTTTGCTCTCTATTTTTTTTAAAAAATAAAAGGTGATAACCCCACTTAATCTACAAATGTTCAATATTTTAAGTTACTACAGGTAAGGCGGTACAGCAGGAAGTGTATTGGACAAAGTAAGATGGGGAGACCTCGGTTTTGATCACAATTCTCATTTACCACTTATACAACCCTGGGTATGTTTCTGAAGGCCAGAGAACTCAAGTTCCTTCATCTTCAAAGTTGTAAAGATCAAACAACTTAATATGCTAAAAAAGTGTAAAATGTCCCACATTCTCATGCTGACTGTATATTTTGGAAGGCTTAAGAAGTTCCTTCTGAAATATAGGGAGGCCTTTTTATTTTTGCTCATTAATTTTCTTCCTTAATCATGGTTTTGCTTTGCCTCTAATATTAATATTCTTCTTTTTGGTATAAAATAGCAATAATAGTAATTCTATACTCCAATAATAGTAATAGAAATTATGCAGTATAGGGGCTTAGGATGCAAGAAGTCAGGTAGTCACTGAGTACCAGGATGACTAAGTGATAATGGAACAATTTTCTGGGGTAACTTAAATTAATTTTTAGTTAAATTTTGACAACTCCAATCCATTCAGATCAGTTCAACACTTATTTATCACCTACCATGAATGAGAGGCACTGAGGAAATCAAAATAAATTAGTGCACAAATTTACAATCTAGGGGGTAAAGTACACATAAACAAATGTCACTTATCCTAGGACAGATTAACCCAAGTGAGGACTAACTGCTATTTCAGGACATGGATTAGGTAAAAACTGATTAGGTCTGATTTTCCATCAATCTTGGGGCTGGGTTTCTGTCAGGGCAAAGGGGAGGCTAAGCAGCATGGGTTTTACTCACAAAAATGTTCCCAGGCAATCAAGGGCTGACTATTGTTTTGTTTTGACTCTGATTTTTACATCAAAAGTCTCTTAGCAATCTCCTCCTCCGTTTACTTAGATCATTATATTTTTACTTATACTTTTAATCCTACTCTTCAAACTCTTTCCCCCTTAACTCAATAAACATTCTATTGCAAATGAGAGTAAACAGGAAACATAAACAAAGAGATTCAAATGAGGCAGAAATGCATAAAAGATAGGCTGCTCAGGCCAGTGTGGCTCACGTGGCTGAGCGTCTGCCCAAGCTTGGAAAGGTTGCCAGTTCAATTCCTGGGTCAGGGCACATACCCAGGTTGTGGGTTACCCGGGTCAGGTTATGTATGGGAGGCAACCAATTGATGTTTCTCTCTCCCTCCTGGCTTTCCCTCTAAAATCAATAAAATCAAATAAAAAATTTGGCTGATGTAGCTAAACATGCAAAAGCAAACCATAGGGAACTCTCTCACTACGTCTACTTTAGAAATGGGAGAACAGTGTTCAGACAGTGAGGAAAAAGGGTGAATGTAAGGTTGGCTGGGGAATAAGATTTTAATAATCTACTTATTTATTTGGGTTGATATTTTGGCTTTCAAACATGTATTAATAGATTTTGGAAAAAAACACATTACATTGCATTTCTTTAGAAATGGTAGGTAAAATTTACATTTTTTCAATGGCTAAATATATAAAAACACAAAGAGAATACATCAAAACATTAACACTGATTATCTTTGTAAGATGGGATTGTAATTTTGCCCTTTATTTACTGATGTTTACTATTACTAAAAAAATATGTAAAATAATGTGAAAATATAGTAAATATGACTCAAATCAGAGAAAGTTTGTTTCTCTTTATCAATCTTTCACTTGCCCTCAGCTAAAACCCCACTTGTGGTCTACACAGATAACCCATTTGGTCCATACTTTCTACTCTGCATTTGTACATATATACACACACATATATTGGTAGATTACCTTTTATATGTACAAATGGGATCATACAATAGATACTATTCTATGACATACTTTAAAAAATATATTTTTATTGATTTTAAGAGAGAGGGAGAAAGAAACATCAATGTGAGAGAGAAACATCGAGTGCCAGCAGCTGCCTCCTGCACACCCCCTACCGGGGACAGAGTCCACTTAGTCCTCCTGCTAAGACATACAATAAGTAAATGCATTAAACTTTCTATAATGAATACATATTCCTATATTTGAAAAAGTTTTAAACTCTTTTTAAACATTAAATACTCACTTACTTTCGATTGGAAATAAATGTTTCAAAATAGTTCTGTTTGATATCGCCCATTTCACTGCTGATACGGCCATGGTGAATCAAGATGCTTTATCAGGTGGTATGGAAAAAGATTTGAAGAGAAAATGCTTTTAAAATTTGCTTCTAGGCATACCTATTTTCATCCCTGAGTGAGAGATAAAAAATAAATTAATAAATCATTGCTACCTATGGTAAATTAAAGTGACACAATATATTGACCTTTACAAGGACAAGATAGGAATCACTACCTAGAACCACAATCACCTAAAGCAAAACTTTTAAACAGCTTTCCATTTCCATGTTACATAAGAGTAACATTATCTAAATACATGATCAGAAACCCCAGAACTATGTCCTTTACAATTTCTCTTAAATGCAAAGTTCTCAGCACCTATTATAATTCTCTCCACTTCTTGAGTGCTCAGTAAATGTGGAATTACCCTTAGAAGCACTCACACATGCTACACAGAGCATCCTTTCATACGCTAATGTGTCTGTGTACAACGTCCCAGGTACCATACATAGGATCTTATTACAGCTCTGAAAGTGGTATTCAGTTTCCAACTAAAGGAAATATTAAACAAGGCCTATCCCTGGCCTATTAAATACTGATTTTTTTAAAAAATACTTATTTAGATGATTAACACCCTAAAGTGCCAAATATAATTTCACCATCTTCTATACAGGGTGCGGCAAAAGTAGGTCAACAGTTGTGAGTACATGAAACAGTTTATTCGTATATTATTATTTATTAGAAGCCGCTGCACGAAAATTCAGCCTGGCCTCAGCCTGGCCTGCGCCCCCTCTTAGTCCCAGAGCCCTCAGGGGATGTCCCACTGACCGCTTAGGCCCACAGTCTGGCCTCCCTCTGTGGCCCCATCGCAGCCGCTGCCCCCCATAGCCGTCCCCTCCCTCTGCCCACTGGCATGGCCTTGGCTGGCCTGGAGCTGCCTGCTGGCTGGCCCCACCTCCCGCTGACCCATTGTTCCACCATTTAGCCGATTTGCATATTATGCTTTTATTATATAGGAAGGACTATTGTTATTTTCCATATGAACTGTAAACCTACCTTAGCTCCACCCTGTATGTTTACGGTTTTTCATTTTCCAAGGTACTTTCATTACCATTTCATTTCACTCTCATATTAATCATGAGGTATCTTTGTTTTGATTCACTATGAAACCAAGTACAAACTTTAAATGAGTAACTTTCAAGAGTCGGTCGCAAACTGGGAAACACTGGGCAAGTTATTAACTGAATGACCCTCAGTTTCTTCCATGGTAAATGGGGAAAACAACCACAACCTCCATGGCTAATGCGAATGAAAGATACATACAAGCATTGCTACAGCCCTTGTTTTTACTTGGCCCCGGTGGCTGTTTCCTCCCCTCCCCCACACGGGCAACACGGGATTCGCACGCGGTTCCGTCTGCTCGCCTGACCTCGCAGGTCCATTCCTTCCCCTGTCGGTGCCTGAGCACCGCTCTCCTGAGTTCACAGTGTGCTTTTCCCAGCTTAACACCCACTTTCCTACCCTTTATGCGCCCTTCCACCAGTCGGTGAGGTGGGCATCTTCATGCCACACACTCAGAGGTTCAGAGAGGTCAGACGATGCTGCCCACCATACCTGTGCTTTGTCGGTGGCCAGAGTGGTACGCAAACCCGCTTTCTGAGCACAAACCCAGAACAAGACATTTGGGGTTTATCAGGTGGTATGGAAAAAGATTTGAAGAGAAAATGCTTTTAAAATTTGCTTCTAGGCATACCTATTTTCATCCCTGAGTGAGAGATAAAAAATAAATTAATAAATCATTGCTACCTATGGTAAATTAAAGTGACACAATATATTGACCATTACACGGACAAGATAGGAATCACTACCTAGAACCACAATCACCTAAAGCAAAACTTTTAAACAGCTTTCCATTTCCATGTTACATAAGAGTAACATTATCTAAATACATGATCAGAAACCCCAGAACTATGTCCTTTACAATTTCTCTTAAATGCAAAGTTCTCAGCACCTATTATAATTCTCTCCACTTCTTGAGTGCTCAGTAAATGTGGAATTACCCTTAGAAGCACTCACACATGCTACACAGAGCATCCTTTCATACGCTAATGTGTCTGTATACAACGTCCCAGGTACCATACATAGGATCTTATTACAGCTCTGAAAGTGGTATTCAGTTTCCAACTAAAAGAAATATTAAACAAGGCCTATCCTTGGCCTATTAAATACTGATTTTTTAAAAAAATACTTATTTAGATGATTAACACCCTAAAGTGCCAAATATAATTTCACCATCTTCTATACAGGGTGCGGCAAAAGTAGGTCAACAGTTGTGAGTACATGAAACAGTTTATTCGTATATTATTATTTATTAGAAGCCGCTGCACGAAAATTCAGCCTGGCCTCAGCCTGGCCTGCGCCCCCTCTTAGTCCCAGAGCCCTCAGGGGATGTCCCACTGACCGCTTAGGCCCACAGTCTGGCCTCCCTCTGTGGCCCCATCGCAGCCGCTGCCCCCCATAGCCGTCCCCTCCCTCTGCCCACTGGCATGGCCTTGGCTGGCCTGGAGCCCCCTGCTCGCTGGCCCCACCTCCCACTGACCCATTGTTCCACCATTTAGCCGATTTGCATATTATGCTTTTATTATATAGGAAGGACTATTGTTATTTTCCATATGAACTGTAAACCTACCTTAGCTCCACCCTGTATGTTTACGGTTTTTCATTTTCCAAGGTACTTTCATTACCATTTCATTTCACTCTCATATTAATCATGAGGTATCTTTGTTTTGATTCACTATGAAACCAAGTACAAACTTTAAATGAGTAACTTTCAAGAGTCGGTCGCAAACTGGGAAACACTGGGCAAGTTATTAACTGAATGACCCTCAGTTTCTTCCATGGTAAATGGGGAAAACAACCACAACCTCCATGGCTAATGCGAATGAAAGATACATACAAGCATTGCTACAGCCCTTGTTTTTACTTGGCCCCGGTGGCTGTTTCCTCCCCTCCCCCACACGGGCAACACGGGATTCGCACGCGGTTCCGTCTGCTCGCCTGACCTCGCAGGTCCATTCCTTCCCCTGTCGGTGCCTGAGCACCGCTCTCCTGAGTTCACAGTGTGCTTTTCCCAGCTTAACACCCACTTTCCTACCCTTTATGCGCCCTTCCACCAGTCAGTGAGGTGGGCATCTTCATGCCACACACTCAGAGGTTCAGAGAGGTCAGACGATGCTGCCCACCATACCTGTGCTTTGTCGGTGGCCAGAGTGGTACGCAAACCCGCTTTCTGAGCACAAACCCAGAACAAGACATTTGGGGTGGGGGTGGGGGAAGGTCTCCTTTGCCCCGAGGCAGCTCAC
>NW_005369217.1:3856287-3874988 GCF_000412655.1 Myotis brandtii
GCGGGCAGACCTCCGGGCCTGCGCGACTTAGCTTTCAGGGACGCCTTGACTGGAGGAGGAAAAGGCACCGGTTACCTTGACGTCTGCTCACCGCGAGCCCGCCATCTTCCTCCAGCCGGGTCCTAGGACAACCACTCCACGTGCCTTCCTGGCCGCCGGGCATTCTGGGAAATGTAGTCTCGCGGGAAAGAGCTCCCTGCGGGGCGGGGCGGGGCGGGGAGTACTAGGGGTCACCTAAGGTGCTCCATTTAGTTGCTAGCAACTTGACTCACATCACTCAAAAAAAAAAACAAACAAAAAAACACAAGATCGCTGCCCCACGCACACATCCTTAGAAAGTAGCAAGCGGTATTCTATTTAAGTTTATATTAATAATTAGAGTCCCTAATGGGGGGATGAGGACACATTTGTAATACCTTAACCCATAAAGAAATTAAAAATAATAATAATAATAATAATAATTAGAGTCCCGCCGGTGTGTTCAGAGGTTGAGCATCGACCTATGAATCACTTCACACCCAACCCCACCCCTAAGGGTCTAAAATAGGGAAGTGAGGAGGGCCTCCAGTCCGAGAACCCAGCACTGTGTTCCGAGAACTGTGCTAGCTATTCATTATGGGAGGAAGAAAATGTGCAGAATCCTGGATTTTGCCTTTTATCTTACACGTTCTGTTCTCATTGCCATCAGTGCTCTTCTTTCAGCTCTTATGACCACTGCCTTGCTTTATCCATATTGCTCAAATATCATCTCAGAGAAGACCACACCATTAAAATAGCCTCACTCACCCATATACTGTTGCCTTCCTTTAGTTTTCTTCATAACATCTACCATTATATAACATCATATTATTTGTCTCCTCCTTTAATGTCTGTTTCATGCTGGAATGCAAGCTCCACAAAGGCAGGGACAGGTATCTATCTTGTTCTATATTGTATGCAAACCCAACATCTAGAACTGTGCTTGGCCTCACTGAAGGCCTCCAGTATTTGTTGAATGAATGAAACAAATAACACAGCAGGCATCGAAAATAGCAGATGATTGACTGCTACAGCAGCAGTGTAACCTGGAAATTCCTTTCCCTCATGAATTGCAAATTTTGTATTTATGTACATTTTTTCTGAAAAGGATTCATAGCTTTTATGATGTATTCAAGGGGGTCAATAAACCCCTCAAAACGTTAACAACCATTGTCCTGAGTGATGAATATTAAAAATAAGTGAATGTAAATTCACAATAAAAAAAAATAAATGTGGGCTGCTGTGGTTTCTCTCATTTCCCACAGAATACAGGCTCCTGCTGCTGCTAATCATTGCTTCTGTGGAAGCCCAATGAGGACTCATCTCTGTCTTTTTAATCTTGTCCATCTTTCAAAATCACTCCATAATGCCTTTCTGGACTATGCTGTAGGAAGAGATAGAGAGGAAAAACAGAGTTGAATGAACAATCAACTGGATTTGTCAAACATTCATTGTGCAAAGCGGAAGGGGGATGGATTAAAGATGACTTCAGAGGACATGTCTTGATGGCTGTGACAGAATAGGGACCACTGACCAACAGGGAGACTCATCAGAAAGGTTTACGAAACTGAGACCAGAAAAGAAACCAATCACGTGCATGGAAAAGAGAGTAGAACTAGCTTTAGGCTGAGGGAACAACTTAAAAGTCTTAAGGGGGTGAAAATAACTTACCATCTCCTGGAATACAGTGTGGAGGAGAGTGGCAGGAGATGCAGTAAGAACCATGTCATGTTGGGCTTTGTAGGCCTTGGTGGTGACATCATGGAATTGGGACATAGGCCATATGTGTAGATTATTCTAAATGTAGTAGGGAGTCACTGGATCGGTTTAACACTAAAGAAGGGACATATGATTTATGTTTTGAAAAGATTACTCTGGCTGCATTGTAAGGAGTGGCAAGACTGCAAGCAAGTCTAATGAGACTATTGCTATACTGCAGTCAAGTTAAGAGATGAAGGTGATAACATGATGTAGGGTAGCAACAGTGGAGATGAAGAGAAGGGAAGAGAGTCCAGATATATTTTGAAAATGGAAATGATAACCAAACTTGCTGGTGGATTGATTGGATGTGGAAGCTGAGAGAGAGGAAAGGCACTTCAGGTGATGCTTTGATGACTAGCTTGAAGGTGGTATGGTTCATGAGATAGGGAAGAGTGAAAGGGGAGCAGATTTGGGGGTCTGATGAAGATAGAAATTAATGTCTCCACTTGGAAGTTGTTGAGTTTGAGATACCTCTGAAATATCCAAGTAGGGATTAAAGATATAAAGTGAGGTAGCTGATGGGAAAAAATGTGTCTAGAGAATAGAGATTAGGCTAGATATAGATTTAAAGCCATGGGAATGTTGAGTGCATGTAGGTAAAGAGTGTAGAACTAAAGAAAAAGGTGTGAGAGTAGTTAAGAAAGGCATGTCATGTCATGAAGTATTTCTTAACTTTAGCATCCAGTGCCAACAAGTTAAAAACTACTATTTCCAAAAATACAAACTTGAAATACCAATAAATAACTTACATTAGCCTACATAAAAGCTGTTGCAATTCATGCTAATGAAATGACAACGCAGATAAAATCTTAGAGGTTTGGAGTTGGTTTCAAATGGCTTCAGTTGAAAGGGGGTCAGCTTTTTTCTTTTCTAACTTCACAGAATAAAGTCACTCTTTATATAAATCAGAGATCAAAGACTTCAGAGCAATCTAACTGCCAAACCATTAGGGATAATCTTTCTAAAAATGTTTTTTTTATTACATAAAATTGGCTATAATTTTGAGCATTTACTATGTGCCAGACTTTTAAACACTTTACATGTATTGTTTTTTTCTATTCCTACTGTTGGCCCTAGGAGATGGGTATAATTACTGTGACTGTCATTAGATAAATGAAATAACAGAAGGGGAATTGTGTATAAATATTATTTGAATCCAGGAACTTCTGATACCAGCACCCATGAGCTTAACTACTGTGTTAGACTGTGCCATGCTCATTTCCAAATAGAAAATGTAGATTAAAAAAAATCCAAGTTTAAAAAAAATCCAAATTAATACAGATTTTAAAAACAAAACCCCAGAGATGATATCTACTAACATTTTGGTGTGTAACTTTTCATTTTTATCACTTCTTATATCTATACTAGAGGCCTAGTGCACGAATTCGTGCACGGGTGGGGTCCAGCCAGCCGGAGGGGGACCGGGGGCACAGGAGGTTGGCTGGCTGGCTTCACCCCCTGGTTGAACTCTGGTAGAGGGGACAATTTGCATATTACCCTTTTATTATATAGGACTAGAGGCTGGGTGCACAATTCGTGTACTGGTGGGGTCCGTTGGCCTGGCCTGCAGGGATCAGGCCAAAACCGACTCTCCAACATCCCCCAAGGGGTCCTGGATTGCAAGAGGGCTGTTCTCAGGTGACGCACCCCGGAATCGGGCTCCCTTCTCTCTGGTTCCGGGTGTGTCACTCGAGAACTGCAGCTGCCAAGTCACTGCAGCTTGGTAGCTCCTGTGCTGAGTGTCTGCCCCCTGGTGGTTAGTGCACATCATAGCTACCGGTCGGACAGTCAGACAGTTGCTTAAGTTTTTATATATGTAGATTATGATACTAATTAACATTTATTGGACACATTATGTATACTATTCTAAAATCCTATGTTCAGTAACTGGCAGAGGTGAGATGTGAACCAGACAGCTTGGTTCTCCTTCAATCTCCTGCTTTTTTACGCAAACACATTATCTTTATTTCTATTAATGTATATAAATAAATACACATATACATATACATATAGACTTTTTTATAGAAATATATATATGTATATATATATGTATATATCTTTTCCCCCACTTAATGTATCATGAACATTTTTCCTATGAATAGCCTAAATATTATCAGTTTCAAACCATCAGTCTCTTACACATTATCAGGACTTCTTTATTATTATTTTTGTTAATCCTCACCCAAGGATATTTTTTCATTGATTTTTAGAGAGAGTGGAAGGGAGGGAGAGAAACATCGATGTGAGAGAGACACATCAATTGGTTGCCTCCCACATGTACCCCAACCAGGGCTGGGGATTGAGCCTGCAACCGAGCCACATGCCTTTGACTGGAATCGAAACTGGGACCCTTCGGTGCAAGGGCCAATGCTCTATTTGCTGAGCCAAACTGACTAGGACAGGGCTTCTTTAGATTATTAAAGATACTTACAATATAGATTTCTTCCCCCCTGCCCCCATAGTTTTCATTTTAAAGTTATTTCATTATTAGGTGCTTTTCTGCAACTCCTAAAATTTGAATTTATTCTATATTCACTCATTTAACAAACATTTATTGAGCACATATTAGATATACAAGACACCAGCACAGTTTCTCTCTTCATAGATTGTACATCAAGTGGAGATGACAGATATTAAGTATATAATTATATAATTAATTATCTTATTATCATTGCACTAAGTGTCTCAGAGGAAAACAATGCCATGGAGTACATAACTAGTCCACAGGCATCTGACTAGTCTATTGGGGTTAGAAAACGTTCCTCTGAGCATATGAACTTAAGCAGAAATCTGAAGGAAGGATAGAAGTTGGGAAGAGGAAGAGGGCAAGAGGGAACAGTCTGTGTGAGGGCCCTAAGATAAGAAGTAGTATGATTCCTTCAAGAGTCAAAAATAAGGTCAATGTGCTGTGGCTCGGTTGGTTGGATGTCATTCCTGGCCCCCAAAAGTCACCAGTTCCATCCCTGGTCAAGACATATGCCTGGGTTGTGGGCTTCATCCCCAGTAGGGGGCATACAGGAGTACAGGAGGCAACCAATCCAATAGATGATCTCTCTCTCTCTCTCTCTCTCTCTCTCTTCTCTCTCTCTCTCTCTCTCCCCCTCTCCTTTTTTCTCTCCCTAAAAATTAATAAAAATACTTTGAAAAATAATAAGGTCAGTGTAACTAGAATACAGAGGGCTAGCAAAAAACAAAACAAAACAATGGGTTTGGTGATGAAGGAAGATCTATTGTACGTTTCTAAAAAGTATTTCACACATGACAGGTGACACTGAAAAAGGATTTTCTGTGTATCTTTTTTGAAAAAATGTCTATTCATATCCTTTGCCATTCTTTAATCAGATTATTTGGTTTTTCGTTGTTGAGACATACAGATGACCAACAGGCACACGAAAAAAGTTCAATATCACTTTATTATTAGGGAAATCCAAATACAATGAGATATAAAATGGCTAGTATAAAAAAGACAAGAAATAACAGGTGTTGGAAAAGATGTGGAGAAAAGTGAACCCTTGCTCGCTGTTGGTGGGAATGTACTTTGGTACATGTGAGAAATGCCCACCTATCTGAATTCAAATAATGGACTCAGAAACAAAAGTATGGTGAAAACGAGACTTTTAATACATTCTCGAGAGTGGGTGTCCACCCGGTTGTACAAGAACACGTGGGGCAGTGAATACAGCCAATTTATTCAGTCCCTCCTCCAGTTCCTCATTGGCTGAATACTATGAGGTCACCTGTTTCCTCATAGGTCACCTAGGTCTTGCTGTCTCCCATTGGGACTCTTTAAAAAGTTGGGCTGAGACCTTTTCTAGTTGCCTCCACCTACCCCTGTCTAGCTGAGGCAGGCACCTGGGGATTTCTACCATGATGCTGGCTCATGTCCACAGTTCCTTGCTCTTAAATCCTCCTCCCTCCTCCCTACATTCTGTTCGCCCTGGGAAAATTCAGCAACAATTTCCATCAAAAGCCAACCATGGTGGAGATGGATCACAGAGGCCCATTTCCTATAGTACAGCCACTCTGGGAAACAGTATGGATATTCCTCAAAAAAGTAAGACTAGAGCTACCATATGACCCAGCTATTCCACTGCTGGGTATTTATCCAAGAAATATAAAAACACTAATTCAAAGAGATACATGTACTGCTAAGTTCACTGCAGCATTATTTATAGTAGCTAAGATATGGGGGAAAAACCTAAATGTCCACCAATGGGTGAATGGATAAAGAAGATTACATACATACATATCCTATATGATAAAAAGCTAATATGCAAATAGACCAAACAGCGGAACCTCCAGTCACAATGATGCGCACTGACCACCAGGGGGCAGATGTTCAACACAGGAGCTGCCCCCTGGTGGTCAGTGTGCTCCTACAGGGCGCAAGCCGCTCAGCTGGGAACCTCTCCCACCTCCATGGCAGCGCTAAGGATGTCCGACTGACAGCTTAGGCCCACTCCTGGTGAGTCATCCCCTGAGGACTCCCGGACTGCAAGAGGGTGCAGGATGGGCTGAGGGACCCTCGCACCCCCGAGTGCACAAATTTCATGCACTGGGCCTCTAGTACATACATATACATACATATACTATATAATAAAAGGCTAATATGCAAATTGTCCCTTAGACTGCGAGTTCAATTGGGAGTTTGACCAGGGACGGGGCCAGCTGGCCAACTGCCCGCAACCTCTCCCCCTGGCCGACCTGGCCCGATTGGCCCCAATTGGGGCGGGCCATCCGGACCCCCCCATGCACAAATTTGTACACCAGCCCTCTGGTGTGTGTGTGTATATATATATATCCTATATAATAAAAGCCTAATATGCAAATCGACTGAATGGTGGAGCGACCAGTGGAATGACCAGTCACTATGATGTGCACTGACCACCAGGTGGCAGGTGCCACCATGATAGCCCCACCGGTCACCCTGCAGAGGGAGGTGACTGGCGCCAGTGGGGGGGGGGAGGCTGGCCAGCGAGAGGGCAGCAGCAGGGGGTAGGGCCAGCCAGTGGACAGTACCAGGCTGGCCAAGGCGGGTGCCAGCGGGGGCCCCCAGATTGCCCCACTGGTTGCCCCACAGATCGGTCCTGATCGCAGGCCAGGCCTAGGGACCCTACCCATGCACAAATTTCATGCACCAGGCCTCTAGTAGATGATAAATAGATAGATAGATAGATAGATAGATAGATAGATAGATAGATAGATGATAGACAGACAGACACAGAAATGCATGCACACAATGAAATACTATTTAACCATAAAAAGTAACAAAATCTTGCCATTTGTGACAACATGAATGGACCTTGAGGGTATTAAACTAAGTGAAAAAAAGTCAAATGGAAAAAGACAAATTTGTATAATTTCACTTATATGTGGAATTTAAAAAACAAACAAACAAAACAAAAACAAGCAGATACAGAGAACAGATTTGTGTGGTGATTACCAGAGGAGAAAAGGTTGGGAGGTGGGCAAAATGGGTTGGGGATCAATTGTATGGTAATAGATGTTACCTAGACTTTTGGTGAAGATCACTTTATAGTGTATACAGATGTTGAATTATAATGTTGTACACCTAAAGCTTATACTATAATGTTATATATCAGTTTTACCTCAATTTTAAAAAAAGAGAAAGCTTTCTAGAACATGTCTGTTTGAAACTTAACCCAAAAATTAAGACCCAGTTTTTATAATAAGCATTGAGTATTCTCCTTAAGAAGTGTTTGCTACTCCCTGGCCGTGTGGCTCAGAGGTTGAGCGTTGAACTATAAACCAGGAGGTCATGGTTCAATTCCTGGTCAAGGCTCATACTTGGGTTGTGGGCTTGATCATTGATGTTTCTATCTCTCCCTCTCCCTTTCTCTCCCAAATCAATAAAAATACATTTTTTAAAAAATAAAAAATAAATAAAACGCCTAAATGTATTTAATTTACTTTCATGAAAGTTTCCTTGATGGTTTTATTTTAGTTGCTAGTCTTATAAATAGAAAAAGAATTGTAAATGGAGCTTAAAAGCATAAGGAAAATCTAAACTTTACTGTATTTAAAAAATTTGAATGTTAATTAAAAACCAATTTGTGGCCCTAGCTGGTTTGGCTTAGTGGATAGAGTGTCGGCCTGTGGACTATAGAGGTCCAGATTTGATTCCAGTCAAGGGCACATGCCCGGGTTGCAGGCTCGATCCCCAGTGGGGAGTGTGCAGAAGGCAGCCAATCAATGATTCTCTCTCATCATTGATGTTTCTATCTCTCTCCCTCTTTCTTCCTCTCTGAAATCAATAAAAATATATTTTTAAAAACCCTAATCTGTAAATAATCTCCTTGTGCAGGAAAGCTGCCTAAAAGACACCAAAATACTCCTATCAGCATAAAGATATTCTTGCCCTCTTCTCTCAAAAATCACACCTGAACAATGAGAACAAGGATGGTAGCCAGCAGATATAGGTATGGCCCCTGACTTAGCAGGACACAGGAAAGTTAAGCCTACAGATTCCACCAAAGCTCAAATAGTTGGTGACACCAAGTATTAAAAGAAGAGGGAGTAAGGGGGGGAGGGCTGAAATTTATGGAATGCTTAAAATTCAGTGTAAGGTACAATTAGACCTCAGACTCTCATACCCATGAGCCCACCCTGCTTTCTCTATTAGAAAATAAGTTCAAGATCAGAGCTCTTACCTTATTTTTATTTTACTAGCCTACCCTCACCCCCCACCTTGTTTATTTTTAAAACCCAGTTCTTAGGGAGGGTCCAGTACATGCTAGGTAGAGAATAAAGGAGGCAGGAAGGACAAAATATGTGCCAGGCATTATGTTACTGCTGGACTCACAGCACAAAGAATATGATGGTCCCTGCCTTAGAAAGGTGTGCTGTGTGGTGAGGGAAGTAGGTAAACAGATTACTACAGTTAACATTTTTTAGAGCATAATGTGCAAGATGTTTTATAGAGGATAAAGATTTCTCAGAGCAAGTTGAGAGAACAACAGGCAGATGGAATGGGAATTGAAGTTGAAAAGGCAAAATGATGTGGGTGAGAAGACAAGATGAGAAAATTATGGTGTCAGAGTGTAGGTATGGTTGATCACAGGATATCCAAAGCAACAAGATTGTTCAGACTGTGGTCTGAGGTGGCCTCTGAGATGGAAAGTAAGCAGTAGGTTAAGAAAATATCAAGTGTTTTTATGATTAGAAGGGAAGAGGAGTAAGTTTTCTGTCTGATGAATCCTCCTACATAATAAAAGGCTAATATGCAAATCAACCAAACAGCCAAACGACCGGTTGCTATGATACGTACTGACCACCAGGGGGCAGACGCTCAACACAGGAGCTGACCCCTGGTGGTTAGTGCACTCCCGAAGGGGGAGTGCCGCTCAGCCAGAAGTCGGGGTCACAGCTGGCAAGCACAGCTGTGGTGGTGGGAGCCTCTCTTGCCTCCACAGCAGTGCTAAGGATGTCCAACTGACGGCTTAGGCCCACTCCCTGCTGTTAGTTGGACATCCCCCAAGGGCTCCCGGACTGCGAGAGGGCACAGGCCAGGGTGAGGGAACCCCCCTGATCCCTCCCCTCCCCCTCCACCCAGTCAGGATGTGTTCGAGAGGCAACCCGATAGATGTTTCTCCCTCCTTCTCTCCTTCCTTCCCTTCCTCTCTTTCTTTAAGATCAATTAAAAAAATAAAATAAACAGGAACAAGAAATCTTTATTATTTATTTCTAGGAAAAAACCCCTGCCGAGTGCATGAATCTCATGCACTGGGCCTCTAGTTTAAAATAATGAGCTTGGTTGCTGGGTCTGCTTGGCCTTGTCTCTTTCCCTCCTCTCATTCTCTCTATTCCTTTTCTTCTAAGTGACTATGCCTAAAATTGGGGAGCTGATGGGGGAATATTAATATGCCCAAATTATTGCTGACTTAAAGTTGTGTTCTCCAATCAACTTTATTGGTAATGAAGGCAATATTTTTGTCTCCAGCTCTTTTAATTTGGTTATAATTTGAGGAGCCGAAAAGGGGGCTATTTAGTGGTGAGGAGAAAGTGAAAATAGGGAATATATGAAATGGGGCAACTTTAACCAAGCTGCTAAAATTATCAACATTATGAAAGTTGAGGCATGAGGATATGATTCTGTTTTTGTTCTAACTAGCCTGGGAACTTAAACTTTTTGAACTGTCCAGTCCTGTTTCAACACCTGGTTATACACATGGACATGCACCAGACCTCCAGATAACCCTCTGAATACTCTCCTGAAGGATTCACGTATCTAGATCACCTGACATCCATTATTCAGACCACAGGCTATGACCAGAACTCCTGGCACCAAGCCTCTGGACCTCCTGGCACCCGTCATCCAGACTGCCTGACATCTGACTGGTAACTGTTCTGAACCAATCCTAGGGCTAAGAATGCAGGACTGCATTCACAGGTGTCAATGTATTATTATGCTTCACAATTTACAGCTTACACACGTACATGTATATGTATGAAATTATTACATAATAAAAACATTTTATGCACACAAAGTAGAATCCAGACTGACAATTGTCAAGAATGCACTTTTTACTATAAGAACTGTTAACGTTTCCTTCTTCTTTGGTACACTTCTGGGGTTCTTTTTGGAAACTCTAAAACCCTATTAAAAATCTTTATCATGCCCTTGCCGGTTTGGCTCAGTGGATAGAGCATTGGCTTGCGGACGGAAGGGTCTAAAAAAATCTTTATTATTTATTTCTAGGCAAAACCTCCAAATTCTTTTGAGTTCATTAGACATTGGCCTTCTCAAAACCTGGAATACTGAATAATCTGAAATACTAAACACTTGGGCCAACTTAAGTGCCAACAATCTGAAATATCTAACACTTGGAGCAAGAGAATTAGAATAGGCAGGAGGAAATAGGGATCAAAAGGATAAAACAAAGAAAGAAACAAACAAACAAAAAACAGGAAAAAGAACCCTGGCTGGTGTTGCTCAGTTGCTTGGAGTGTTGTCCTATACACCAAAAGGTGGTGGATTCAATTCCAGGTCACGGCACATACCAAGTTCCGGATTCAATCCCCAGTCAGGATGTGTTCGAGAGGCAACCCGATAGATATTTCTCCCTCCTTCTCTCCTTCCTTCCCTTCCTCTCTTTCTTTAAGATCAATTAAAAAATAAAATAAACAGGAACAAGAAAATATAAATCAAGGTTGATGTTGCAACATTTTGTTTCCTTGAGCAGATCAGACAATGTAATTAGGACAGTGACTCTCAAGCTTCAGGCACGTCAGTGGTACCTTGGGAGCTGTTAAAAACAGATGCATGGGGCCTATGACTACCACTCAGATGATCTTGGGTGGGGCAGTGTGCAGTCTTTTCTTCCTCCCCCACCCACTTCCTCCCTGAGTCAGTGTTCATGAACCCTCTTCTCAGATACTTCTGTCTTGATCACTCATCGTTTTCCTATGTTGCAGGAAATGATAAGGGTAGTTGCAAACAAATAGCCATCTGCCAGATGGCTATTGCTCATGAATGGAAACAGGGCCTCTCTTAGAAGGACTGATTTCCAAACTGATTTACTCCATGTTGTCTCTGTTTTTTTTTTTCCATGTTGTCTCTGAAAAGCATTAGGAAGTTTGTGAAAAAACTTCTGTTGCTGTACAGGAAGTCAAGTTGAAAAGTTTAGGGATGAACACAAACATCCTATGCTTTCCGTAAGCACGTACTTATGGATCATGAATCTACATTAACATTCTCAAACAGATATTTATTTTCAGCCTGCAGTTATTGATTCATTCCCTTGACAAATATATTTTTTTGGAGCTCTCATTTTGCAGGCCCTACTCTGAAGCCCCAGGGGTACAGTGGTGACCATAATGGAAATAGTAATACATGACTCTGAGGAGCTCAAGTATAAATGCCCTAAGATATTACCTGAAGGGTAATGCATTCACTATTTTAGGACCAAAGTAAGGAACCTGGAATATTAGAGGGTAGAGGATGGGGAAGTAGCAGGAGGCAGTAAAATAATGTTCTGGGGAGTAAAAGGTTTGCTCTAATTCCTCTAATTCCTCCAAAACTGCATTCTTTTTTTAAAATATGTTTTTGTTTTTTTGTTAATCATTGATTTTTTTTGAGAGTTAGAGGGAAGGAAGCAGGGAGGGAGAGAGAGAACATGGATGTGAGGTAGACACATCTATTGGTTGCCTCCTACACACCCCTTCTGGGGATAGAGCCCGAAACCCAGGCATGTGCCCTGACGGAATGGAACTGGCGACCTCTAGGTACATGGGACAATGCTCAAGCAACTGAGCCACACCGGTCAGGGTTCCAACACAGTATTCTTGCTTTCTCTTTTCCTATATTATAATTAAAAGGCACCTGCAATTTGAGTCCGGGAAGGAACATGGAAAAAAATCATGGATGAGACTGAGGCCTGACAAAGAGCTGAAGATGATTAATTAGCTAAGAGTTCTGCTTAGCACTGTCCAGCTCAGTGAAGCTCTCCGATCACTATAATTTACTCAAACGCCATCGCTAGTATCATTTTTATAAGTTTTGAGGGTATAATACTTTTTGATCAGTGTTGAAAGAGCTTTGAATGCCTCTTAGACTGTTGAAATTAGTGAATTGGATTCTTGGTATCCACATGGCTCAAACTAAAAAGGGTACAGGAGTAAAGAGTGAAAATTCTTCCTTTTACCTCTGGTCGCCAGCTGTCCTCTCCTCTGAACAAATCCATTCAATTAGTTTTGTGGCTATCCTTATTATAAACCATATTTTATGGATATAGTAAGTAGAACTCTAAAGCAGCTTTCCAATGTGAGAATAAACCTCATCTTGGCCCTGTGGCAACGTGTCCTGGAATGTATCCTGTTTTACAAAACTTTAATGAATCAGAAGTTCAGACTTTATTTTCCTGATGAGTATAATATGAGCTGTTCTCAAGGAGGAAGAGTGGGAATAACACCTAGAAGAGACATGAACATGTACAGTGTTTATACCCTAACAATCTCTGCCAAACTAGGTTATACTGTCAAGTTTTAAAAATCTGTTTTTTTAAGGAAATTATACCTAGTTCTATCAATATCTATACTAATAATAGAGGAATATGGAAATTGTCTGGGATGCCGTCACAATAACAGTAACAACAGAACAGAACAGGCTGCATGTGGAGACCAGACTGGCAGGGGGGTTAGTGAGGGACGATCAAACGACTGAACAGCAGGCTATGTGGGGCAACCAGGATGGCAGGGGGGGCAGTTGTGGGCGACCAGGCCAGTGGGGGTGGGGGGGCAGTTAGGGGCAATCAGGCAGGCAGGCAGGTGAGCAGTTAGGAGCCAGCAGTCCCGGATTGTGAGAGGGATGTCTGACTGCCAGTTTACAAAATAATAGCCATGCTAAGTGCGATGTCATCTTCTATACACATATAATTGAAACTTCACAAAAATCACAATAAAGTACATTTTATAGATAAAGAAAACCAAGGACAGGCAAAATTCGAAATCTGGGCAGGGGCTCCAAACCCCTCACATTTTTTAAAAAAAATTGATTAATTCAGAGAGAGGAAGGGAGAGAGAGAAATAGAAATATTAATGATGAGTGAGAATCATCCATGGGCTGCTTGCTGCACACTCCCAACTGGGGATAGAGCCCGAAACCCGGGCATGTGCCCTGACTGGGAATTGAACTGTGACAGGTTCATTGCTCAATCACTGAGACACACTGGCCACGCAAACCCCTCATTCTTTTTGTTTGTTTTGTAGTTGTTTTTAATCCTAACCCGAGGATATTTTTCCATTGACTTTTATGGAGAGTGGGAGAGAGGGAAAGACAGAGAGAAACATTGATGTAAGAGAAACACATTGATTGCTTGCCTCTTGTACAAGCCCTGACCAGGCCCAGGCCTGGGAGGAGCCTGCAACCAAGGTACGTGCCCTTGACCAGAATTGAACCTGGAACCCTTTGGTCCACAGACGGATGTTCTATCCACTGAGCCAAACCAGCTGGGGTAGCAAATCCCTCATTCTTAATCTGCATGTACTTACCATTCTAATAGAGAATAGCCAAAAGAAGGCAGGTGACTATTTTTTGTTTATATAGTTTGTTCTTATTTATTCAAAAATTTTCACTAAAATATTAGGATCCATTAAAATTACCCATGATGGTCCTAATGGGTTTGGTTCAGTGGATAGAGCGTTGGCCTGTGGACCAAAGGGTCCCAGGTTCAATTCTGGGCAAGGGCACGTACCTTGGTTGCAGGCACATCCCCAGTGGCGGGTGTGCAGGAGGCAGCTGATCGATGTTTCTCTCTCATTGATGTTTCTGACTATCCCTCTCCCTTCCTCTCTGTAAAAAAATCAATAAAATAGTTAATAAATAAATAAATAAATAAATAAAATTACCCATTATGTTTATGCACACGAACAACAGTGTGGTGATTGTGAGGGATGGGGTGGGGTGAAAACACAATACAGTGCACAGATGATGTGCTGTAGAATTGTGCACATGAAACCTGTATAATTTGGCTATACAGTGTCACTTCAATAAATTCAATTAAAAAAAATTACCCATGATGTTTAAATATACATACCCAGGTCTCAGCACTGACCTAAAGAATTAGAATCTCTGGTGGGGTGAGTGGGGAGATGGAGAAAGGGGAAAGTCAGCATCTGGGAGACTGAGGCCCAAAGGGAAACAGAGGCAGTGGTGGTCAGGGAGAATGGCAGCTGCTTTTCTGGCAGGGGCATGGGTGCCAGGTATAGCACAGAAAACTGGGTCAAGCTTATAGGATCCCTAGGCCTGGCCAGCGATCAGGGCTGATCGGGGCCTTCCTTACCCCCAGCTGCTGGCCGGAGCCTTCCTTCATTCCGCGCTGCCCCCTGGTGGTCAGCACACGTTATAGCGAGTGGTTGAACTGGTCCGTTGAACTCCCGAGGGGACAATTTGCATGTTAGCCTTTTATTATATAGGATGAGTCCCTTGGTACATGTATTTAACCATGGGTATGTGTGTGTGTCTGTGCGGTATACATGTGGTCTTGCCACTTTACTTTCAAGAGGTGGAGTCTATGCCCCCTATCGTGTTTTTTTTTTAAAGTTTTTCATTGATTTTTTTTGTTAATCCTTTCCTGAGGATATTTTTCCATTGATTTTTTTAGAGAGAGTGGAAAGGAGGGAGAGAGAGAGAGAGAGAGAGAGAGAGAGAGACATTGAATGATTGCCTCCTGTACGTGCCCTGAGGTACGTGCCCTTGACCGGAATTGAACCTGAGACCCTTCAGTCCTCGGCCCGAGGCTCTATTCACTGAGCCAAGTCGGCTAGAGCTATGCCCCCTACCTTTGAATTGGGTGGCCTTTTTTAACTTAGTTAACCAGTAGATTGTGGTAGGAATGATGCTATGTGACTTCCAAGGCTAAGCCAAAAAGATGATTCAGCTTCTGATTCTAGTTTTGCTAGCTAGAACAATCACTCTTGGAATCTAGCCACCATGCAGTGAGGAAGCCCAAGCTGCCTCAGGGAGAGACCTACTTGGAGAGGAATTAACAGCCAGAACCAACTTGCCAGCTATGTGAACCGTAGTGGAAATGGATCTATCCCCAGTTATGCTGCCAAGACTAATGTAGCATGGAGTAGAGATGTGCCTTCCTGCCAAGTCCTGCCCAAATTTGAAGATTCAAGAGCTAAATAAATGCTTGCTGTTATTTTAAGCACCAAGTGAGCTGGTTTGTTAGGCAATAATATACTTCTAACCTAATAGTCACTCTGCCTTTCTTCCTATATGGATGAATTCTGGGCTCTCTCTAAATATTCTGATAGTGTTAGGGGCAAATTTAGAATAGTGGGGACTAGCAATCATTATAAGAAATATTAGTCATGCTCTGTTAACCATGATTGTTCTATTCTAATTAGAGAAAGCACATCCTAGCCTGGCTGAGTTGTATGCCCCTGGACAAGGGAGTTAAGGAATCCAGTCCATTCTCCTTATTTGAGAACTGCCTATTATCATGGAAAGATTAACCACCTTATCGTCTAAACAATGGAGTCATGGAGATGCCCACATTGCCTGTAACCTGTAACCATTATACCCATTCTTATTCCTTTTGCCTACTTGCCCATGTCATCTGTAGACGAAAAGGGGCCACATGCTAACCTGACTAGCTCAGGGAAAGTTTGTGTGGCAGCCTTGCAAACTCAGAGACTTAAAGTAACCACAAAGGATGGTCTGAAATTAAAATTTTTAAACTAAAAAGCAGCATATGGCTGGTATATTCCCTGACAAAGTTCAATCTTTATCTTAACTGAGCCTGTCTATTGTATTTTTGCATCTACAGTAACATATCATTGGAATGTCAAAGTACTTTCCCTTTTTCCAGACCCCTCGAAACACAGGCACCAGAGACCACAAATCCCCGCATAGTTATTAATTGTTGGCTGTTAACTATCCTGCACCATTTGTGAGAAATGCTCAGCTGTCTGAATTAAAATAATGGACTCGGGACAGAAGTATGGGGAAAACGAGACCTTTAATACGTCTTCAAGAGGTGGTGTTTGTCAGGTTGTACAGGCACACATGGAATAGCGGATCATAGGCGATTTAATCCCTAAGGTGTGAGAGTCCCTCCTCTGTTTCCTCATTGGCTGAGTAATAGGGGGTTAACAGTTTCCTCATACATTGCCTCAACAGTTTCCTCATAAGTTTTTGTCTCTTATTGGGTTATTTTTAAAAAATGGGCTGAGGCCTTTTCTAGTTGTTTCCACCTCCCCCTGTCTAGTTGAGGCGGGTGCCTGGCGGCGGGGGGGTTCCACCATGCTGCTGGCTCACTTACACAGTTCTTTGTTCTGATAGCCTCTGTTCTTATATCCTCTTCCCTCCTCCCTACGTTCTGTTTGCCTTGGGGAAATTCAGTAACCGTTTCCATTAAAAGTTGACTGTGCTGAAGATGGATCACAGAGGCCTACTTTCTACACCACTTAAGTAAAAGAAATATGTCTATCATTTTACTTTTTATCTAATCCCAGAGGTTTTCCTGCTTTGCTTTCTCCCACCTCCCTAGTCTATCACCAATGGATTTCATATAACCCATTTATGTCTCCTCTTGGGATTGTAATGTATAAAACAAAGTGCAAAACTGCCATTCTCCGGAGCATTATCTCAATCCGTTGAGATTCTGCTTCCCGGCAATTATCGACAGTTTGGCTCAAACAAACTCACAAAAATTCTTCACAGGTTTGAATGTTTCTTACATTAACAAATCTTTGTCTTTCTACCCAATATAAGCAGCTGGCTTCTGGGGGGGGGGCGGGGGGCATGCAGAGCAGATTTTCCCACAATGTCAGCATTATTGGAATAAATGCTCATACATGATTCACCCATCTGCTTAATTGGCTCAAGTAGTGACAGGCAGCCCGTACCCAATAGTTGTCTGGTTTCAAAAGTATCCTTGTCCAATTTACTTTACTTTCCCAGATTCCTCTAATCACAGAATCACACAGTTCAGACTTCTGATTATTTGAAGTGCTCATTATTACCTCTGAGGTTTGGTTTCTCATCTAAAAAGCACTGGTAATAAGAAAGCCTATCTTATAGACTATATAATTGAGATAATTCATGTAATCATTTAGCATTGTGCCGAGCACAAAATGTTTTCTTTTATTATTCTTATAGATTTCTTGCATTTATATCCCTCATTTCTTTACTGCACTTTTTTTTTTTCTTATAGCTTAACTAGAGGTCCGATGCACAAAATTTGTGCAAGGGACTTGCCCCAACGGCTGCCTCTGCCTCAGCCCCCACCGCCACAGCTTATTCCAGAAGGTCATCTGGAAGGATGTCCAGTCTAATTAGCATATTATGCTTTTATTGTTATAGATGCCATGTCACAGGCTATTTTCTATGACTGGCTTGCTCTTCCCTACCAGATCAGTTACAATCTTACCTCATCCTTTGGGACTCCCACTTCTCCTTTGGGAAGCCTTCTCTGACTTCTCTAAGTAATTAATACCTCTCTGTGCTCAAATAGCACCTTGGAAGAACCTCTATTATAGCCCTTAACACATTGGGTTGTGATTAATTTTTCACTGGTGTTTCTTCTCCACTGGACTTTAAGTTCCTGGAAGGCAGCGTCAGAGTCTTTGTACTTTGTATCCTCATCTTCTAACCTAGTACCTGGCACACCTTCATTCACCATCTATATCTGTACTACTATGCTAGGAAACACTGTTGGTAAGCAGTTAATGGGTCCAAGTTTTGGCAGGCTTCCCCAGGGGACAAAACAGCTCCACTTTCTCCTGCAAAATTTTGGAAAACGTTAGTTAACATCTCGGCCTAATTTGTGAGGTGGAGCCTACAGACCTTCTTAAGACTGCTGTGAAGATGAAGTAAAATAATATCTGCAAAAAGCCCATCACATAGCATTCAATCATCAGGATGTCACGAAATGCTTACCCAACCATCCCAATTTTCGGGCACCGTCACTCTATCTTCCTTTGGGGCCCCTGCACACTATGGGTAATCCCTAAGGCTAAGCGATTACTCTGGGCTCTCTATTCCTCTCCTTGGTCTTTCCTCCAGCTAGTAACTCTGCGTCTCAACCACTAGGGCCAGAGGTTCAGAAGCCATTCTTCTTTCTTGCTCCAAACCCTTCTGTTTTAGCCTTCCCCAGGCTAAACGGTGTGTCTAAGAAGCTTGATTTTTGCGAACTTTAGATATCAAAACTCTCTGGCTAGGGTTTTCCTGGGTAACTTGCGAGCCGTTAGAAGATTTGCGACCACATTTTGGTCCTCCCCCTCTACGAGAAAGAAGCCTGCGTTTCACCTAGTAGACCGAGGTCGTTCCCTGCAGCGCCAGCCCCGGCCGCGCTCAGAGCAGGAAGGTTGAATGGACAAACGAACGAACGAATGAATGGGCTGCGTCGGCGGCCGGAGGCCGGGCCTCTGTTACGTCGCCACGGGCGCGGGCG
>NW_005369217.1:3875880-3887621 GCF_000412655.1 Myotis brandtii
GGGCCGCGCGTCCTGCCGCCGTCGGCACATGCTCGCACCCGGCATCCATCCTGGGTCCGGGGACTTGGGGGCTCCGCGTCCGACTGCCCCAGCTTCCGCGATCTCTTCCTTAAATCCGCTTCCGCTCGTTGTCTCCGCGAAGTGATTTTACTCTGGTTTGCAAACCCAGACCTGTTTTTGTTCAGAGGAAATAGTTCAATAGGGACCTGGGGGGGCTCAGGTCTGGGGACCTTTTAAAATCTTTTGCCTCTCGATTTTGTACACTTTTAATTATTAGATCGTTCTTCTGCTCTTTGTTAATACTATACTTGGACAAGCACATATTGAACCCTGAAAAATTTCGGAATCATGGTTTTGTAAATTCTTTACATAAGTTCTCAAAGGTGAAATATTACTTGAACTCACTAAAAACCTTGCATTTTTTCGTGCGTTTTAATAAAGGAAATAAGTTGAATCTCTGTCTTGTTTAATGTTAGGTGGGGCAAAAGTAGGTTTACCATTGTGAGTACGTGAAGCACTTTATTCTTGTATGATTTTTATTAACCGCTGTGTTTTCCATAGGAATACCTACTTTTGCCCCACCCTGTATGTAAGTTAAAGGGATTAAATTGCAGCATCACTTTGCTTGATAAAACCAGGTGAATGTGTGTGTTTCAAAATTTGGGGGAGAAAACTACTATGTGAAAGAAAGACCTGTTGAAGGATGATGTGTTGGGTAGTGCTTCGTGCAGTTTCAGTTAAATATGTATGGGTGTCTCTGATCTAAGAGATGCTTGATTTAGAGAAACAGGACATTTTATGAGATAGAAATTATAATAATGTGGACCTTCATAGTGAGAAATTCGTTGTACTGTATCACAGATTTGTCTTGGACTTTGTCCAAGGAAGTTTATTACTGTATGCATTTCGAGGGCCTTACAGTGTGGTTTTAGTTATACTGCAATCACGGCTGCAATGGTCATGTTTATTGAGGGCTCAGTTGCAAATGAGGGGTGGAGGGAGGATAGAGCTGTACACCAAATATTCTCGAATTATTATTTACTACTCAGGTTATTGATTAAGCACATAATATAATTTGACATTCAAGATAATTCTCCAAAATACATAATGAATTAAAGGCTTAACATATTTTTCCATTTTTGCTTGATTCTTAAGATACTGTGCAGTAACATGAAAGCCTTGATGGAAGAATAAATTCTGTCTAACCTTGTTTAAAGTGATAATGACTTAAGGTAATAAGTTCAAGTTTTCATAATTCAATTCATTTGGCACACAGTAATGTTTACACTAGGCATTTACGTTTTACTATTTAAACCAAGACAGCGATAACTCATAATTTTAATTTTACAGTATTTTGTTGGTATCATCTCTTTAATGAAAGGTGCTGTGATTTGGGTTTTATCTTATAAAACTTAGATGGTTCTTACTTTATGCCATTTGTAGCTTAAAATAACTGCTTTCTCCAATCCGTAGGAAGGATTAAAAGATTATGCTGTGTGTGTTTTTTAGTGCCCGTGCTTATATGATGTAGGTTTTTCCATAATCAATGAAAATGTCTATTTTTAAATATCAGAATTTTTAAAAAGTTTGCTTCTTCTCTCACAACCACAACACAAATTTCTTTGTGGAATTTAATGGTGGTGGTGGTAGGGTAATTCTACTGTCCTGAATGATAGGAACATACTATCCATTGGACAACTGTAATATGATGCTATCTATCTCAAAATGGTCATTATTTACCTTTGCAAAATTCTTTAACCATTCGATACCTGCAGGAATCTTGTGATGTGGACAATACAGTTGATAGTCTAAAAACCCATTGATGAAATCACTTTTGGCAAGAGGAAGAATTTGGATATTGATTCAGTATGACCTTCCTCAGTCTCTTGTTATTATGAAATGAAATAATGTATGTAAGAGTACCTTGAGATCTGTAAGTAACTATACAAATATAAGAATTACTATTCACCCAGTTGGATTTCCGTTTTCAATCCAGTAGCAAATTCTGTAGGCTCCACTTTCAAAATATATCCTGAATCAGACTCATTTCATCATCTTTCTGAAACCACTGTTCAATTCCATCATTTGTTGCCTGGCCTACTATATCCGTCTCCTTTCGGCTTAAAAGGAGTTTTTTTTAAAAAATATATTCTATTGATTTTTTACAGAGAGGAAGGGAGAGGGATAGAGAGTTAGAAACATCGATGAGAGAGAAACATCGATCAGCTGCTTCCTGCACACCCCCTACTGGGGATGTGCCTGCAACCAAGGTACAAGCCCTTGACCGGAATCAAACCTGGGACCCTTCAGTCCACAGGCTGATGCTCTGTCCACTGAGCCAAACCAGCTAGGGCAAAAGGAGATATTTTAAAAATATAGATCATGTCACTACCCTGCCCAGAATTTTACAAAGGTTCTCCATCCATCACACTTAGAATAAAATCTTGACTACCCCCTCCCACCCCCCACCCCCAATACCTACAAGGTCCTCCATGTCACTGGGATCTGCCTACCTCTGAGATTATCTCCTGCACTTCACTCCTTGTGTTGCTCCACTTCAACCACACTGTTGCTTTGCTGTATCCTATACACTGGAACCTTGTTTATTCCAGTCACAGGGCTTTCCTCCTGTTTATTGCATTGCTTATTGTTCAGTTCTTGGCTTACATGACATGTCTTCTGAAAGGTTTACCTTAGGATTTCTAAAACACAGTTTTCCTCTCCCCCTCCTCCTAGTTTCTCTTCATTCTCATATTTGCCTCTCTTCTGCCTAGCATTTACCACTACTCCAAGTTATATTATTTACTTTTTATCTCTACTCCCACTAAACTCTATGAAGGCAAGGACTCTTGAATGATTTGGGCATTACTCTAATGCGTAGAACATGTTGTAGGCACTAATATATTTTATTGATTTCTTTTAGAGAGAGGAAGGGAAAGGATAGAGAGATAGAAACATTGATGAGAGAGAATCATCAAATATCTGCTGCCTCCTACATGCCCCCCACTGGGGATCGAGCCTGCAACCCGGGCATGTGCCTTGAACAGGAATCGAACTGGTAACCTCTTGGTTCTTGGGTTGACACTCAACCACCGCGTCACACCAGCCAGGCAGCACTGATATATTGATTGGATGAATGGATGTGCTTCAGTCTCTTTGGAAGAAAGTTTTAGGAAAGTTATTCTATATCATAATTTGACAGTGTTACTACTTAGTAGATTCTATCTGAACCAATCACTGAGCTAAACAGTCTCTTTTTCCACCCATAATCATTAAAAAACAAAAGCCAATCTTTTATTTTGTTGCTTAGGAAATATTTGAATTGAAAGGTTATGAAAGGTACATAAGAGGAAGATTTAAGACTCTCATCTGTCCTTCAGGATTCCAGTTTTATCCTCCCCAGACAACCACTATTTTTATTGTACTAATATATCCTTCTAAAGACCAGAGACTTAGTGCATGCATATATGTTAATCCCATTCCCTTCCTCATGCAAATACCTTGATTCTCTGCTCTCTCCCATTATATAGAGGTGAGTAATGCTGTAATGAAAAGTCTTATATATAGTGGTATTTTGCACATGTTTGAGTTAATACTGAATCTTAGCAGTTCTGTGTTCAGCTAGACGCAGCGGTTCTCAACTTGTGGGTCACAACCCCTTTGGCGGTCTAACGACCCTTTCACAGGGGTCGCCCAAGACCATCCTGCATATCAGATATTTACATTACAATTCATAACAGTAGCAACATTACAGTTATGAAGTAGCAACGAAAATAATTTTATGGTTGGGTCACAACATGAGGAATTGTATTTAAAGGGCCAGAAGGTTGAGAACCACTGAGCTAGAGGTTTAAAAAAATTTTTAACTCTTCCCTCCAGGGCCAAAGGGACTGAGCAATTAAAGCTTAAAGTCATATAGGTTAAAGTGTACCTAAAGTAAGAGGTCTTTCCTAATCCCTCTGTCACAAAAAAGAACCAGTTATTTTGGGAACAAATAAATGAGATCAGTAGTTGTGGCCTTGGTCAAAAACAAATTTATTTCAGCTTTACATGTTGCACTGACAGTGACATTCCTTTGTCTTCTCAAAATTAATCATGAAAACAATAAAATATAACCTTAGCAAACTGTGGTTAACTTACTGAAGGAGTTGCCAATGTTATCACAGATAAGGGTTTAATCTCCAACATTTATAGGGAACTCATACAACTTAACAAAAAGAAGATAAACAATCCAATAAAAAATGGGCAACGGACCTAAATAGATACTTTTCGAAAGAAGACAGAAAGAAGGCCAAGAGACATATGAAAACATGCTCAAAGTCACTAATCATCCGAGAGATGCAAATCAAAACGACAATGTTTCCAAAGAAAATGAAAAAAGTAATTAGAAAAGTTATATGTGGTCATATGTTCATTGCAGCACTATTTGCAATAGTCACAATATGGAAGGAACCTAGGTGTTTATCAATAGATAAATACACATATACACAATGGAATATTACTACACATTAATACAAAAAGAATGAAATTCTACAACTTCTGACAATATAGATGGACCTAGAGGATATTATGCTAATTGAAATGTCAAACAGAGAAATACAAATATCACATGATTTCACTTATATGTGGAATTAAAAAAAAATGAACAAAACAAAAACAGACCAGACTCATAGAAACAAAGAACAAACAGATAGTTGCCAGAAGGATCAGTGTAAAAGATACAGCGGAATATAGTCAATAATAGTGTGGTAACTATATGGTGATAGATGGTTACTAGACTTAGTGTGTTGTTCACATCATAAGATAAATAAATGTCAAATCACAATGTTATACACCTGAAACAAATATAATATTATATGCCTACTATATTTTAATTTAAAAAAGAAGCATCTTTCAGACAGTCAAACCTCAGAGGGAAGGTAGGGGAGGGCGGGAGTAAAGGGGAGAGATCAACCATAGGACATGCATGCATATAAGCCTAACCAATGGACACAGACAACAGAGGGGTGAGGGCATGAGTGGGGGGGGGGGGTTGGGGGGTTAATGGGGGGATGGGGACACATATGTAATGCTGTAATTAATTTTAAAAAAAGATAAAAATAAACTTAAGGAGTTGACTTACTTGGTTAAAACCTAGCAAACTAATCTGAGATTAGAATTTCATCAGTCTTTTCTAAAATTTACTTTTCTGTTTGGTGAGGTTTAGTTTCAAATTATTAAAAACCTGATATAGGAGTCTCAGGCCTGGTGCCATCTTCCACACCCTCATCTTGAGAGGGCCTGAGGGGCCTGTCCTCTCTCACCTTGCTTCTGGGCTTTTGGACTGTTTTATTTCTGCTGTGATTTTTTTCCCACACCCAAATCCCCTCCTCCCTCACATTCCAGGTAGCTGAGACTCAGCACTCCCCTGACCAGGGTCTGAGGCTGCAGATGACCAGTACTCAAAAACAAAAACAAAAACAAAAACAAAACTTGATATGATCTGACTTTGCATTGAGACTTGAGTTCTGCTTATTTTTTTACTTCAATAATTTTGATTTTAAAAACACAGATAGCACCTTTTCCTATCACTATTTAAAAGCCACTCATGTAAAATATATATGGTAGTTTTTAGTAAGAAAAGTGATTCAGAAAACTGCGGCTTAAAAAAAAATATCTTCACCGAGGATATGTTTTTATTGATTTAAAAGAGAGAGAAACATTGATGTAAGAGAAATATCGATTGGTTGCTTCCCCTTAGCACCCTGATCAGGATTGAACCCAAAACCTAGGTATGTACCCTGACCAAGAATTGAACCCTTGACCTTTCTCTGTATATTGGACAATGCTCTAACCAACTGAGCCATGCTGGCAAGGACAAACTGAGCCTTTTTTAAAAGTCTTGCAAATTGTTGGTGGGTAATGTATCGTCATCCGTTGGCCCCTCTCTCTCCACCATTTAAAGAAAGGCATGAAGAACTTACCATGATGACGATGGACTTGTTATAAATTATAATTAAAACATCCTTAGGAAACAAAATGAACTCATAGTAAAAATTTGACTAGGGACAGTATGGTTCTTAGCTCTTTTGGTTGTTCCAATTGAGTTTTCTGACCTTCTTAGGACAATAAACCATGGTTTTTGTATATGACTTCTAGGGATCCTGTCTCCATGGATTCCAGGTTAAGAATCCCTAGACTACTTTTGGTAATGATTAAACTTCCAAGCTTATAAGGATATTGTTTAATATGTTACCTAATGTTTTTATTATTAAATATGAGCATAATTGAAAAGTTAAAATAGTAGTTGAGTGTTATTTTTTAAGTGTCTCTGTGTCAAGCACTTTCTTCAGTTTAGACTGATCAACTCCCACGCTATAGAAATTATCAAGCACTTTCTGAGTACCCACCATGCTAAATGATGATAGATCAGAAATGCTATGTGTTTACTTTGTGAAAGTTCTGAGTTATTTTCACACTTGTGACTATCTATAGCCATAGAGATTTAACACAGTAAAGATACCATCCTTTTTCTTTTCTGATGAGTCTGTAGGCCAAAGGAGTTGGATCACTAGGAGTCCCCACTTGCAAGTCAGTACCTTTGCTTTTTTCTTATACCTAGTAGTTTGGTTTACCGGTGGGTAAATGGGTTTAAGAAGAAAACAATTTACCCTAAATAGTATGGATTCTGAACATACATTTAAATCTGTTATTTATTATGGGGTGGGGATGCATATGCCAGAAATGAGAAAATGAGATTAGCATCCAGCAGGGGCTTTGAACATTACAGTTGTAGTCAACACAATTGTGATGTAGGTGCCTAATTACTGTTATATAATTTTACTTTCTAAAAACAAAATAGATCTAAAAGGCATAGTATATGTAGTAATGTGATAATCAAGAAATCAAATTATTTTTTGTGTGTGAAAGATGAATCAGTGGCATTATACAGTTGAAATTTTCTTTGCAAATGTAGTGAATGAAGGACATCAGCATGGATATACAAATTAGGAGATGGAATAATGGGGAGACAGTTAACTTCAGCTAAAATCTCAGCAGCTTAAAAATATATATATATATATATTGATTTTTAGAGAGAGAGGGAGAAAGAAACATCCATGTGAGAGTGAACCATCGGTGGCTTCCTCCTGCACTCCCCCTACTGCGGATCTGGCCCGAAACCCGGGCATGTGCCTTGACCAGGAATTGAACTGGAAACCTCTGGGTGCACAGGATTTCACCTAACCAACTGAGCCACAGTCTTAGCAGCTTCTCAAATGAGGTTTTTGTGTGTGTGTGGTTTTTTTGTTTTTTTTTTTAATCCTCACTTGAGGATACAGTGGGGCCTTGACTTACGAGTGTCCCGACTAACGAGTTTTTCGAGATACGAGCCGTCTCTCGGCCGATTTTTTTGCTTTGAGTTGCGAGCTAAAATTCGGGTTACGAGCCAGCTTCAGACACCCCACCGCTAGTTGGCACAGCGAACGTCACAGTGAACGCCACATCAGCCCAGCATTCATTTCATTGTAATGGTGAAAATTGATTTGACATACGAGTAATTTGAGTTACGAGCTCGGTCATGGAACGAATTAAACTTGTAAGTCAAGGCCCCACTGTATTTTTTCCATTGATTTTTAGAGAGAGAGGAAGGGAAGGAGGAGTGGGAGAGAGAGAGAGAAACATTGATTGGTTGCCTCCTGCAAGTGCTCTGACCTGGCCCAGGGTTGAATCTGCAACCAATCGGAATCTAGCCGGAGACCCTTTGGTGGGAGGGCCGACACTAACCACTGAGCCAAAGCAGCCAGGGTGAAGTTTTTTTTTTTTTTTAATGTTAAATATAGTCATCTTTAATTTGTAGATTAGATAGGATGTAGGATCACCATGACCATAGTCTAAGAGAGTGAGAATCATGGCCCTAGCATCTCTGGTGGCAGAAGTCATTAGTGTGTGGTTGGAAGAACTGGATAACTGGTTAAGAGCCCTCAGAGAATCAACAGAAAGAATTCATTAGTCATTCTTTCAAGAGCTACACCATGTCATTCAGGCATCGTATGTTTGCTAAAATCCTGGACATAGCTATTCTAAAATCTTCTAAGGGTACTTGGCATAGATATTTTTATAATTCTGAATTGGCCTCTAATTCAGCTGTTTCTAAATAATTCGGATTCAGCTATAATTTAAAGTATTTTAGATGTTGATTTCAGAGTCTAATGTTGACACATTTTACCTTTTAAAAAAGTTGGCTATTTCCTCTTCAGATTTTTAAACTCCTTTAATTTTCAGTACCATCACAATATGTCACTATTAGAGGTTTGGTCTATTTTGGGCAAATCAATTTTATTTTCAAAGTCTTTATAATCTAGTAATTGAAGGCATGATTACCAAGGGAATACTAGAAAGAAATATAATGTGTTATTTGTGTCTTGAGACCATGGGTGCTTTTTATTTCTTTACTACTTTTTAAGATTTCTTTATAGTCCATACTAAAAAAAAATGTTGACCCTGTAATGTTGCTGTTTTTACTGACCCTTAAGGACTATTGGTATTACCATTCCCTACCCCCTTTTACCATGGGGTGGGGCAAAAGTGGCTTTCGTAAACTAGTAAGAGCCCAAAGCCAAATTTCGGTCTTTTGTAACATTGTGATTTGTATGCCTTTTTTTTTTTTTAATTGATTTTTTTACATAGAGGAAGGGAGAGGGATAGATAGTTTGAAACATCCATGAGAGAGAAACATTGATCAGCTGCCTCCTGCACACCCCCCACTGGGGATGTGGCCGCAACCAAGGTACATGCCCTTGACCAGAATCGAACCCGGGACCCTTGAGTCCACAGGCCGACGCTCTATCCACTGAGCCAAACCGGTTAGGGCTGTATGCCTTTTTATTATCCATTTATGAGATATGTTTCAGTTCAATTAAATTAACATTTATTGAATACATAATATGTATTCAGCACAAAGCCAGGTGAACAAGATAGGCATCCTTACCTAGTAGAAAACAGTTGTGAAACACAAAGTTATAGTGAGGTGTGTTATGAAAGAAGATACACATGGGATTTAAGGATATCTAAGGATGAAGGAAAGATACCTGTTGAGCAAGTGTTTTAAATTTGAAGAGGAGGGAGAGTTTTGGGCAAAAGGAATAGCAGATGTAAAAGTTGGAAGGAGAGAGAGAATGAATGAATGAATGAATGAATATGAATGAGAATATATATAAATGCATAGCATATTCCAGAAATCCAGTGTGTGTGGTACCTACTGTTTAATTACTAACTTCAGAGAGTTCACATTAAGCATTCTTGGGCAAACAAAGCTTTGTTGGGTTTTGAATTGTTAAATTAATACTTAGTCTTTGAATTATATTTATCAGAGTGTGGCAACTATTCTCTAAGTGGGATTGGTTTTACAGTTTTTATTATGTAAACAATAGAAATATTTTATGGAGCACTTAACTGTATATGAGGAATTGTTCTAAGCATATTACATGCTTTAATTTATTTTAACAGCAATCCTATGATGTGGGTACAGTTTTATCTCTATACTAGAGGCCCAGTGCATGGATTCATGCACCGGTGGGCATCCTTCGGCCTGGCCTGCGGGGATAGGGCCAAAACTGGCCCTCCGACATCCCCCAAGGGGTCCCAGATTGCAAGAGGGTTGTTCTCAGGTGACGCACCCCGGAATCGGGCGCCCTCCTCTCTGGTTCCAGGTGAGTCACCTGAGAACCACAGCTGCCAAGTCACCGCAGCTCCTGCGTCAAGCGTCTGCCCGCTAGTGGTCAGTGCACGTCATAGCTACTGGTCGGAGCATCTGCCCCCTGGTGGTCATTGTTCATCATAGTTACCAGTCGGATGGTTGGACGGTCACTTAGGCTTTTATATATATAGATTACGGATGTGGATAGCTGCACAGAGGGATTAAGTAATTGATGGAGTTGTGATATGAACCCAGGCAATCTGGTTTTATAGACTGTGGGTACTGTAGATCGAATGTGCCAGAACATATCTGCTCCTATGTGATAACTGAGTATATGTATTTTTTTTTTAAACATCTGAGCAAGGATATGAGAATGAGTGCTCATTTCTTTCTTTTTTAAAAAATATATTTGATTGATTTTTCACAGAGAGGAAGGGGAAGGGATAGAGAGTTAGAAACATCGGTGAGAGAGAAACATGGATCAGCTGCCTCCTGCACGCCCCCTACTGGGGATGTGCCTGCAACCAAGGTACATGCCCTTGACCGAATCGAACCTGGGACCCTTCAGTCTGCAGGCTGACGCTCTATCCACTGAGCCAAACCGGTTAGGGAGATTACATGTATTTTTATATTTTATCATTTGGATGCATGAAGTGAAAATATGTTCATGTGCAGAGTCTATAGTGCTTATTTAGCTTTCTTTCTTTTTTTTTTTAAATCAAAAGTCTCCTTATTGTAGTTGGAGTTCCTGTTTAATTTGCCTTAATATGGTATGCTCCTGCTCTCTAGTGGCATATTTCTTACCTGCCCTCCTGGATGTCTGGATTTGGGGAAGTGTGGGGTTCCAGTGAGAAGGAACTAAAGAGCAGCTATTTCTCTCCTGGCCTGCCTTCCTGCCTTCCTTCCTTCCTTCCTTCCTTCCTTCCTTCCTTCCTTCCTCCCTTCCTCCCTTCCTCCCTTCCTCCCTTCCTCCCTTCCCCCCTTCCTCCCTTCCTTCCTTCCTTTCAACATACTTATATTTGATCGCTCACTTGCTATTTCTTACCAGCAAAATTCATTTTAGGTATCACCGTGTTAGACTATACCACTCTAATGTTAATTTTAAACAAGGTTTTTTTTGTTATTTTTTTCATTCAGTAAGCCTAAAAATGAATTACAATTAAATTGAATTTTGTGTTTTCCACTCAGGGATGGTGTATGTACCTACTTAATTTAATTTTTGCTTTTACAGTTGAGGCACAATGATTTACATAAAGCTTGAAGTTTCTTTAGATGTGAAAGAGCTAGTACCCCTATTTATATGTATCTTTTCAAATACAACACTCTGTCTGTCCTGTCTTTATTGTTGCAATTCAGACAAAGGGTTAAACTGAAAGTGCTGCAAGCTCCATTCAGGTTCTGCCACTGACTGTGATAGATCAGTGAGTCTTTGGCCAAACCTTGCATATTTCTTATCAGAATCTTCTCCTAGTTTAATTTTGTGGGATGCCAACGTATTGAGTGGTAGGTACTAGAACAGGGGTGGGCAAACTTTTTGACTCGAGGGCCACAATGGGTTCTTAAACTGGACCGGAGGGCCGGAACAAAAGCATGGATGGAGTGTTTGTGTGAACTAATATAAATTCAAAGTAAACATCATTACATAAAAGGGTACGGTGTTTTTTTTTTTTTAGTTTTATTCATTTCAAACGGGCCGGATCCGGCGCCGAGGGCCGTAGTTTGCCCACAGCTGGGCTAGAAGATATTTTCTGTGAATACTGGTTTTTACTTTTATTTTTCAAACTATAAGACAAAGTTTTCTTAGAAAGTCACAGAAGTAGAAGTAAGTCGTAGAAGAAATGGGCTCTGGAAACAAAGTTACAGAGGCAGGCCCTAACTGGTTTGGCTCAGTGGATAGAGCATCAGCCTGCGGACTGAAGGGTCCCAGGTTCGATTCCGGTCAAGGGCATGTACCTTGGTTACGGGCACATCCCCACTAGGGTTGTGCAGGAGGCTGATTGATGTTCTTCTCTCATCGATGTTTCTAATTCTCTGTCCCTCTCCCTTCCTCTCTGTAAAAAAATCA
>NW_005369217.1:3887708-3890072 GCF_000412655.1 Myotis brandtii
GTTACAGAGGCAAAAGGGACGGCCCTTGGAGCTTAGGAGAGAGAAAGGTAAAGCATTTAGGGGTAAGAGGAGGGGGACGGGAAGGGTGCTGGTTTGCTCCTGGGAGTGAGAGCGCCTATGAACACTTGTTTTTAATCAGAGGACTTAGTTCATGGTTGTGTATCAGAATTATCTGGAACACTTACAAATTTAACAGTTGCTAGCCCAAGCATGTTTTTTTATGTTTTGTTTTAAGATCTCCAGATGATTTTATTGTGTGCCTTGCAGAAACAATGGCCTTGAGTGTACTTGGCTTTAGTGCAAAGATGGGTAGAATGTGGAAATACAATAAAATCATACAGCCAGTACCTTCTCATATATAGAAAACAAAGGCAACAATGAGAACACCAAAGATGTGACTATCTGGATGGGGGAACCCTCAAGGTTGGTTTTTAAGGAAAGAGATTTTTAGAAGTCTGAGATTTGAGCTAAATTTTGAAAGATAAATAGAAAAGTTGGGTGGGGGAGTATAATGCCATTGGAGGTTAACAGCAAACTCTAGGAAGATATTTGAGCAGTGCTAAAACTATAACATGAGTCAGCACGTCTTTGCTTGGACCACAGACACTTCAAATGCGATCGTTCAACTTGCAAAGTTTTTCTTCAGAAGTAGTTTATGAATTCATGAGTTCATTACTAAAAATTCAGTTAATAAATATGCTATTTACTGAAAATAACCAAGTAGTACAGGTAATTAATTATCTCCCCTTCACTTTCTTTTGCTATTCCAACCTGCAATTCATAGGTAAAATACTATTTTACTGAATATGAAAGGAAAATCTAAATGCTTCATTTATTTTTTGAGATATAATTCACATACCATAAAATTTACCCCTTTAAAATGTACAATTCATTCGTTTTAACATATTAACAAAATTGTGCAACCATCACCACTATCTAAATAGAACATTTTCATCACCCCAAAAAAGAAGCCCTATACCCATTAGAGGTCACTCTCCACCTCAACCCCTGGCAACCACTTATCTACTTTGTTTCTATGCATTGGCCTATTCTGGATATTTCATATAAATGGAATCATATATGGCTTTTTAAAAAAATACATTGATTTCAGAGAGGAAGGGAGAGGAAGAGAAGGAGAGAGGGATAGAAACATCAATGATGAGAGAGAATCATTGATTGGCTGCCTCCTGCACGCTCCCTACTGGAGATCGAGCCCACAACCTGGGCATGAGCCCTTGACAGGAATCGAACCTGGGACCCTTTAGTCTGCAGTCCGACGCTGCATCCACTGAGCCAAACCAGCTAGGGCATATATGCCTTTTTGTGTCTAGCTTCTTTCACTTAGCATGTTTTCAAGATTCATCCATATTGTAGTATGCATTCCAACTTCATTCTCTTTAAATTTTTTAGCTGGAGTTTTTTAATACTTTTAGGAAATGACAGTGCTGAATGAAGCAAAGCAGAAGTTTCAGCAGGTAGATAATCCATATTGGCTCTCATAAACTAGTTACATTTGAAACCTGTATTGCTTAGAAAATGTCCTTCAGTCTTGTGAGCTCCCTCCCTTTTCCCCCTGGTGCCCCCCACCCCCACCCCCCAGGGTGGGGATTTTAAAGACTGGTTTAATAGAACGTTGTTCTAAGAAAGCAGTTTGTTTTTTTAATTATTGATTTGAGAGAGAGAGAGAGGAAAGGAGAGGGTGAGAGTGAAACATCATCAATGAGAGAAACATCAATCAGCTGCCTCCTTCATGTCCCCTACTGGGGATCAAGACAGCAACCCGGGTGTGTGCCCTGACCTGGAATTGAACCAGTGACCTTTTGTTGCATGAGATGACACTCATTCAACTGAGCCATAATGGCCAGGGCTAAGAAGGCATCTATATATATAAAAGCCTAAGCGGCCATCTTAACCGAATGGACGGCCGAACAGGCTGCGTGGGGCGACCAGACTGGCAGGGGGGTTAGTGAGGGACGACCAAATGACTGAGCAGCTGGCTGCATGGGGCGACCAGGCTGACAGAAGGGTTAATGAGGGACCACCAAATGACTGAACAGCAGGCTGCAAAGATGGCGATGCCCACAGCCAATAAGGAGGGAATATGCTAATTGACTGCCATGCCCTCAAAGATGGCAGCGCCCACAGCCACAAGATGGCCTGCAGGGGAAGGCAGTTGGGGCTGACCGGACGGGCAGGGGAGGGCAGTTGGGGGCGACTGGGCCAGCAGGGGAGGGCAGTTGAGGGTGACTGGGCTGGCAGGGGAGCAGTTAGGCGTCGATCAGGCTGGCAGGGGGGCGGTTAGGGGGGATCAGGCAGGCAGGCAGGTGAGTGGTTAGGAGCCAGCAGTCCCGGATTGTGAGAGGG
>NW_005369217.1:3890315-3895004 GCF_000412655.1 Myotis brandtii
ACACACACACCTTTAAAAGATTTGTAAGCAGTAGTAAATCTTTATCTTTAAAGATTACATTTAATTGCTGGTATTGAGAAATTCAAGCCACTTCTGGTGAATAAAATCACTTTATCTCTAGGATGAAGAAACTTTGCTACCTTGGCTAAGTCACTTTTCCTGGCCTCAATTATTTCTAATGTCTATTTTAACTTGATGATTATATGATCCCTTTGGCCATAATTTAAAATAATTAGAAGCTATTATCATACAATCCCGGAACTGATTTTCCCTTTTGGCTTTTAAACTGACTGTTAGGCAATTCAGAGAAAAAAATTTACACAGATGCTGAGCAGTAGCAGTATAGCTTTCTAGTAGAAGGTCTGTGTCATATCTACTGCAATAGTTTTAAAGCCTTTAAATGTTCATGTTCTTTTGGGGTTCAGACCTTGGAACTCGTTATGTGTTCTCCTGATCACATTTAGTTACTTGGCTTCAGTCCATATTGATTCCAAAATCCAGCACTGTTTCAGGTTTCTCCAATTGCCTACTTTTTTTTTTTTAATATATTTTATTGATTTTTTACAGAGAGAAAGGGAGAGGGATAGAGAGTTAGAAACATTGATAAGAGAGAAACATCAATTCAGCTGCCTCCTGCACACTCCCTACTGGGGATCTGCCCGCAACCAAGGTATATGCCCTTGACCGGAATCGAACCTGGGACCCTTCAGTCCGCAGGCTGACGCTCTATCCACTGAGCCAAACCAGTTAGGGCCAATTGCCTACTTTTATCACCACTTACAGACATTTTAAATGTCTTGCAGACATTTTAAAATCAACTTTTACTTTCAAGGAATGTATTCATTTTGCTGTCTCCTTCATATGTCTCAGCACTTGTAGTGTTTCTTTATTATTCTATCAACATTAATCTAGTTGCCCAAGATTTACTCCTCTTCACTATTCTCTCCTCTCTTCCACATGCAGTTTGTTATTAAGTCCAATTGATTCCAACCTCAGAAAATGCCTCTGTTTCTCCTAACCCATTCCTGTCTTTCCTTCTCCCAGTTATCTTTGTATGTGGGCTCAGGATTTTTTTGCAATAATTTAGGAACACTCCCTTTCTTACCTTCTTTCCTTTCCCACTCCCCTCCCTCCCTTCTTCCCTTTCCCATGCCCTCCTCCGAAAATTTTGACACTGCCACATTCTACTGAAAATACAGATGTCATCATGTTGCTCTCCACTGTGTATAGGATTGTTCAAATTCATTAACTTGGTATATAAGGCTTTTCACAGTCTGTTCTTTTCACCTTAATTATTTCATTGACAGCTCCTTCTTTGTCTCCCCTTTCATACAATCTTTGATACTGATATTGTTTACCAGTCAAAATGATGTGTTTTCTAGCTCCTAAATTATGCTGTGATTGCAGAGGAACACCTGTCATATGAAATGTGACTGCCCAGGTACTCTGTGTTGGTTGGGTTTGTTTCCTCTGCTCTTCTGGGGGAACCTTGATTATAGTCATCTTGTTTGTATTTCTAATACTAAGTAAATTATAGTTTAAGATCTAGAAGTACTATATTTTATTATTTCTACAGGTGCCATGAAAAGAAAATCAGGGATAAAATTTAAGTCACTTGCTTTATTTTCTAGGATGCTGTTAAGGCACTCTGGGAAACAAGTGTTGGTCCTGCCTGTTATTATAGTGAAAAAATATTTAAAATTTTTTTTACTTATGATAAATAAAAACTGTACACATTTAAGGTGTACAAGGTGATGTTTTGATAAATGTGTACATTATGAACTAATTACCACAAGCTAACATATCTATTTATTACCTTTTTGTTGTAATTAGAACACTTGAGATTTCTTGTAGCAAATTTTAAGCATGTAATACATAATAATTATTTTTAATATCTTTATTGATTTCAGAGAGGAAGGGAGAGGGAAAGAGAGATAGAAACATCAATGATGAGAGAGAATCATTGATTGGCTTCCTCCTGCACCTCCCCCATAACCCAGGCATGAGCCCTTGACTGGAATTGAACCTGGGTCCCCTCAGTCCACAGGCTAATGCTCTATCCACTGAACCAGACCAGCTAGGGCACATAATTATTTTTTAAGGTATTTTTAAAAAATATATTTTTATTGATTTCAGAGAGGAAGGGAGAGAGAGAGAGAGAGATAGAAACATCAATGATGAGAGAGAATCATTGATTGGCTGCCTCCTGTATGCCCTCCACTGGGGATTGAGCCCACAACCCAGGCATGTGCCCTTGACCAGAATCAAACCTGGGACCCTTCAGTCCGCCGGCCGACACTATCCACTGAGTCAAAGCAGGTAGGGCCAATACATAATTATTTATTAACTATAGTCATCATGCTGTACATTAGGTCTCCAGAACTTACTCATCTTATAACTGAAAGTTTGTACCCTTTGATCAATCTCTTTTCCACCACCTCCCAGTTCTGGTAACCACCATTCTCTCTGTTACTAAGAGTTTGACTTAGTTTTGTTTTGAAGATTCCACACATAAGTGAGATTATGCATATTTGTCTTTCTGTGTCTGGTTTGTTTGTTTATTTATTTATTTAAAATCTATTTTATTGATTTTTTACAGAGGAAGGGAGAGGGATAAAGAGTTAGAAACATCGATGAGAGAAGAACATCGATTAGCTGCCTCCTGCACAAGGGGATGTGTCCGCAACCAAGGTACATGCCCTTGACCAGAATCGAACCGGGGACCCTTCAGTCCCCAGGCTGACGCTCTATCCACTGAGCCAAACCGATCAGGGCAGTGTTTGGTTTATTTTGCTTACCATAATTTTCTCCAGGTTCACTCAGGTTATGCAAATGTCAGGATTTCCTTTCTTAAGAGTTGATTTGAAAAATAATTCGCTCCTTTTGACCATCAGAAAAATAAAATATTTGTTACTTCCTGGGTCAAGGTTTTGAGCATCATATAAATCTTAGAAGAGCTGTAGCTGGTTTGACTCAATGGATAAAGCGTCGGCCTGCAGACTGAAGGGTCTCAGGTTCGATTCCAGTCAAGGGCATGTACGTTGGTTGCAGGCTCCATCCCTGGTCCCCGTTGGGGTGCGTGCGGGTGGCAACCATCAATGTGTCTTGCTCACATCGATATTCTTTCTCTCTGTCTTTCCCCCTCCCTTCCACTCTGAAAATCAATGGGGAAAAAATATCCTCGGGTAAGGATTAACAATAAATCCTAGAAGAAAACATAGTAAAATTTCAGACATCTCACATAGCAGAATTTTTGCCAATACATCTAAGGCATGAGAAACAAAGGAAAAAAATAAACAAATGGGACTACATCAAACTTAAAAAGCTTCTGCACAGCAAAAGAAACCGTCCTCACCATGAAAAGGGAACCCACTATATGGGAGAATATATTTGCCAATCATACATCTGATAAGGGGTTAATTTCCAATATATATAAAGAACTCATACAACTCAACAGAAGGAAGACAAAGAACCCAATTAAAAAATGGGAAAAAGACCTGAATAGACACTTCTCCAAAGAGGACATGGAATGAACAAGAGATATGAAAAAATGCTCAATGTCACTAATCATCAGAAATGCAAATTAAAACTACAACGAGGTATCACCTGCCATTTGCCATAATAGTTACCATCAGTAAATCAACAACAAGTGCTATTGGGAATGCAGACTGGTATAGCCTCTGTGGAAAACAGTATGGAGATTTCTCAAAAAATTGAAAGTCGAGCTTTCCTTTTTTTGTTTTAATATGTCTATTGATTTCAGAGAGAGGAATGAAAAGGGAGAGAGAGAGAGAGAGAGAGAGAGAAACATCAGTGATGAGAGAGAATCATCAGTTGGCTGCCTCCCCCGTGCCTCCCATTGGGGATGGAGTTGGAACTGGGGCGTGTGTCCTGACCGGGAATCGAATGCCACCTGGTTTATGGATCAATGCTGAACCACTGAGCCACACTGGTCAGGCTGAAACTTCCTTTTGACCCAGTGACCCCACTTCTGGGAATATATCCTAACATCCTGAAACACCAGTTAGAAAGAATTTATGCCCCCCTATGTTAATAGCAGTGTTACAATAGCTAAGCTCTGGAAGCAGCCCAAGTGCCCATTAGTAGACAAGTGGATAAAAATACTGTGGTACATTGACACAATGGAATACTATCTATATCTGTAAAAGCCCAGCGACCCTTACGGCAGAACGACTGGTCGCTATGATGCGCACTGACCACCAGGGGGCAGATGCTCAACACAGGAGTTGCCTCCTGGGTGGTCAGTGTGCTCCCACAGTGGGAGCTCCGCTCAGCCAGAAGCTGGGCTCACGACTGGCAAGTGCAGTGGCAGTGGCGGTAGCCTCTCCCGCCTCTGCAGCAGCGCTAAGGAGCGAGCAGGTGGGCGGTAAGGAGTGGCGAGCCAAGTGGTAAGGAGTGAGCAGGCGGGTGGTTAGGAGTGAGGCGTCCCAGATTGCGAGAGGGGACAGGCCGGGCTGAGGGGACCCCTTCAACCCCCCTCCCCATGCACTAATTCCGTGCATCGGGCCTCTAGTCCTATGTAATCTACACTAATAAAAGAGAAACATGGTAATTAGCGTACGACTGCTACCCTTCCCATTGGCTAATCAGCATATCCTTATGCAAATTAACTGTCAGCCAAGATGGCGGCCAGCAGCCATGCACTGAAGCGAGCAGGGAGGCTTGCTT
>NW_005369217.1:3896303-3900042 GCF_000412655.1 Myotis brandtii
GGGGCGGCGCCCCAACTCCCCAATCGGCCCTGCTCTGAGCCCAACCAGGGGCTGCACCTAGGGATTGGGCGTGCCCTCTGCCACCCGGGAGCAGGCCTAAACCAGCAGGTCGTTATCTCCCGAGGGGTCCCAGACTGCGAGAGGGCACAGGCCGGGCTGGGGGACCCCTCCCCCCCCAGTGCACAAATATTTGTGCACCGGGCCTCTAGTCCTATATAATAAAGAGGTAATATGCAAATTGACCATCACACCCTTGCACAAGATGGCCGCCCTAATGTGGTCAAAAGATGGCCGCCCCCATGTGGTCACAATATGGCTGGCAGGGAAGGGCAGTTAGGGGTGACCAGGCCTGCAGGGGAGGGCAGTGGGGGCGACCAGGCTTGCAGGGGAGGGCAGTTGTGGGTGACCGGGCCAGCAGGGGAGGGCAGTTGGGGGTGATAGGGCCGGCAGGGGAGGGCAGTTGGGGGCAATCCGGCCTGCAGGGGAGCAGTTAGGCGTCATTTAGGCTGGCAGGGGAGTGGTTAGGGGGTGATCAGGCTGCAAGGCAGTTGAGCGGTTGGGAGTGCAGTCCCAGATTGTAAGAGGGATGTCTGACCGCAGTCGGACATCCCCTGAGGGGTCCCAGATTGGAGAGGGTGCAGGTTGAGCTGAGTGCATGAATTTCGTGCACCAGGCCTATAGTACAGCTATAAAAAAGAAGTCTCTCTTACCCTTTGAGATAACATGGAGGGACCTGGAGAGTATTATGCTAAGTGAAATAAGCCAGTCAGAGAAAAATATCACATGATCTTACTTATATGTGGAATTTAATGAACAAAATAAACTGACAAGCAAATAGGTTCAGAGACATGGAAGCATGCAGCAGACTGACAGATCTCAGAGGGAGGGGCGTGGTCAGGAAGAGATTAACCAAAGAACTTATATAAATGTGTGCATAGCCAATGGACACAGACAATATTGTGGTGAAGGCCTGGGGGGGCGGGTGGGGGCTGGGTGAAGGGGAGAAAAATAGGGGACATCTTTAACACCCTCAACAATAAAAATAAAATTAAAAAAGCCTATAGACTTTGCTCTCATGGTTCACACACATACATACTATCACTTTGTTTTCAACTGTTTAATTGATAACTGTGAATTAATCATAAGAGGGTCATAAAGCAGGGGGTCATTGGAGAACTCTGGTGTCATCCCCCTTCATTTTAAGGATTGCCCTAGCAGGTTTTCTTATATTTAGGATGCAACAGTACCCTACCAGCAAAGAACACAGTCCTAGCCTATGAGCAGGCTTTAGCTTCCTATGACCCACAGGTGTGTGCTTAAAAAATGTAAATTTTTAGGCTTACTATCAATGAAAAAGTAAAACTAGCGTATGTTTCCTCTTATGAGTTGTTACAACAATTTTAATATTCTGAGAGTTCCCACACATACTTCTTTACTTTATAATACTTTATTTCTTGAGTTGGATCATCAAGCCAATTATGGTTATGTATTTATGTGTATAAATTATGACCCGTGTATGTCAATCTTTTAAACATTACAAGTATTAGTAAGGATGTTGAATATTTACTGTGTTCCTTATACTGATTGTACACAGTTCCCCCCATTGTTTATGGCAGATTGGAAAAAATACTGAAGTTATTTCTGGTTGGCATATGTAGTCAAAGAATGATTTAGTTCAGGTATTTGATTTTAGTAGATGAAAGCAAATGTAGATGGTTGGAGCAAGAAGGGAGGGATAATGTGGAAACACACCAATACTCATTTAAGAAAAAATAAGATTTTATTGGTTTTTTTTAAGAGAGAGAGAGAAGAAGGGAGAGAGAGATGGAGAGGGAAACATCCATGGATTGCCTCCTGCAAGCTCAAAACCCAGGCATGTGTCCTTGACTGGGAATTGAATTGACACCCTCCTGGTGCATGGGATGATGTCCAACCAACTGAGCCATACCAGCCAGGTCCAAGATTGTATATTTTTTAAAAGCCCCAAACAAATGTTGCATTCTAAGTCCAGAGATTCACTTTATAATTATAAATTTGTAGCTGTTTTACATTATCATGCTGCTTAATCTCTTTTATTATATCATAGAGTTAGTCATACTTCTGTTGGAAAGTAAAAGAAGTGCCCTGAAAAAATGTGATTGTGAAAAATGGAAGTGTCTTGAAAAAATGTTATTGATTGTGAACAACAGAAATGTTGCTCATTTTGCTCAGATAAGAGTCTTACCACCCTGGCCAGGTGGTTTGGTTGGAGCGTCATCCCATACACCAAAAGGTTGCGGGTTTGATTTCGGGTCAGGGTACATACCTAGGTTGTGGGTTCCATCCTCGGGATGCAATTGATCGATGTTTCTCACATTGATGTTTCTCTCCCTCTCAGATTAATGGAAACATATCATCAGGTAAGAATTAAAAAAAAAAGAGTCATATGGCTTGGTTGGCGTGGCTCATTGGTTGAGTGTTGACCTATGAACCAGGTGGTTGTGGTTTGATTCCCAGTTCAGGGCATATGCCCAGGGTTGCGGGCTCAATCCCCAGAGTGGGGTGTGCAGGAGGCAGCCGATAAATTATTTTTTCTCATCACTGATACTTCTATCTCTCTCTCTCTCCCTTCCTCTCTGAAATCAATAAAAATATATTTTAAAAAAGAAAGTTATACAGTTATCATGTCTCAATTGAAAATGCTTTATAAGTGAGAAAGATCAAGAAAGAATATATCCTCTGACAGGAAGATCCCAGAGTTTATTCCCTTTTTAATCCTGATTTTTGTAGCTTACCTTTTTCTTTAGTTTCATATGACTCAAATATTTGAAGGTGTTACCTTCAAAGGATTAGCTAAGCTGTGTGTACAATTGCTGGGCCCTCAATCTTTTACCCTGGGTACGGCAGAAGTGTGGTTGTGGAAAAGTTGGTTGTGTGGTGGTTGGAAGTCTCAAAAATCTTCCTAGATAATGAAATTTTGTTTGGGCCATTCACACCTTGGGTGTGGCTTACTTTGACCATATTATCAGATTCTCTGAAGAGCATCTAGGGAGGTATGCTGCTTTGAAAGATGAGGAAGGATGGATCTTAGTATAGGGTTGGTCTTGACTTCTTTGAAATTCACATATTCATACCAGTAAACAACCTTTTGAATCCTGAATTTGATTATTTTCAAGTTATTGCATCTGGGCATTGTGGCTTCTGCCCCTGTCAACTGGAAGGGCTCCCAGACATCTGGGACCTGAGATGTTTGCATGGGCACCATCTAGGGTTGGCATTTCTTTTAATGGAATAACTGCCCTTCTACTCCTAGCTGTCCTTGTATCCTTTTATGAGTGGAGGTCAAGAGGAGGAGTAGTACTGGGCTAATTCTTGTTCTGGCAATTCTGCGAACATGTGGGAACTGTCACATATATAAAGTTGTTACGTAGGTGACAGAATGGGAGAAAAGAACGTTATGGTGTTTTGGAGTTAGTAACTATAGAAAGCAGCTATCACTCCTAAGACAAAACAAAGGTTGAAATTATTAAAATATAGAAACCTGGGAGAAGTATCCCCAGTGGGATCCAGACCTCTGAAGAGAGTCTGGTCTTCTAGGGCAGTGGTTCTCAACCTTCTGGCCCTTTAATACAGTTCCTCATGTTGTCACCCAACCATAAAATTATTTTCGTTGCTACTTCATAACTGTAATGTTGCTACTGTTATGGATCGTAATGTAAATATCTGATATGCAGGATGGTCTTAGGCGACCCCTGTGAAA
>NW_005369217.1:3900236-3908497 GCF_000412655.1 Myotis brandtii
CATGTTGTGACCCAACCATAAAATTATTTTCGTTGCTACTTCATAACTGTAATGTTGCTACTGTTATGGATCGTAATGTAAATATCTGATATGCAGGATGGTCTTAGGCGACCTCTGTGAAAGGGTCGTTCGACCACCAAAGGGGTCGTGACCCACAGGTTGAGAACCACTGTTCTAGGGGGTGCGGTGATGATTAATTTAAGCTGTGTCTCTCAGTGTGCGATAAACCGTACTTTGGATGAATGTGCTACAGGGATGTTGGGTGATGCACACAGGCATCTCATGGGCCCAAGAAACCCTGAAGATGCAAGTCCCCTCTTGCAGCTTCCCTTTAGCATCAGCTCCAAGGACACTTATACTGTCAGAACAAATAGTTTAATGGGAAGTCCATGGCAAAGCAGAAATGTGATTTGCAGAGTACCACCCCCAGAATCGTGAGAAAAAATTACATTACATCTGGCACAGATATAAATTTCCCAGTGTGGAGGGTTTTAAAAATATATATATTTTTATTGATTCCAGAGAGAAAGGAAGGGAGAGAGAGAGAGAGAGAGAGAGAGAAAGAAACATTAATGAGAATCATTTATTGGCTGCCTCCTCCTGCACACCCCCAGTAGGGAGTCGAGCCCCCAACTCTGGGCATGTGCCCTGATTAGGATTCCAACCGTGACCTCCTGGTTCATAGGTTGACTCTCAACCACTGAACCACACCGGCTGGGCCCAGTGTGGAAGTTTTAAAGATAGAAAGCTGTCTGATCACCTGACCCCACCTTTGAGATGTGGCAGTACTTGACTTGCCTTCAGTCCTGCAGAATTAAAAATTTTTAGGGTTTTTAAAAATGTTTGTTTTTGTTTTGATACAGCTTAGGGGAAGGACCCTTTCCCCACTCCCTTGCTTGACTGTCAGCTGTTGTTGTGTTTTTTTTTTAAGTGAATTTTAGTGTATATTATAAATAATGTCTTTGTTCTAAATCAGTTGAATCTTTCCCCTACTTGATTGGGCCAGCTCTCAAATCTCAAGACAGAACTATGTGCCTTCAAGCTAGGATGTTAGAGAAGAAAGTAGGATTAGAGAGAGAAAATGCCAAGGAACTTAGGCAAATGGTGCCCCAAGAGTTTACCTTTCCCCCTGTCCTTGGTGACTCTCTCTGCATCAGCTCCAAGGACACTTATACTGTCAGAACAAATTAAGAAACCTTTTCTGTTTTTAGCTCTCATCTGCCTTTTTTAGTGATAATCCTTGGTCATTCACCTAACATGAATACATAGGTATAAACACTGCTGGATACTGAAGATTCCAAGTTCTAGCTGTGATATGTGAAAAGAGCCCTTGATTCTAGAGTGGGCTTCTATTCTGTGTTCTGCCACTTGATAAAATTTGGTGCACATTTCCAGATACTGTTTTCAGAAGTGGTTCTGAGGATTAAATGAAACATGTATGTGAACATTCAACTCAGTTTTAAGGATTAATCCATGTGTCAGTCCTTGGAGTTCTTTTTTATTTGTTTGTTTCATTGATTTTAGAGAGAGAAAAAGAGAAACATCGTTCGGCTGCCTCCTACACACACCCCAACTGGGATTGAGCCCTTATGTGTCCTGGGAGTAAATTCAACATAAAATAAATAGTAATAAAAGTTTTTAAAAGTCCACCAATTGCAAGCATTTGCAAGTTTAGTGATTTTTATTGAAAGTTAGGAGTTTAGCAATAAATGGCCATAAGCCACCTTATCAGCTCTTGATATTTTTTCCTCTCTTTCTTCCCATTTCTTTCCTTCTGCATTGCTCTATTGCTAAAAAATTCTAATTCCTGGTCAAACAGTATAGCTCCTGCCCTCAAATCCCAACAAATATTCAGGTGAATAAGGAGCCCTGCCTTCCCAAATGAAGACCCAGTGCCTGCCCTCAATAAGCTCTAGATGCACATTACACATTTTTTTCTTTTAAATTAACTTAATAATGTGTAATTTACATATAATCAAGTGTATCCATTTAAGTTAAGATTTAGAAATGTCATTTATTCCATCACAACACTAGTTAAAAGATTATACTGTTGGAAGGATGTTTGATATTTTTTCTGGTGTTACACATTATATTTACAGTCTTTTTCCCATAGGCTTTGATGTGATCATTATTTCTGGAGGTGTACCGTTGAGCCCATACCCAGTTTTTCCTGCGAATAAATTCCAAGAGGTGGAATTGTTAAAGGTTAGGTCAGCTTGTAGTCCCAAACAGCCATGCATATATAGTCAGTTTTCTCCACAACATTAAATAGCATTGTTTTTTTTTTATCTTCTGAGTTTTAAGGATTGTCTTGATGATAATGAGACATTGTCACTTTCAAAATAGGATACTCAAAATGCTTATTCAATTTCCTTAGGTGATCTAAAAAATACTTATATTTTTATTGATTTGAGAGAGGGATAGAGAGATAGACACATCAATGATGAGAATCACTGATTGGCTGCCTCCTACATGCCCCCTACTGTGGATCAAGCCTGCAACCCGGGACCCTTCAGTCCACAGGCTGATGGCTCTATCCACTGAGCCAAACTGATCTAGGGCTTCCTTAGATGATTTTATTTAAAAACACTTTTTGTTAATTTTTTGGGTAAGTGGTACTTGCACATGTTCCAGAATTCAACAAAAGAGTACTCATTAAAAAATGTCTTCCGCCCTGGCCTGTGTGGCTCAGTTGGAGCGTCGTCCCGAACACTGAAAGGTTGCTGATTCGAATCCCAGTTTGGGCATGTACCCAGCTTTGCAGGTTTAATCCCTCGTCTGGGTGCATATGGGAGGCGGCCAATTGAGGTTTCTCTTTCTCTCTGTCCCTCTCCCTTCCTCTCTGTCTCTCTTAAAAACAAAACAAAACAACAAAAAACAAATGTCTTCCACAACTGTGTCCCAGTTACCTAATTCTTTTCCTCAAGAAAACCTCTTTTTACTTGCATCATTTAAATCAGTTATTTTATGATTTTGTAACCTCTTATTTTTATTTAGGTGCAGTTTTACATCATATCTTACCAGCTCACATTATTAGTAAGCCCAAAGTCTAGCATTCATATTATTTAAATGTATTGTTTCAGGACTCTGGCCATTACATGAAGTGGATGAATTTGACCCAGTATTACTGTACACAGGGTTCTATCACATAATATGTCTGCCTCAGTATGTATATTTGTGTTTATTTCAGTTATACAGGCATACCATGTTTTATTGCACTTACAAAACACTTGCGTTGTTTTTTATAAATTGAAGGCAAGACCCTCCCAGCAAAAAGATTACAACTTGCTTTATTAAGAGACTCACTTTATTGCTGCAGTCTGAAACTGAACTCACAATATCTCCAAGGTATACTGTATTAAAAATCTGAGTTGTCTGGGTCATTTCCTCCTCTGAATCAGTAGCACAGGACAAAATAATCCTCTGAAATTAGAGAAGAATAAAAAATCTGAGTTATATACCCCAGCTGGATCTCTTAAGATTATTTAACTTTCAAGCCACATTGATAGTCTGTGAAATATTAAAATTTCTAATCTCATGTTAATTTGGTTTCTTAAGCAGTTTCATTTCAAATTCTTCTAAAAACCTTGAGTTTAGTAAAGGACTGAATTTGTAATATGCTAACCAGTCAATATTGAGCAAATGATCATTACTAAAATAGAAGAAAATGGCTATAGATCATCAAAGCTGCTAGTGGACAAAAGAATCTTAAGTCTGGTATCTCTACTGCCTAGTTTTTGGTCCTTTAAGTGTACAACCTTTAGGAAAGATATCAAAGCCAAGGCTTTTGAGCAAAAGTATGGAATAGTTTGTGAAGGTTGGGTTTGGAATTTTTAAAAGTCCCTTTTTCCTACATACTCCTGCCATTTACAGCCACCGTCTGGCTCCGTAAAGCCCTGGGCCTAGTGTTTTTGGAAGTTCTTGAAGTTGTTTCTATTCATTCAACTGATATGGAATGTATGACACTCTGTAGAGCTCAGCATTGGAGCTGGAAACATTAGACCTGGGCCTTGGCCTATAGCAGTGATGGTGAACCTATGACACGCATGTCAGAGGTGACACACAAACTCATTTTTTTGGTTGATTTTTCTTTGTTAAATGGCATTTAAATATATAAAATAAATATCAAAAATATAAATCTTTGTTTTACTATGGTTGCAAATATCAAAAAAATTTCTCTATGTGACACGGCACCAGAGATAAGTTAGGGTTTTTCAAAATGCTGACACGCCGAGCTCAAAAGATTCGCCATCACTGGCCTATAGGAATTAGTATTGTTGGGGAGACAGACAGTGGGGTAGCACAGTATGTAAGGGATGTCTTCCTATAGAAGGTGCACCCCTACTTTTCATTAGTGTTCAGTAGCATTTAGTCAGGTGCTTACTTTTTAACTAACCGTTGGCTTTCAAAATGGTAGAAATGCTTTGTGGGCAAAATAATGTTTTATGGCTTAAACGGCTTAGGTCTCCTAATTCTCAAGAGCAAAAGAATTTGGGGTATGTGTGGTTTTATGTGGTAGGAACACAGAATCTGGGGCCAGGATCTCTGGGCTTGACTTCTAGCCAAACACTGGCTTGGACGTCATCACTTGACCTCCCTGCTGCTTTATCTGCTTAATATACTAATCTACAGCTACAGTAGTTGGGAGGTTTAGAGTGTAGAGCAAGCATGTCAAACTCAAAGGCTAACGGGCCAGATATACAAGGTTTAAGTTTATGTGGGCCACAAAAAAACAAAAGCTTCAATTTTCATAGAAACGTAGGTTTATTTAGGTAGAGACATGCTGGATACAAAGGGCTGAAATAAATGAGTAATCGTTAACATAAAATAATAGAACATTTTAATAAAATTAATATTTTTTTCTTGAACATTAACTTACTAGACACTGAATAACTGCACAACTTAATAAGCGTAACGCAAATAAACCTATTTTTCTTGTTCTCCGAAAGTGAAATATTTCCTGCTGTGCACACCAAACAAGTCAGTCCAAGACTAATGATGTGGCAATAGGCTGCTAAAATATTCGCTGTTAGTAGTAGTGGAGAGAAATGGTGCGCCTGTGTGTAAGGTGCGTAAGGGAAATGAATGCAACACGATTATAGTAATCAGTCATTAGCGAATGTTGTAGTTCATTATTAATAATTATGTGTAACAGGATATTGTAAAAGTTAAGTTACGAAATTTTTATTAAAACATTTCTTACATACTGTTATATTGGCTGGGCCGCAAAAATATTTGTTGTGGGCTGCAGGGCTGTGAGTTTGACATGCTTGGTGTAGAGAATAAATAGGTTCTAACATAACACTGAACCGTATTTGATATCTGATTTTGCAAAGATGCTGCTTCACTATAAATATAAAAAGAATTAATGTCTTTCAGTATGGGAAAACTGTATTTATTTATGTATTATTCCCACAAAATAGATAACATTAAACATAACCCTCTGAAGTGGAGCATAGATTTTTGTTGTTAATCCTCACCTGAGGATATTTTTCCATTGATTTTTTTTTTAAGAATGAGAGTAGAAAGGAGGGGGCGAGACAGAGAGAGAGAAACATTAATGTGTGAGGGATCAAGCTTGCAACTGAGGTACATGCCCTTGACTGGAATTGAACCCCGGACCCTTCAGTCTGTGGGTGGATGCTCTATCCACTGAGCCAAACTGGGTAGGGCATGAAGCACAGATTTTTAAAGCACAGTGAATGCCCATTTATCAACAGTATGTTGGAAAATGGGATATTTGGGGTAATATGTTTCCATTTTATTAGAATTATCATATGTAATCAATTTTCCATGAGTTCGACAATAAAAAAGCTGATTTTTATAGCTGCTAGACTGAAATTTAATTCTTTAATCCCAACTATTTTAGGATCTTGCACTGCACAACTTTAGGGGGTGTGATTCATGCAGATTATGGTGTGAATGGTACTCTCTTGGAGCTGTCCAGTTTGGCAGACTTGTTCAAGGAAGCTTATCTTGGAGGAGACAGAAACCCTGATACCTGATTGCTTCCCAATTTATCTCAGTATGCAGTGTGACAAAAACTTATTCTTCCTTCTTGGTGGCTTGGATTTTGGACAAAATTATGTTATTGGCACAATTGGATTCCAAATCTGGAACAACTGTAACTTGTTTTTATTTGCCTCTCCAAAAATTTCAGCTGCTCTGCTTCCATCTGTCTTGTCTGTTAATATAAGCATAGGCCTTTCCTATGGAGTCCTCAGGCATTAAGCACTTAAATTTGTTGTGATTACCCCTTTGGGAACCTGAAATAACTAGTGATCAAGGAAAGGGACTAAGATTACATGGTAACTGTAGCAGTGTAGCCACTAGCTTGTAGGCCAGGAGAGGTGCCTGTTCCTGCTGTATGGTTTGCAAAGCATATTGATTCATTTGCCTATAAAGCAACCAGGAAAGCAGAGTGCAATGACAAAGTAAAAACAAACAAACAAATGTAAATATATTAAACTTTTTAAGGACTTTTGTTTTTATCAGAACAAAATAAAAACATACTAGAATGTTAACCAGATTTCGGTTGCTAGGAGTATGGCTAATCTTAAATTGATCTTCTATTTTTCTGTAATCAGCAAGTGAAAAGAAAAACTTGGAGGGAAAGTGGGAACCATTAGCAAAAATTTAAGTATTGCACAAAAGGAAAAAAATTGTACATCAACATATATGCTGGGGATACAGGTGTAATATTTTCCCCCTTGACAAGGAAGATGAAATATTCAACAGTTAATTACAAGATCAGAAAGTATTTACAAAAAAGGCGCCTTCCAGCAGAAAGTAGCATATAGCAGTAAGGTTTAACTCATTCCAGCAATAAAATGTTCAGTCACTTTTCAGTCTAGATAGAACTTTTGAAATGCTCAAGGTACTAAATTTTAGAAGGCTTGGGATGTAAATGAATTTGTGTGGTTGGGTAACAAATTGGTACAATTAGAATTGGGATTACATTCAGATGTCTTATCTCTGACTTTTCCCCCTAGTAAGTACACTGGGCTGCCTAGTGGAAGTTAGCCCTCTAATTTGAAATTAGCTCCCTCTTTAATGACTCTTAAACTAGGTAGAAGGTCTTTGATAAAGAGGTCAGCTGGCTTTAGTGCTCTCCTCCTCTGACCCCATTTAATCCCAAAGAGATAATTTAGCTTCTTAACCTCTTCTCCCCCCCCCCCTCTCTCTCTCTCTCTCTCTCTCTCTCTCTCACACACACACACACACACACACACACACACACACAATTATCTCTTACTGTTTCTTTATTTTCATAACTAGTTTAGACTTTGTATTTTTAGAAAGAATTGTTGAGGATGCTCCACTAGAACCTCGCTGTCTAAGGTAACTAACTACTGCTGTTCTCTGCAGAGTGGAACGGCCTTTTGTAGCTTGCTTTTGATGCACAGGTTTTGACTGAGCCTAGGTCTCACATGCTTAGCTGCGAGAGAGTTAGGAAATAAGACTAAAGCTTCTAATGAAGGAGGTGAGAATCCATGAAGATTGGAAGGAGGGATGTTATTTCCAAACAAGGCTGTTCTAGCTATAGGGTGGCCAAAAGAAATGACAAATGTTCACTTTGAACCTCATTTTGCCTTATGCTGCCAGACAGTCTTCTGATAAGTTTTCTGTTTCCTAAAAAGTTACCGTGTTTTCCCGTGTATAAGACGCTATTTTTTCTAAAATTGTTAGACTGAAAATCGAGGGGCGTCTTATACATGGAAGTCAGCCAAGGAGGGAGCCGCACCCATGCGAAGCTGCCCACACCTTGTCAAACAGGCTTCCTCCAATCACGGGCCTTATTGTTACTGACGTCAGCTGATGCCATAATTGGAGGTGGAGGTGGAGAGTACGCAGATGCAACAGGGACTGGAGTGTTCTGAGCCCATAAAGATGTCAAAAAATAAAAAGATAAATACCGGTAAGCGATTATCTTATTCTGCAAAATTCAAACAATGTAATCAGCTATGCAAAAGAGCATGGAAATAGAGCTGCAGAGAGACAATTTGGACCTCCTCCCACTGAGTGTATGATCAGACAGTGGAGAAAACAGGAAGAACAACTCCTTAAGATGCCAAAAAAGAAGAAGGCCTTAAGAGGAAAACCAGCAAAAGGGGCAAACTTGGAGCAGAGGCTTAAGACTTGGATTATGGAGCAGCGCCAGAGTGGCTTAAGTGTGTCAACCAAGCTTATTCAATGTCAGGCAAGAATGTTTGCAAGCAAAATGAACATTGTTGATCTTATAGGAAAGGCAAATGGTGCTT
>NW_005369217.1:3908546-3917986 GCF_000412655.1 Myotis brandtii
ACAAAGTTAGCTCAGAAAATGCCACCAGTTTATGAGGATGATCTCACATATATAGACAGTGACTCGGAAGACAGCAGTGATACAATAGAAGTTGAAGAATTTGATAGATCTGGAACTAATAATGATAAATAAGAGAGCAGTGGTATGTAAACATTATCTGCAGTAATTACTAAATAAAAATGTGTTCTGTTTTATGTTTAAAATACTGATTTCTTAATTTTGGGTTAGAAAAGTGGGGGGCATCATACATGGAAAAATATGGTACTTTAAATTCTCACATTCTTGCTCGGCATGTGGCTCAGTGGTTGAGCATTGACCTATGAACCAGGAGATTAGGGTTTGATTCCCAGTCAGGGCACATGCCTGGGTTGTGGGCTCAATTCCCAGTAGGGGGCATGCAGGAGGCAACTGATCTGATGTTTCTCTCCCTTCCTCTCTCTGAAATCAATAAAAACATTTTTTTTAAAGAGCAGAATTTTTTCTATTTCACTTAATAAGACCGTATACTTATTCAGTTGCAGTCTCAAAAGGGGAAGGATGATATTGTGACTTAAATAAATTGACCTCTTTCATAAAGCACTTAATTGTGATTATGAAGGACTGAAAATAGCCCTTCCTTAACTTCTATGCTGTTACTGTCCTGCCAGACATTTGACATTTATTGTCTTTTTGTTAACTGTCTTTCTATATCCCATTGAGATTAGGAAAAACAAGCTCTGAAGCCAGACTGAATAGAGCCCAATAGCCTAGATTTCAATCTTGGCTCTGCCATTTGCTAACTTTGGTTATACTCTTAAGTGGCCACTCTTACTTCTTTTCCTCATTTGTAAAATGGATATGAGGAATAAAGAGTTAATGATACATGTAGAGCACTTACGTCAGTGTTTGGCACTGTTAGTTTTTATTGTTACTTGGACTTCTATTTATTTTTTTGCATATCTGGGAATAGTTCTTGATAATTGCATAGAATCCCTGACTTAAAGGAATTTACAGACTAATGCTGGGAAGGGAAGGAAAAGAAACAGAGTACAATATAACCTGATGTATTCAGTAGGGCAGAATAATTGGGGGGTGGGAGGGGAAAGGGGGAGAGACAAAGAAATCAAGGAATTCAGCCTAACAGTTTCCTTGTTATAAAGGCACAGTTTGTTAGTAGTAGGATTTTCAGATTTTTGTCCATTGTGGGTCATTGGAATAATCTTAAATGCCATTCCTGGGTTAGAAGTGAACCAACTAACACAGCAGATATATAGTAATCCTTCTCATCAGCTCTGTGTGGTACCTAAGCATGCATGCATTTACTCATTGAACAAACATTTATAGCACTTACCACCACCATATGCTGCTGGAGTTGCCATCTTCAAATAGTTTAGGGTCTGACAAATAAACCAACAATTATTGTGATAGTTTTAGGAGTTGTGGTAATGCACAGTAAACTGGAAGTACAGGGTAGACAGTTCAGGTCTGAGAAACAATTTGGTTAGATACTTAGCCTTTTGGAGTCCCTCTCTGACTTCCAAGTCTCCGTTCTTTTCACTGAACTTCACAGGAGCATTGATCTGGTTTTGGGGTGAGGGGGTAAATTAGAACATAGAGGTTTCTAGCCCATGTTGTCCTATCCTGTCTCTTGGAATTCAGGATACTTTCCTGTTCAAGTTAGTGAATTAGGGTAAAATAACTTGTATGAGTGTCAGTTTTTTCATTTGCAAAGGAAATGGGGTTGAAATAAGTAGATGTTGTCTTATGTCCACTAGGGGGTAGTGTGGACTATAAAAATTAAAATTATTTCTCAACTCTTACACTTTAATTTTATCATGAGGTTGCCTTGTTTTAGTTAATTTTTGTCCAAGCATTTTTCGAATTGCTACAAATATTTTCAGATACAGTCTTGTGACTATAACAAACAAAAACAAATATACTAATCTCTGTTATAGTGATTCAGATGTGCTGACATTACTTTTTGTATAGAATTTTTTTGAGGAGAAAATAGTGATCATTTAAAGTTTTTCTAACAAATTTTTCTCACTATATAAGCTAAATTCTTCTTAATGACCTCTAAGTAACTTCATTATAACAGGATTGTTTTGTGTTTTAACTGTCCTATAACCATATAAGCCCCATGTGGTTATTGAGCAGTTGAAATGTGGCTAGTTCGAATTGAAGTGCTGTAAGTATAAATTACACACTGTATTTTGAATGCTTATATTGATTACATGTTGAAATGATACTATTTTGAATTACCTATTTCTTTTTACTTTTTAATGTGACTTAGAAAATTTAAAATATGTAGCTTGCATTGTATTTTTGTTGGATAACACTGCTATAGAGGAAAGTATTCATCAACCATTTCTGTCATGGTGTACCTCTAGCTGGCCTTATGACTTACTAGAGGCCCAGTGCGCAAAATTGCGCGAGACCCAGATCCGCCGTGCTGGTGGGACCCCAGACCTGCCCTGAGTGAGCCACGGGCCCTGCCTCCACAGCGCCACCGGCCCCATGCAAGCCCTGAGTCCCGGACCGCGAGAGGTGCTCCATGCACCTCCTGGTGACCGGTTGTTCGGTCATTACACCGTTACAGCGTCACGACCACAGGCCTTTTATGATATAGATAAATAAGTAGTATAGTTAGGAAATCGAGGACAACTTTGGTTCTCTTTCTAATCCCAACCAGAATACATACAGTCAGTTCTATAATGAGACATATGTGTTCCTAAAATTCATTGTGTTAAGCAAAATTGTGTTATAAAAAAAATGTTAGGGGTACTCAAAAATGTTGTTGGTAACATTTAGAAAATGCCCACTCACATATACAGGGTGAACTTCTAGATACTTTCAAGTAGTTTACAGTTGTATATATAATGAAAATTTGACTTTTGCCTTATTTGTAAAGGAGCCCCTGTTTGTTAATATTTTAGAATCACTTAAAAGATGTAGTCACAGAGGTTGGAGTAGACAGAGTAGGTATCATTGAGGCATCTCTCAATTTTGACTTATTTTTATGATAAAATTAATAATTATTTATTGAGTCAGCTCTTGGGTGAGATGAACTAAAAGATGTACAATTGGCATTATCAGTCATATATTGCAGTTTAGCTTCAGAGAATATTTTTTATTTTACTTTCATTTTTGTTGACAGTATTATAGATGTCACCATCTCTCCCCCCTCCCCCCAACCCCTACCCCTTTGCCCACCTCCACCCAGCTCCTGCCCCCCTTTCCCTCTGGCCTTCACCACACACTGTTGTCCATGTCTGTGGATTATGCATATATGTTCTTTGGCTAATCCCTTCACCCTTTTTTTCAGAGAATATTTTAAATGGAGAACAACTTAATTGCTATACAGATATGTGATGGGTATATATAGATAGTTATAAACTGGACCAGCTTTTCTTATACAAAATTACCATTCTTTCTAAGACTGGTAATTGTTTACCTAAAATGTCACTGTACTTAATTCAATCATTACCTTACAAAATGTATGAGAAATCTATCTCTCACAGGTCTGGATGCTGGGAGTCTGAGATCATGGTGCTGCCATGGTTGGAGGAAGGCCCTCTTCTGGGTCGCAGATTTTTCATTGTATCCTCATGTGGCAGCAAGGGCCACCAATTGTTAATGAACTTTAAAATGGGAAAAGTTACGCCCTGGCTGGTTTGGCTCAGTGGATAGAGCTTCGGCCTGCGGACTGGAGGGTCCCGAGTTCGATTCCAGTTAAGGGCACGTGCTTGGGTTGTGGGCTTGATCCCCAGTAGGGGGCGTGCTGGAGGCAGCCAATCAATGATCCCCTCTCATCATTGGTGTTTCTAGCTCACTCTCCCTCGCCCTTCTCTGAAATCAATAAAATATTTAAAAAAAATAAAATGGGAAAAGTTACTAGTTAATAGGGTTTAGTTGACAAGTGTTGTAGTGTACTATAGTATAATTCTGAGACTTGCTTTTCCAGTCACAATAAATCTGTTGATAATCAGATCAGTTTGATATTTCTTTTTAAAGTATTTGCAGCATGAACTGTTGTATACATTCTGTGAGATGAGACAGTTACCTAGAGACTTAATCTTGTTGCCACTTAAATCCATACTCTATGTACTTCCTTTTCTACTTCTTTTTTAAAAAATATATTTTTTATTTCAGAGAGAAAGGGAGAGGAAGAGAAACATCAATGATGAGAGAGAATCATTGATCAGCTGCCTCCTACAAGCTCCCTAGTACGATTGTCATGTGCCCACACCAGGAATTGAACTGTGACCTCCTGATTCATAGGTTGACACTCAACCACTAAGCCACACTGGCTGGGCAGCTTTTCTACTTCTTAGTAATAAATTTCCTTTTTTTTAAACTAGACAAACTTAGTTTGATTTTTTCCCAAATCCATTATATATATATAGATTTTTTACAGAGAGGAAGGGAGAGAGATAGAGAGTTAGAAACATCGATCAGCTGCCTCCTGCAACACCCCCTACTGGGGATGTGCCCACAACCAAGGTACATGCCTTTGACCGGAATCGAACCGGGGACCCTTGAGTCTGCAGGCTGACGCTCTATCCACTGAGCCAAACCAGTTAGGGCAGTAATAAATTTCCTTAACATAGCTGACAGTGCTTTCTGCTGCATGACTTATGCTCGGTTATACTGGGATTCAGTTTTAGGATTGCTTTTAAACAAGTAGGATTACAAAATGCAACTAAGGGTTATTCTGTTTTCATTAAAACACATGCGTTACTTAATAAATCTTGAAATTAATTGATAAATTGTGTTTTGTTCTTAACCTACATTCCTTTTTAGTTGGTTATATAAGATTATGGCCTTATGATCCATTTGTCAAGTCATTTACAATGTTACTTCATTTGATCTTCATAGCAACTCTGCATGAGCAGTAATGTTAACTGTATAGATGAAGCTGAGACTCTGAGAAATGTAAATTACTTGCTCAAAAATATAGTTAAGTAAACAATCCAGTTAGGAATTTGAACTTGTTACTTCTAGACTTGAAGAAATCATACTGTATTTCACTGTCTTTCTACCAAAGAGAAGTATAAAACTAGAAGGTGTTCTACAGTTAACCTTGTGTTGAATAGTAGCAGGAAGGTTTTATTTCCTACCTAGTTTTTGCCTTTTTAGGGGAGGCAAATCAACACCAACTTCTGTGGGTGAGACTTGTCCATTTGGTTTGGATTTTATTCTTTTTCCCTCCTATAATTTATGCTGTGGGTTATTTGACTACAATGCCATTTAGTCAAGTAATTATGCACCTCTTTATTGTATCAAAGTCCATTAGAACTTGAGAGCATATCAAACTATTTCAAAAAGTCTTCCATACCTAAAAGCTTATTCTAGAATGCATTCCAGTTAAATCTTAACATTTGATCAGGCCACGTGAAATGTTTAATATATACATTTTTTTAGGAAGACCATCTGATTTTGAGGGTGAACTGAAGATGAAATGATTGCTGTATCTATCTCACTGACAGTGTACTAAGAGTGATGTTGAAGCTATTTTGGGGTATGATCTTGGAGGCCCTTCTGGCAGCTTTTTATAGCTTTGAACAGAGCTGCTACTATTTTGTGTAATCAGGGAGTGGTGTTTTGGGGCTCTTGGAACTCAGCTTTATCTTTTTCCCAGTTTTACTCTTTTATGATGTTCTAAAAATATGAAGACCTGGGGCAAAACAAAAGGATAGAAGTGAGAGGTCAAAATAAAAGGAATTTTAGCATCCAGTTAAAAAGACTGGCCTCTTTTGTTCTAGCTACATATTGGAGGACTTCCCAAGATGGGAGAGGCTTCATTATTGCTTCTTGAGATTTTTAGTGCTCTAAAAAATGTTTTACTGTAAACCTAAAGAACATTTTCCTGAATGTGGTTTACAGTATTTTAGCTGTCATTTACCCTTGCATTGCCACAATTAAAACAAAATCTAGTCTTGAATTAAAGTACTAAAGGTATTACTTTAAATGGCTATGGCTTTAACACATTCGAGGAAGGAGTTGTTAACGTAAAAAAACCATTGAAACCTGTAAAGAATTTTTTGTGAGTTTATTTGAGCCAAACTGTCGACATATGCCGGGAAACAGAACCTTAACGAATTGAGATAGTGCTCCAGAGAATGGCGGGGGTACATTTGTATTTATACATTTGCAATCAAAGGAGGGACATAGGTGGGTTACATGAAATTCATTGGTGATAGATTAAGGAGGAGGAATAAAGCAAAGCAGGGAAACCCCTGGGATTAGATAAAAAGTAAAATGATGGACACATACTTAGGTGGGTGCAGGATCAATTAACATGATAATGAAGGAATTTGTAGTATCTGTCCTGGCGCCCAGCAAATTTGGTTGTGCCCCAGGGGCCCCAGAAAAAGGGAAGTTACAAGTTACCCAGACATTTCAAGGGTATGTTATTTTAGAGGCAAAAAGGCAAATGGGCTCAGTAAGGATCAAAGTTGATCTTGTCAGTGAAGATACTGGCCTAGGACATAACTGCCCACCATAACTGCTTTTAGTTAAAGTTTAATTTCAGACCATCCTTTGTGGTTACTTTAGGTCTCTGAGTTTGCAAGACTGCCATGCAGGCCTTCCCTGAGCTTGTCAGGTCAGCATGTGGCCCCTTTCGTCCACAGAGTTGATTTTATATATGCATCTTGTGACTTTCAATATATGACTGCTGACATTTTTTTTAATAGTATATGAACTATAGGCTGTAGAATCAAATGGTATAAGGTGTATAATTTTTTTTAAAGCAAAAGCAGTATAAATATAGTGTTCACATTCATTTTTTTATACCTAAAAGCATAGATTTAGTAGTGTTCTAAATGTTTATTACTACACTTTGCCTGTTCAAAATGTTGACAATCTATTACTAATATATATATAATGCACATACTATTGTCAGTTTGTATATTGAATATTAACACTTTTCTGGGTAGAAATAAATTGTAAATAGACGTTGGATTATTTCTTCCCACACCTGAAGTTATCCTTTTGTTTTCTTCCTATGAAGTGTACATCCTGTTGTGAATAACACTGCTTTAATGTTAAAGATGAAATTCTTGCCCGGCCGGCGGCGTGGCTCAGTGGTTGAGTGTTAACCTGTGAATCAGGTCATGGTTTGATACCTGGTCAGGGCACATGCCTGGTTTGCGGGCTTGTTCCCCAGTGGGAGGCATGCAGGAGGTAGCCGATCAGTGATTCTCTCTCATCATTGATGTTTCTATCTGTCCCTCTCCCTTCCTCTCTGAAATAAAAATATATTTTAAAAAGAAGATGAGCCCTAACCGGTTTGGCTCAGTGGATAGAGCGTCGGTCTGCGGACTGAAGGGTCCCAGGTTCGATTCCGGTCAAGGGCATGTACCTTGGTTGCGGGCACATCCCCAGTCGGGGGTGTGCAGGAGGCAGCTAATTGATGTTTCTAACTTATAAAAATAAAAAGAAGATGAAATTCTGAGTTTATTCCTTTTTTAAAATAATATCAAATAGATCCACAATTCAAGTATTTATTGTACATCTATGGTTATAGGCACTCTTTCAAATGCTGAGGAATAAAGCAGTAAATAAACCATGCAAATCTCTCCTTTTATGGCACTTTCATTCTGATTTAAATGATATATATGTAAAATGTTAGTAGTGCTGAGGAGATAAAGTAGGGGAGCAAGGATAGGGAGGATTTAGGATAGGGTAATATGGGGGTTTTGTAGCTTCAATCATGGAGGTTTTACTGAGAAAACACTTTAGAAGCTGAGGAAGTAAGCCATATATTAGTAGAAATTTGGAAAGAAGAGCAAATGCAAAGCCCCTGAGGGAGGAGTGTGCCTAGCAGGATGAAGAACTACAAAGAAGCTAGTCTGGCTGGAACAAAGCAGGTGAGGTTGCTGGTAAGGTGTGGAAAGCATAGCTGAAGATGAGTGAAAGGTTCATTTAAAGCCTCTTGGGGGAGGGGGTGTATTATAAGGACTTTGGGTAGATTTCAAAGTTCAAGCTAACAAAATTTGTTGATCAGGTTAAATGTGTGGGGTATGAAGGAAAAGGTGGATCAGTTGGAATGATGGGTCTGTGGTTAACTGACATGAGGAAGGCTTTGCGAGTAGGAACAGGTTGAAGGTGAGTCATGCTAAGTTTGGGATGCTTATTAGACATTCAAAAGGAGCTGTCAAGCAGGCGGTTATGGATAGAAGAGGCAAGATCAGGGGAGAGATCTGTGCTGGATATGATTTTGGAGAAACTTCAAATACAGAGTGTATTTAGAATAAATTGATTGTGCTAGATGAGATCACTACGGAAATGTATAGGCAGGGAAGAAGCCCTGGGATAGAGCCCTGGCGCACTTCAGCTTTAGGGTGTTGGGGCGATTAGGGAGGAATCAGCTAGGAGGTTGCTGCCAGACAAATCTGCAAAGAGAGCCCAAAGAGTGTGGCTACAGGAAGCTAGATAAAGCCTTGCGACGAGGCCTAGCCAGCTGGGTAAGATGTTATATTTAGGTCAAGAAAAATGAAGATTAAAACACTGGTCATTTGATTTAACCATGGGGAATCATTGGTGACTTTAATAAGCAGGTTAGTGGCTAAGCCTGATTAGAGAATTGTGTTCAAGATAGGAGGGAAGAGATTGGAAACGAGCGGGTATAGGTAACTTAAAACAGGAGCAAAGTTATGAGGCAGTAGCTGGTAGGGAGTCAAAGTCAGATTCTTCTCTTATTGGGAGAAATTACAGCAAGTTTGTACAGTTTAGAGAAAGACCCACTAAAAGGGGAAAAACATGATTGAGGAGAGGAAAGAGATGCTAGAGCAATGTCTTTGAGTAGGTGAGGAGGAGTTAAGATCTAGTTCTTAAGAGGAAAGGTTGGCCTTAGCCCAGAGTGATAGCCATTTCATCCATAGTGACAGGAGAAAAGGCAGAGCACAGATTTAGGGAGGTGTACAAATGCTACAGTGGAGACTTCAGGAAGTTTTGGTTTTCTCATGACATATTGAAAGCAGAGTCATCAGCCAAAAGTGAGGATGGAGAAGGAGATGTCAGAGGTTTGGAGGAGGAGGAAGAATGTTACAGTTTTTTCAGAGGGAGAAAGATGGAAAAGAAAACTAATATGATAGTTGAGGACCAGTAAGGGTCCCTTTAAGTTTCATCAATCTTAGAGACTTAATTGGCATGGTTGTATGTTATATTTCTCTAGACCTGATTAGGAGGGGAGATTTTCAGTGGCTTTAAAACTAATTTTACTTTTTAAACAACTTAGTTTTGGTAGAGTTTTATTTTATTTATTTATTTATTTTTTTAAACTTTTTAAAAATATATTTTTATTGATTTCTGAGAAGAAGGAAGAGGGAGAGAGAGATAGAAACATCCATGATGAGAGAGAATCATTGATTGGCTGCCTCCTGCAAGTCCCCCACTGGGGATCGAGCCCACAACCCGGGCATATGCCCTTGACCGGAATCGAACCTGGGACCTTT
>NW_005369217.1:3918146-3940098 GCF_000412655.1 Myotis brandtii
CACCCCTTCCCCCACTTTCTTCCCTTCCCCTCCCCAGTATAAAATCAGTTTCATTAGTCTAATTTATCATCAGCATATTTGGAGACATTGTACCTGGAATGTATATGTCACCAGCATTTACTTGTAGTTGCATTAGCTGACTATTTGGATGGCCTTTTCTGTGAACTTTGTGTTTTATAAGCTACATAAAAACCCATCGGGAGATTGGGAAGGTTCAGTTGTGTTCAATTTTAAGAGATGAACTTTCTAATTTTTATGTAGGTGTTTAGCAAAATGACATTTGTTTCACAAATGTGTTATGTTTTTCTGTTGTAGGAAACCCAGCGTTTGCTGGCAGAACCAGTTCCCGGCATTAAAGCAGAACCAGATGAGAGCAACGCCCGTTATTTTTATGTGGTCATTGCTGGCCCCCAGGATTTCCCCTTTGAGGGAGGGACTTTTAAACTTGAACTATTCCTTCCAGAAGAATACCCAATGGCAGCACCTAAAGTACGTTTCATGACCAAAATTTATCATCCTAATGTAGACAAGTTGGGAAGAATATGTTTAGATATTTTGAAAGGTAAGTGTTACCTTTATCAGTATGCGCTATTAAGATTTCTTCATTTTGTCTTAGGCATTCCATATTGAGAATCTGTACATTATAATCTTGCCTTATCCAAAGACCACAGAGGTCTGTGGAAGGGCAGTGCAGCAGTTCTGGGGCTGGTTTTCCCTGTTTGATCATTCTGGGCCTGTTGCCTTCATATAGATAAGTGGTCCCCAGCACTGCAGATTCGCACAGTTCTGCTATCGATCCAGGCTTTGTTAAGTGCTCCCAATCCAGATGACCCATTAGCAAATGATGTAGCAGAGCAATGGAAGACCAACGAAGCCCAAGCCATAGAAACAGGTATTTAATATTCATTCTCTTTTACACCATCTCCACTTTTTAAACATATCTGTGCTACCTTTAAAAAAACTTCTTTTAGAGTCTTAACAAGAAAAAGGAAATATATATTAAAGGGAGTAAATCAGATCCTGCTTATAATATGTAAATAAATACCTCTTAACAAAAGATCTTCACGCTCCATCTTATGACCTACTTACTACGTGACCCCCAAGTTTAAAGACAACACATAATTGGGAGATCTTGGACTCCTGTGTAACCACGCCTAATTTAACAAATACTGAGTGTCTACTATTCATCTAGCAAATACACCAAGGTAATGGAAAACTTTTGAACTATGAGTTATTTTTGCAAGCCATTTGATTATTACATTGGTTTATGTAGCTAGGGAGTTTGAAATCAATAAGCTTTTTCTACAGATTATAACAGAATTAGTGGGGTGGGGGGGCATTATATATCTAGAAATGAGGGTGACAAAAGGAGATAATTCTTTTCATCCTGTTGAATTTTGTAGAACTTTTGGTAATTAAACATATAGACAATCTTTCTGCCCTGGTCCAGATTATGAAAAATTGCATGAATTTAAGAGATAATAACATGACATTTCCATAACTAATATCATAGTGTTTGCTTACTTTTTATAGAGCTTGGAGAGTAACATTGAACTAAGTAAAGTAATTGCATGTTTGTTTTTGTCTACAGCTAGAGCATGGACTAGGCTATATGCCATGAATAATATTTAAATCGATATCATCATCAGGTGTGCATCACTTCTCCTGTTCTGCCAAGACTTCTTCCTTTTTTGTTTGCATTTAATGGACACAGTCTTAGAAACATTACAGAATAAAAGCCCAGACATCTTCAGTCCTTTGGTGATTAAATGCACATTAGCAAATCTATGTCTTGTCCTGATTCACTGTTATAAAGCATGAGCAGAGGCTAGAAGTACCATCTGGACTGTTGTGAAACGTTTAAAAGCAGTGACCCCTCTCTGCTTTTATTCATTTCTCCCCATCATGGTTTAAGTATAAAGCACTGTGAATGAAGGTAGTTGTCAGGGTTAGCTGCCGGGTTGTGGGTGTTTTTGTTTATGTTTTTTGAGGGGGTAAGTAGTTTAGTTTTAATTTTATGGGCTCCTTTCCCCCTTTATATGGTTATCTAATTGCATTGGTTAAATGCAGCTAACCAGTTCTTTAGAATATGCTCTCTAGCCAAGTCTAACTTCATTTAGACGCTGTAGGTGGACAAGCTTGATTGTTTGAACCAAAATGGGAACATTAAACAAACACCATGGCCCTCACAAATAACATTGTGACTTTGCTGTCAGATGTAGAATTCCCCCTTCAAGAAAAGCTTGTGACCATTTGTATGGCTTGTCTGGAAACTTCTGTAAATCTTATGTTTTAGTAAAATATTTTTTGTTATTCTACTTTGCCTTTGTACAGTTTATTTTACTGTGTTTATTTCATTTTCCCAATGTGACAATCGTATTTAAAAATTAAAACTAGTGAAATATTCTGTTTTGGTCTTCACCATCCAACAAGTTGAATGATAAGAGGTGGATTATGCCAGTTTCTTTACACTGATGCAAATTTGTGTTACGATATCACTGAATGGAGTATTTTTAAGTTGGCCCTGAGCATGCATAAAACATCGGTATCTTAACATTTTTTTACCTCCTTGAAATTTGAAATGTATTTGTGTTGTCTGATTAGCTAGATGAGCATTGGTGTCTTGCCACAATGTTTGAAAATTAACTGTATATGAGAGTCCCAGCAAAGCAGCGGTGTGACTGACTTTGTGTAGGACTTTCCCATGTTGTGCCACATTTGTGACAGGCATTTGGGTTATGACCCTTTCCTTAGTTCTTGTCTGAAAATTTCATGTAATCACTGATGGGTGTTATTAGGAAACACAATCTGATAAGCATTTGGGATTTGCTGAGAATTTTGAGTCTTCCTTATAGATCCAGTGAGCAAATCTTAAGCTACCAGTTTGCAGAAGTGTCATCAGAAAGGCTTCTTCTTTTGAGAGTGTCAAATTCTCAGTTACTTATTATTATATTTATCCCTCTAGTATTTGCTATGGGAGCTCCTTTTATTCTTTAATTTGATAATTCAGTAATTTTTTCATCATTGACAGAGTCCTTTGCCCCACAAAACTGTTCTTTCCCACACCTCTCCATATCTAATTCTGATTGTTGTTATTTTAAAGTCATCAATGTAGCCAGTCCTAAGTATGTATATGTTAACCTATGGGTTGGAACCCTTATCTCTTGCAGTTTCAAGGTAATGGATATTGTAGCCTATCTGAATTTCCCCCACTTTTAATCTCGTAACTTTTGGAGTTTCTTCAGAATGTGGTGTATTTTATTGTGCTCCTATGTAAGATGAAGAATTATCTATTAAAATTACATTTTCAACATACAAAAGTTTTTTATGACTGGTAACTGGTATCCTACTGAATAAATGCATTGTTTGGAAACAAATCTAAGTTTAATTCAGAAAAAAATTGTTGATAACCTGAATATTTTAAACTTAAAAACTATTCTTAGGCTATTTAGAGAGTGTTTTAGAACTAAGGAAATAATCTTATTCTGGGGCTAAAATGAATGAACATTCGAGGTGGCACTGCTCATGATGATAGCTAGTCTCACATAGTGATTTATAATTCTAAAATTATACAATTAAATCTATTGTACTATAAAAATCTGTCTAAAATAGGACTGATGTCTACTAAGTTTGTAATAGAAGTACTGAAATGGAATAATTCAGTTTTCATTTCAAATATATAAATTCCCAATTTCATGGCACCATGTTTTTTTCCTTTGTAAAATTTTGATGAGTCCGGATTGTTTGGTAAAATCTGCTTTCTCAACCTTTGGATTGAAATAAGAGTCAGTGTGTTCACTGAACTTTCAGAGGATTTCAGGGAGAGGCCAACGCAGGGTTTGCAGCTATCTGGAATTTGGGCCTGTTTTTCTTGGCCCCCACAGTGTGGTTGGTTAAACATTTTAAATTGAGTGCCAACATTTATAAAAATTGGGAGATTTTCATGAAAATACAGAATTTTGGTAACTTGTTCTTACTATCTGGCAACAGAGGACATGACCCACCGTTGCATGTCATTGGCTGGGAGGAACTGAGTGGCAGCCTTGTCCTCTTATCCAGTGGCTCTGCGGTTGGCTAAAGTCTCTCCTGCCTCCCAGCACACCTGCTTCTTTATGCAGTCCTGTTCCCTTATGAGCCTTTGACTTTGTAACTCCTAAGCTTAAGGAAAGAATTTACTGAACAAATAAAAATCTTTAATGTGTGCTCAAGACCAGACTACTTGTTAGGGATGATTAGGCCCTTTCTTTCCCTTGTGGCCTTTTTAATCTAATGAGGGAGGACAATGGATAAATAGTTGCAACTGTCTTGGAGTGGGGAAATAGTACTTGGGAAGGCTGTTCTTCTGGAGTCCAGCCACATGAACACCTCCAGGCAGGGCGAATAGCATGTGCAAAGTCCTGGGAGCAAGGAGGAGAATCTGCATCTATACTAATAAAAGGGTAATATGCTAATTAGACCAGGTCGACCAGACATCTTCTGGTCTTCCGGTCCTCCTTCCAGATAAAGCCACGGTGGCGGGGGGGCGAGGCAGAGGTGGTTAGGGGCGATCAGGCTGGCAGGCAGAGGTGGTTAGGGGCAATCAGGCAGGCAGGCAGGCAGAGGAGGTTAGGGGCGATCAGGCAGGTAGGCAGGTGAACGGTTAGGAGCCAGTGGTCCCGGATTGCGAGAGGGATGTTGGAGTGATGGTTTAGGCCCGAGGGGTCCTGGATTGGAGAGGGTGCAGGCTGGGCTGAGACCCCCCCCCCCCCCCCCCCCCAAATTTCATGCACCGGGCCTCTGGTATATTGATAAGTGGCTTCTTGAGAGTCAACTCTGCCCAAACTCTGAGGTGTTGATATAGCTTTGTGTTACTTGATTTTTAAATTTTGTTGTAGTCTACTTTGCTGTGATTTGCTTCCATAGTTCTCTGAGGCAGCCTAATAAGATCTTTGTCTGATACAGAACTTAAACCCTGCTCTAGGCCGAGATTAAATACAAATCGATACAAAAAGCACAGGTGGTTCCATGGTTTAGTACTGTTTAAGGAGAGTGTAGGGGGAAGGAAAACTGGTATTCTACAAGACATTATGAACACAATTCTTGCTAAATGGAACTAAATGATGTCATGGGAATGATAGGGATTGGCTTTATATTTCTACTAGAGGCCCGATGCATGAAATTTGTGCAAGAGGCTTGGCCCTCGCAGCCGCTGCAGCTTCGGGCCTTCGCTGCCCCAGCTTTGTCCGGAAGGTCGTTCGGACGGTTGTTCTGCTGTTCAGTCTAATTAGCATATTAGCTCTTTATTATATAGGATTTGATAGCCCAGGAATCTTTTGGCTATTATAGCCACATCCATTTTTGTTACAGTAGCAAACAGTTTAAATATAGTCTTTTCTAGAAAAGCTACCCCCTCCTCCCAAATACCATGATTTATAGAACAGCTAATTCATCAGTCTAAGAAAATGTAATAATTCATTGAAATAATGTATTTTGGGGCCTGGGGCAGCATTTCATTTAGCTATTTGGCGTGCTGCTTAGTTTAAGGAATTAAATCAGGGGTTTATTTTTTAAAAGACTTGATCACAAAAGCAAAACATATTGAATGTAATAACTTGAAAGAATATAAAGACTGGTGATACTTTGTTTTCTTAATTATACCCCTGCATTAATTTCCATTTTATCATTGAGGTTGGAATTTGGGAGGATTGGTTCCGAGAGTTGGCTTTGCTTGCAGCTGTTACAAATTGGGCAAGTTCCCATTGGCTGCAAAACTAGGAGTTGGACTAAAGTTTTTCCTGTTAAGTGTAGAGTTCAACATGAAGAGTTTGGGTCCTCCCCCTTTCCCCCAATTTCACCTTTGTCACCCTTCAGCTGCTTTCATTTCATATGGGCCTGAGATACTTCAAGTGTGTGAATGTAGACTTGCTACCAAGCGGAGTCTCTACTGATTTGATAGAATTATTTCAGTTTCTGGTTGTAGAAGCATATAGTAATTGCCTGAATATTTAGACCTTGCTAATGGTCTCCAGTTGGCAGAGCGACTGAAATTCTATTATCTGTAAAAGTACATTTTATGGTGCTCATTAAGGAGCTTTAACATTAAACATAAAACATTAACATTTAACATAAAAGTACATTTTATGGTGCTCATTAAGGAGCTCTAATCATTGCGTCAAAACATGTTTTAGAAATTAGAAGATTTGATAACCTCATGTTCTTACCAAGAATAAGATTTACTTTTTACACACTCCTGAACCATTTTCACCCACCACAATTCTTTTTGAAATCGTGGTGGGTGAAATTAGTTCAATTATCTAGGTTAGTAAATCCCAATAACTTAAATTTCATTATAACCTAACCTAGCAAGTTTACAAAGTAGACTACTTAAGACTTAGACCAGTCAAAAGCAGCTTAGGCACGTTAGATTGGTTGCACTAAATTTGAACTTGTGCCGTTTTCCTTCAGTTTTGGCAGGAAACAGGACTGGGTAACCAAGGGCCACATTCTTGCAACCTCCTTTTCCCTTCTAAAGCTAAGTATTTTGGGCTTTGCAGGCCATGGATCTGTCTACACGCAGTGGTTCTCAACCTTCTGGCCCTTTAAATACAGTTCCTCATGTTGTGACCCAACCATATAATTATTTTTGTTGCTTATTTCATAACTGTAATGTTGCTGTTATGAATCGTAATGTAAATATCTGCTATGCAGGATGGTCTTAGGCGACCCCTGTGAAAGGGTCGTTCGACCGCCAAAGGGGTCGCGACCCACAGGTTGAGAACCGCTGGTACAGTAACATACTCAGCTCTGCTATTGTAGTGAGAAAATATCCATAGACAATTTTAAACAGAGGCTTCTGCACTCTGATAAAACTTTAATTTTTACATGCCACAAAGTATTCTTTTAAATCACTTTATGTTAACATTCTACGTTTCTGGGCTGTTACAAGTTGGGGCTAGGTTTGGCCTATCGGTTCAGCTTCCTTCCTCCTTGGCAGTGATTGATAAGTCACTGCTATAGTGCTAGAAGCAAATGTGTCAATACTTCCCCTTTTATTTTATTTATTTATTTTTAAAATATATTTTATTGATTTTTTTACAGAGAGAAAGGGAGAGAGATAGATAGTTAGAAACATCGATCAGCTGCCTCCTGCACATCTCCCACTGGGGATGTGCCCGCAACCCAGGTACATGCCCTTGACCGGAATCGAACCTGGGACCCTTCAGTCCGCAGGCCGATGCTCTATCCACTGAGCCAAACCGGTCTCGGCAATACTTCCCCTTTTAAAAAGTGATACATTACTGTTACTCCAATAACAATTAGATGAAACATTTGTATAAGTTTCTTCTTTCCCCTTGATTATATTTTTTGATAAATGTATAGATCAGGTCATTAAACCCATTTTTTTCATGTAAGATTATCGAACATTGTCACATAGAAAGTTTCAACATTTCATTTAAAAATAAAATCTGAAATATGTACAGGCTCCTTTTTAAAAAGTGAGCTTTAACAGGTAATGCTGTGTAGTGTTTTTTAAAATCAGTTACTAAAAGGACCTCCACCTGTGGCAGTGTAATTCAGTAGTGATATCTATTGACTAGATGACCATAACTTAACACCCCCATTTGCAATTCAAATTGATGAATTTAATAAATCCTGCAATATACATCTTTGATACATTTTGATTGTGCAACTTGAAGTCTCCCAGAAATGGAATTGTTGGGTGAAAGGGTTACATTTTATGTCTAAAATAGTCCATTATATAGACATGTTACTAGCTAACCATTACCCCGTTAGGCAGGCCTGGGCATTTTATTTTCATGCCTTACCATTTTAGTTGCCTATCTTAGTACATAAATCTTTAACATTTTTGGCCATCTTGTGTAGTTAATTCATCAAAAGGTATGTTTAAGTTTGTTGATACACATTGAGAGCAAAATACTCTTTTTATTTCACTAATTTGAGTAAAAGTTGAGAAAATAAGATTTACAATACTTATATACATATGTGCCTGGCACTGGCATTCAATAAGAACAAGGAAATGTGATGTCCAGAGGGTAGTAATCCACATATTGGGAAGAGTAATTTTTGGGGTCACATTTAGTTGAAATTACATCAAATAGAGGAATTTGAGACTAGTTTCTGGCAAAAGGGCCTTCTCATCTTACTCCTATAACTTAGCCAATGGCACTAGTCAGGAAGGTATTGAAAATAGGAAAGCAAAGCAGCACCAAGGGTAAAATCACTTTTCCACCAAATAGCAACATTTTATATGGAACTGTACAGCAAAGTATTTGGTGGGGGGAATCATTTTTAAATAAAATACTACTTTTGAAGATGGTGCATGTAAATCTTTTAAAAGCAGATCCTGATTATTGTATGGGTTAAGAATTTATGAAAGTGTTGGTTGGAAACAGACAAAACCAACTACAGAAATATTCCTGCTATAACCAACTCATTAAAAATTATACTTTAGTAAATCAACTGTTTAGCCCTGTCACTTTTGTCTACAGAATTCTGCTTACAGAGACCTGTAGAGAATTCTTGTATTTCAATGTGAAAATAATACTGGAAAATGCCAAACTTTCTCTTTGCCTACTATTTTTTAAAAATTTTTGAGAGGGAGAGGGAGAAAATGATAGAAACATAAATGAGAATCCTTGATCGGCTGGGGATCAAGCCCATAATCTGGGCATGTGCCCTGACCAGGAATCGAACTGTAACCTTGACCTGGCTCATGGGTTGATGCTTAACCACTTAGCTACACTGGCCAGGCTTCTTTCCTACAATTTAAATAAGATTTGTGTAGAACATTTATGTAAGGACTCTAAAGTTGGTCTTATGGCTGGCAGGGTACCTGTAGCCAGCTACCCATTTAAACAGTAAAATGATTAAAATGAAACACCCTACAGCAAAATACAGAATATATCAAGAGCTCTTGAAAATCATTGAATTATAGCAAAACCCGATTAGGGTAGGGGAACAGTGCTATAAGACAACTATAGCCGCCATGCACCATTAGGCTACTGTCTAAGAAGATGGGAAATATCCATTGGGAGAGTAATGGCAACATCTTATTGGTGACCAGTTCCTTTTATAACCCAGTTAATCATAAAGGGAAGTGTATAAATGTACTTTTACTGAGATAACATATATGACCATCAGTGGGAGAAGAGTAATGTTACTGTGGAATGCAAGACAAGTTTTTTCTTGGTCTTAATATTAAAAAAAAAAAGTTACTTTATTTCCATTTTTATTTGATGTTTCCAAATATAAAAAAAGTCAAGATTCTTACACCAATTATCTCAATGAGACCATGCAAAGCAATTCAAGTGTATACAACAATCACCCCCCTTCAGTTTTGCTTCTTTATACAACTGTGTGATCAACACCAGAAAACTGAATGGCAAGTGTCTGGTTGGAAAATTTCACCTGTTTACAAAAACCCAACAACATGCAGGCTAGTTGCTACTTTGTGTCTGCAAGTCACTTTACAAACTTGTTAATTAGGAGGCACATGGGACTGAAAAATTTAGCTGTCCAATTTTATCCAACTATCCCACAGAAAGCATAAATGACAATCCCAACACTGTAATAATCTTTAAAGGGTTGAGATAGTAGATACTTTGTTACCCATAGTAGATTCAACTGTTGAGCCTGAAAATGTAGGCTTTTTCTCTAAACAGAAATAAATCCTTAAGGCCCTTCTCTAATTTTGCTAGACTGGGTTCTAGAAGAATAGTGAAGAACCCCTCATATGAAATTTAAAGTGTGATGACTGTAAATCTTCTGTTGCATCATTCAAATTTCTGCTAGTTGCATAGACTAAAGACAGTTAGTTTGCTAAATGGCACTGAAGAAATCCTGACTCGAGTGGCACTACTTCGTCCAAATGTTTCTGACCAAAGAAAATTACACAATATTTATATGCTCACTTTTAAGAGATGGCTGACATCAATACTGTACATATTTTACAGGTCAAATACATAGTCTAAGAGTTTATAAAATAATTTCATGCATTGTTAACTCTCAGAATGTCATGTACAAGATACCCACCTCCCCTCCCCGCAAGCACTGTGATAGCATTTCAGGTGGACAGTCTTATATACAAAAACAATCCAGTTTCTCTGCTGTGTTAAGTATGTAATTTAAAGAAACTTCAGAGATTACTGAGAACAAAAATCTTAGTCCATTGAAGATTGATAGAAAGCGTCAATCTGTGGAATTTAAACACCCAGAATACATAACCTCTGTACAAAGAAAAACAAAAATTCTGGATGATCGTGTTTGACCACACCACATAATTTAGAAAGAAGTGTCACTGGTTAATTACTCATTCCTTTGACAGCATTAATTTGTGAACTAATGTTTATATTATATCTAGTTCATCTGCATTTATGGCACAAGATCTCATAAAGTGGCACCAATTTTCCTCAAGTGTAACAGCACTCTATTTTTAGCAGCAATTATGTTTTTAAGGTTAATAATTTGTAGGACAAATGTATAACTACTTATTTTCTACTTTATGCTCATCAGTTACAATATTTACAAAAGGCTAATGTCTACATACAGAATGATCTTGCCTTCATCTCCCACCCCACATCTTACTGAAAGGTTTTCCCTCCCACCTTATTCCTGGCCTGTTTGGGGGAAATACAGGAGTTTCAGAAAAGGTACCTATATATTTTAGCTAGGATTCTTGATTTTAATACATATAAAGACAAATATAAGACAAAATAATTCTTAGTTCTGGTATGTTTCAGTGCCCCGAAAGTAAGTAAGTCATGTGATAAATAGTACCTATTGACAACCTATAAAAGATTAGACATTCTAAAGGTACCCTAACAATCTAAGTCTGTAACAGCTGAACAGCAAGAAGGCCATTTTAATTGTGAAGCCGTCATCACTGACTGGCATTTGAGGTTATTGATTCCAAACCCAGGTATGGTTGGTTATCAGTGACCAACAAGTTTGAAGAGGTGTCACTAAATTGAAAAACTGAGAATATATTTTTAAAAAGCAATTTACATTGAGGGAAATTTGGTTCTCAGATATTTGGTGTAAAGAGATTATGGATAAAGGGAATTGGCAACTGGGTGTGCTAACTCAAATGCCATGAATCCAGATTTCATGATAAGATGATGTATTTGCTACATGTGTTTTGCTTACATTAAATAGCTCCCTAAAAATTGCCAACTCTATAGAGTTAAAATTTTGTGTTAAAGGGCTATTGAGCAATAGGGGAATTATGTTAGTGACATAATACCAGTTGTAAAAATTGAAACCAATGAGTTGGCAAATTCCTGAAAATAGCAAATTAAGTCCTTTGTCAAAATATTGGGCCATACAGAAATATTCCAAATATGAAATTTTTGAATTAAAATTGTGATACTATGAAAAAGTTTTCCGTTAATATCAATTATTTTTGCAAATTCCCACAACAGAAGGATTTGTTGAATACATTAATGCTGTGAATGAGAAAACAAATTGGGGTACGAGTAAGTTGATCTGACAGAAACCACAGACTGACGTCAAATGGACGAAAAACTGAAGGAAAAAAAAAGAGAGACAACCAAAATAACATGGAGGGTGGGAGGGTCAGGGGCACAGTTAAGGCATCTAAAAAAAAACTCCACATGGCTTTGGCTTATTAAAATATTTTACACTATTAAAAAAAATTCAAAAGCATCTGAAAAACATGCAAATTGTTTGAAAACCTTATATGGCAAATTCAGACAGTTTGCAAGTGTCATTCAGATGTTTGCCAAGGAAAATAAAGAAGCCTCTCCCATGAGATTGCACATGGTGGGAGATGACCTCCCATACTATCTTATACTAGATGGCAAGCCAGAGGTCTGTGCAGCAGTTACAAACAAGGTGTTATTATCTGGAAGAGAAGGGACTGTGGAATTTCCATTGGATGGAGAACAACCCAGCTTTAGTTTTTCCAGATACTCTGCATGTACAGGCTTATGACATTGGAGAACTTTGATGGCATCTTCTACTTTGAACCACTCTCTCTTCCTTCCTAGAAAACAGTGATGACATTGATTACTATACAATAAAGTCAAGTTTAAAAAGTAAGCCATACGCTGTTAATAATATTCCTCACTCTTCACAAATGACTATTTTTTTTGAATGGCTTAGACAACAGTATGTTGAAGAATTTTCAATTAATTCAAACATGGAGATGTATATTGATCTTCCCTTCTCTAAAAGAAAGGTAACCAAAAATAATTTAAGATGAAAATTGGATACAAGTATGCAGTATTTTTTAAAATATATATTTTTGTTGATTTCAGAGAGGAAAGGGGGGGGGGAGATAGATAGATAGATATAGATATCAATGATGAGACAGAATCATTGATTGGCTGCCTTCTGCGTGCCCCTACTGGGGATAGAGCCCGCAACCCAGGCATATTCACTTGACTGGAATCGAACCTGGGACCTTTCAGTCCGCAGGCCCACGCTCTATCCACCGAGCCAAACCAGCTAGGGCATGCATACAGTACTTGAATTAAGAGAATTCCGATAGCAAAAGGAAAAGGAAACTTACCTATATTAACAGAATCTTCCCAATCTTCTAATATTTCAGTGACAGTAAGAACATAGACATATGTTCTGTGCTTTCGGTCTTGGTTCTGCTTGAATGTAAAAAGAAAAGCATTTTAATCTATAGGAACTAGTCATGTACATATTTTTAAGGGAAAAAATCAGTTGTGGCACACTGCTGATTAGCATAGCCTATTTACCAACATGGGCAAGTATACTCAGTTGTATAATCCAGCACAGAAGTGAGTTTATGTAAGAGAAAATACTAAAGTGGTGAAATTAGCTCCCAATACTAAACTTTTAGCTTTCTGATTTCTGTCCATCAGGTAAGTAATTAAAAGAACTACATTCCTATCCTTTTTTAAGGTCCTATTCCGTGGGGCTAATACTGATAGCCTTTCCATACCATGGAAAACTGCTTCCCTCACAACTTGTAGAGCAGTATCCCCAGTTAGTTCAGAGCATTCCCCTCAGAGGTTTACAAGACACACACAAGAGCACAGCTCTACTAACCTAGACTAGGGCTTCTCAATCTTGGTCACCCATTACATCACCCAGGGCAAATGGTTTTTTGAGACACCAATTCAGTTAGTTTGAGATAAGGCCTAGGTTTTGATTATTTAAAAGCTTCCAGATGAACTATGCACAGCCAAGGTTGAGAATACCTGGGTCAACCCAATCATGGAACATTATTTTTAGTCCTATATTCAACCTCAACTTTACCCATATTAAAACTGCCACCTAGTCTTGTCTCTAGACAAAATTAAACACAAGTTGGCCTTAAGACAAAGGGGCTCACATTCATCTCAACTAAAATTAGCCTTGTTTGGTATAGTCTAGGACTATAGATAATTGTCCTAATTTTTTCTACCACAAATAACCTGAGTAATCCACTCAAACAATGTATTTTGTCTTTGGAAAGGAATAAGAACAGCAATAAAGTAGAGGCATCTCTCACAAACATTATTGTTCCTTATTTTGAAGAACTCGTTATCTCTGTGCCTGGCAAATCAATATCTTTATTATGCTATGATCACAAATGCATTGAAATCACCAGGATGAATGAGTAGGGCCATTCTACTTTTGTTATATTTCCTAAGGGGAAAGTATATTGATTACCATTTTCTGTCCAAATTCTATAAAATATAAATTGTACTCTATAAAAACAGTAAAAGCATTTAATACCATTACCTTCCCATGTTATGTAACATTTATTTATAATGTGAGAGGTTTTCACCCTAGCCAGTTTGGTTCAGTGGATAGAATATCAGCCTGCAGGCTGAAGGGTCCTGGGTTCAATTTGGGTCAGGGACATGTTACCTTGGTTGCAGGGTTCCTGGCCTTGGTTGGGGTACGTGCAGGAGGCAACCAAATCCACGTGTCTCTCTCACATCAATGTTTCTCTCTGTCTCTCCCTTTCCTTTCTACTCTCTCTAAAAATCAATAGAAAAATATCCTCAGGTGAGGATTAACAAAAAAATAAAAATAAAATGAAACATAATGTGAGAAGTTTTCTTTAAAAATCTTGTCAGCATACTGACAAATGTGCTCTTTATATCATGGCTATTCAGAATTATAGAAAACTCAGTATGTTTTTTAGTTTAGAAGATAGTGCTATTTAACTGGGCAAAGCAAGTGCTGAATTCTGGGAAAGTTTGAACATTATCTTAAGAACTTTACTCCTTTTTCTGTTATTAAATTGATTGGGGTGACACTGGTCAACATGGAACTTTACTCAACAATTACCATATTCTGGGAATTAATTCTACCAAGTACTGTACAATCAGAATTTTTTCTAAATTCCTTTAAAAAGTCTTAAAAATAAAAATTTTATGGTTCTATCAGAAGGACTAAGCTACCCTTAAATAATATCTTGGGGGAAAAGGTCACACTGTATCTGGTATACCATGTATCTAGGCTTGAATCTTGGGTGAGTATCTATTTGAGAATAGCTTAGGCCTCATGACTTGACCACATTTTCCCCTACTTTCCATAGACTATCTACCACTTCCAAATTCCCTCCCCATAAATTCCATTCTGCATTCAGTAATAAAGGATTATACAGATGAGAATTCTATGCTTTTAGCACAACTATTCTATGTATCTGAGCTTTGTATTTTCACATAGCCCTTTAAGTATAGTCATTTTGTATGTCATCTAATGTTATATGCTGATGGTAAGGGTACATTTCCAGACACCCTATCTAATAAAGAGGGAATATGCTAATTGACCCTCATGCCATCACAAAAGATGGCAGCACCCACAGCCAATAAGGATGAAATATGCTGACTGTCCCACCCTCACAGATGGCGGTGCCCACAGCTAATAAGGAGAATATGCTAATTGACTGCCCAGCCCTCATCTCCCCTCAGCCCCACTGGGGCGGCAGGCGGGCCCGACTGCTCCGCGCGCCTGCCTCCAGAGTCCCCCAGTCCTCTCAGCCCCCCAGGGCCAGCCCAAGGCACAGGCAAGCCTCGGATGGTGGCTGCCCAGCCACCCAGGGCTGCCCAAGGCTTGCGCTGCCAGCAGTGGCAGCAGCAGAGGTGTGATGGGGGCGTCGCCTCCCGCCCGAGGGCTCCCAGACTGAGGGAACCTCCCTCCAGTGCATAAATTTTCATGCACCGGACCTCTAGTTCTTCATAAGAGATAAAAGTTTCTCTATCAACTCCACTGTATTGTCATAATATGCTGTATATAACTAATGGTACAGGCAAGTTAAGTAGTTTTTACTTCCCTCCCTCCTAATTCTTATGACTTACTTCCCTACTGATAGTTTTAAAGGAAGAAATTATTAATTCTCTTATCAGCAAACCAAGGATTATTTTTTTTTGTTAGAGAGAGAGAGAGAGAGAGAGAGAGAGAGATGTGAGAGAGAAACATTGATTGGTTCCTTCCCACACGTACCCCAACCAGGCAGGGATCAAATCCACAATCTGGGTATGTCCCCTGACTGGGAATCAAACCCTCCACCTTTTGGTGCACGAGAGGACATTCCAACCAACTGAGCCACACCAGCCACGGCCCAAGGATTACTTTTGTAACTCACCTCAAATATGCCCAGGAGCCTGCCCAATTTCCCTTTGACTCCAGCCTATTGAAAAAAGATGAAATGTACAAATTTTACCTTTTCATAACAAAATTGATATGAAAATTACTTTCTATTTCAACTTGTAAATCTAAACACATTAGCCCCTTCCATTCTAAGCATGCTTCTGTGATTTTTTTGATGTGCTGAAATTCACGACCCATGGTTTGCTATAACACATTGACTTCATTTGCTCTACATGCAACTTCCTGTTGTTCAGATTTATTGCCATTTATTCAATAAGAAATGGCAAGAACTGACCAAAAATTAACTCCCTACAAATTTGGGACAAATTTCCTGAATGAAAACAGACTTTTCTCTGTGAACTGATAAATACTCCTCCCCCTTCTTCTTAAATTTAGGCCAATCTTCCTTTAGTCACACACCTCAGGAGGTACAATTCCTTCTATAGGCAGAGTCCTCATTACAGTTACCAAGTAAAGAGTGATTGGAATGTCAGTGTGCCCCCCATTCAAATCCATACTGTGAACTAATAGACTGGTACATGCTTGTCTTCTCTATCTCAAATGTGTTCTTCCCTTAGGAAGCCACTCATCCTTCAAGACCCATCTCTATGAAACCTCCAACTACACACCAAGGCCCAATGAGAGCTTTAGCATTATTTTCCCATTTATACTCTTAACTGCTGTTCAATAACTTTTTGTGGCACTTACTATGCTGTTTTGCTTGTGAGTAAAAGCAAGGTGTATATCACGTGTAAGAAGACAAGCAGGCCATGTACACTTTTGTGCGTGCGTTGTGCCATTTTATTGAACTTTCAGACAAAACAAGTAAAATAAAAGCAAATTTGTTTCTTATTTACTTGAAAAAGAATCATAGCACATGATTAACATCTCTGTATGTTTTTGCTCAGTGTAATACTAACTTTGCTCTGGGCAAGGCCATTATGTTATATATCGATCACTGATCAGACTTATTGTTATGCAATTCCATGTTCCACATTGATGTTAGCTTTATTTTACCAGGTAGAAAAAATATCTGCTTAGCAAAATGCTAGATATAGTCACATGCTTTAAAATGTTAAACTAGGCAACAAAAAAAACACACCTATGTGACCTGCCTTCTTGACTTCTCCTCAGTGTATGTAACAAAGTCCCTTGTTTGTGAACCAGAAAGATGTCTGTAAAACCCCAAAATACAGTCTGTGTGAAAAGAGAAAATGCAAACTACTGTTCACCTCACCTCTTCATAAACCTCCCTCACGGCAGCACCACCAGGCTCCTCCTCGGGCTCCATTCCTCCTCCTGGAACAATCCATTGGTCTGGGTACCGACTGCTGCTCACCAACAGCACCTGAAAGAACCACCATAACCATATATAAGCAACATTCTAAATCCTTTACAAGATTGTACTTCTCTTCTAGACTAACCTACTTTTAAATTTCATTAAAATTATTAGGAGAACACATTATAGTACAAAAAAGCAGTTGACAGCCTTTGTAAACACCATCTCTGTGAATTCAGAATTCAACAATAACATGATCTCACCACTAAATAATTCTTACCTAATTAAATCATGTAAGCTGCCAGATTCAGTTAGTAAAACTCTCCAATTTTTAGATATTAACAAAGGATAAAAGCAAGAGACTTCGTTTTTTAGCTCCAGAGCTGTACACCCTGAGGTTTGTGGTCAGATCCATTATTCATCAGTTACATTATCTTATTATTTTTCCAAATGTAAGGATATGTAACCATAGGCAGGTCACCCTGTTCTTTCATCTACAAAATGTAAGAATATTCAGAATATAACAGATGCTGTGAGAAAGGAATAGGGAAATTCATGTAAAGCCAACGCTGGGTACATAAAGAATTCTTATTACCTTTATGCTTAAGATTAGACAGAAAGAGGCTCCCTTCATATTCTAAATCTATATAAATTAGCAAAAGTTGCTCCATTTGATAACAGGCAGCTTTAATTTATGATCTTGCAAAGAGTTGTCAAGGTATGGCCTACTGCCTGTTTTTGTACAGTCTGTGAACTACAAATGATTTTTATATTTTTAAATTATATGAAATTCAAATTTCAATGTTCATAAATAAAATCTTATGAGAATCCAGTCATTCATTTTTTACATATTGTCTGTGAATGTTTTTGTGCTACAACTTGAGTTGAGTAGTAGTGACAGAGATTATATGGCCCACAAAGCTGAAAATAATTATCTGGCCCTTTACAGGGAAAGTCTGCGGACCCCAATCAAGAACATCATTAAGCCTGAAATGTGCAAACACTTAAAAAATGCACAACAGCTATTATCAGAGTATCCTAGAGGCTCACTATTTTTTAAATTTTCAGGTATGTAGTACCTGAAACAAGTATTACATATCCATCTTATAAATGAAAAATTTGTGAGCTAGGTTAGGTTGAAATTCACCCAAGTAAAAAAAAGAAAAAAAAAAAAAGTAGTCTATGATAAATAACCAAATGACGTTTATTAAGATAACAGCTGTCTTAACTGACCTGAAAATGTTACCTTAGTATATTGCCTTCAAATAAATATAAACAGTGCTCACCAGATAAATCAATTTAGAGCAAAGTTTAATCCCCTGTGTGGGTCCTGATTTTTTGACATGCATGCCAGTCGTTTTCTCTGCCCAGCTCCCTCCCTCCCTCCTGCCAGAGGAACTGATGGCCTGAAGAGTTCAGAGACCGCACAATATTCACCTCCTACTTGAGTAAGTTGCCAGGAACTCAACGTGCCCCAACTGGAAAGTTCCAGGCTGACATTAGTTCGGCAACTCCCAGCTTTCCCCTAAAACCTCTAAAATGTTAAGTAGAAGATATGGTAATACTGATTCAGGCACATTAACTTCAATTTGAAAAAAGCAGACACTTTTGCCTATGGACACACCATCACTGCAGAACAGTGATCAATTAATGCTGAAGGGGTCTGAACATTGTTTCTCTCATTCTTGATCTGGTAGGACTCTATTGCTCCCACCAGCATCATTCCTTCAAGTAAATAACTGACAGAACAGTGGCAAATCCATAGAAAGCACTGTAAATTGACACAATGGTTGACAAAACCTTAGCTAAAATAGAAAATACTAATGGCTGACATTGAGGGTACCACCACGTCCAAATACAGCAATCTGGGTGAGATAAAATGAAATGTCTTAAATGTAAGCTTTCATTAAAAAAAAAAAAAATTTCATAGAGAAAGGGAAAGGGAGAGATAGAAACATCAATGATGAGAACAAATCATTGATTAGCTGCCTCCTGCACACTCTCCCACTGGGGATCGAGCTGAAATCAGGCATGTACCCAGACCAGGAATCAAACTGTGACCTCCTGGTTCATAAGTCAACGCTCAACCACTGAGCCACACCGGCCAGGCTAAGCTTTCTTAAGTATTAGCAAATAGGGCTTAGATATCAAAATTGGAATTAAAGAGCCAGAATAAGCAAATCGAGCAAGAACCTATGGTATTCAAAGGCTTTGGCCCTGGCCCTCGCCGGTTTGGTTCAGTGGAGAGAGCATCGGCCTGCGGACTGAAGGGTCCCAGGTTCAATTTCGGTCAAGGGCACATACTTTGGTTGCAGGCTCCATCCTACGGGCACGGAAGGCAACCAGTCGATGTTTCTCTCCCCCTCCTTTCCACTCTCTCTAAAAATCAATGGAAAAATATCCTTGGGTGAGGATGAACAACAACAAAAAAGGCTTTCACCCTGTTATCAAGACTGGCAAATGAATTTAAGTTTTTTTAAGTTAAAACAAAAATGTTTAAGGTACACACAAGCATTATATCTTGCAACAAAGGAAAAGTAAATGGTAACTACTGGTCCTGACTGCAGAGTTGGAGGCCTCTTTTTCTCGTCTGGGTTAAGGATAATCTGGTTTCTATTGCCTGGATGAAATTCTTACACACTTCTATGCTGTCTAAGCAACTTCCTTGATTACCTTCATAATGGGACAGAATTGTACAGGTGGCTAGCCATCAGAAAAGTACATTTTCATTTAGTAAATAGATGGTTTCAAAACCATAGATATTCATGTTTGAGTCCTAAAAACATAACATTCAGTGTCATGTATCTAGGTCAATGACTGTTATAGTCCCACTAGAGGTCTGGTGCAGGCCAGTGGAGTCCCTTGGCCTGGCCTGCAGACATCCCCCGAGGGGTCCCAGATTGCCAAAGGGCGCAGGCCAGGCTGAGGGACCCCACCAATGCATGATCGGCCAGGGAGGGATTGTGGGAGGATTCCAGGGCGTGTCTGGCCCCATCTTGCCCAGTCCCTATCAGCTGGACCCAAGCAGCAAGCTAACCTTCGGGTCGGAGCATCTACCCCCTTGTGGTCAGTGCCCTTCATAGTGACTGGTCAAAAGGTCGAATGAACAGTTGGACACTTAGCATATTAGGCTTTTATTATATAGGATTTGTCCAAGATAAAAGCTAAATTACATTAAGATTAATAATGTAGGAAACCCCCATTAGTCTGCATCTGCTTTTCTGAAACTAACACTTAAGTTTCCAATTTAATACCACATCTTTATCTACAGGACATCATTAACATGACTAAACTTCTCTTCCAAAGTCAGTGACATGGAAGCCCTGTATGGTTCAACATCTCCCTTCATAAATTACTGTTTAGAAAGCCACAAGAAAACAGGCCCATATACATTTTGGACAAATGATTTAGCGGAAACCAAGTAATTATTGTGCACTGACATTCCAAAAATGATTAAATTGGATCAAACTATTAACTTGAAATGCATTTTTCAAAAAAAAACCAAACGATCAATATAAATTAGTAATTAATACCTGTGTACAGAAATGATCAATGTCTGAACTACTAGCTTAAGGGATTTGCTAAAGAGTCTTTGGTGATGGTACAGATTGGAAAACCAGTATGTTTCATTAAGTACTTGCCTACACATCTTCAGTACCGGGAGTTCAAATGAGGTCATGGCCACAAATGTTTTGTACAGCAGAGGGGGCAGAGGGAGGGTGGTAATGAAAGAGCAAGAACTGAGGGATAGTTTTATCTACTCTTGTCCATAGACAAGAGTAGATAAAACTATGGCATGGGTTTGCCAAGGCAGAAGAAATCAATCCGAGCAGCATAAGCAAAGTCAAGGACAATTAAAACCCCTCCAACACACCTGGCTAGTGTGGCTCAGTGATTAAACGTCCCGGGTCAGGGCACATGCCCAGGTTGTGGGCTTGATTCCCAGTGTGGGGTGTGCAGGAGTACTCCATAGACAAGAGTAGATAAAACTATGGCATGGGTTTGCCAAGGCAGAAGAAATCAATCCGAGCAGCATAAGCAAAGTCAAGGACAATTAAAACCCCTCCAACACACCTGGCTAGTGTGGCTCAGTGATTAAACGTCCCGGGTCAGGGCACATGCCCAGGTTGTGGGCTTGATTCCCAGTGTGGGGTGTGCAGGAGGCAGCCGATCAATGATTCTCTCACATCACTGATGTTTCTAACCCTCCTTCCTTTTCCCTTCCTCTCTGAAATCAATAAAAGTATATTTAATGGAAAAAAACAACAACCCTCCAACACACTGGGAGAACCTAAACCTATAGAACTGCATCCCAAAGTATTATTATTCAATAGTCTCTCCCCCAAAGCCATCTAAACTTTTCTAGAACATCCTCAATCTACTAGGATCTATAATATAGTATTAGCATGCTAACTAATGCTCTGAAAATGGTATTAGTGAAGAAACAAAGGCTATAAAAGCTTATTTGGTAAGGATACATCAACAGCTAACAGAACCATACGTGGTCATTTATAGGTTTTAAATTTCTTTTAAACTACCCTTCTGGGTATATTACACTTTGTATAGCCAAAATGATGACAGTTTGTCACTTTAGTGACAAGACGACAGATGAAAGTAGGCATTCAATGTCCTGGATGAGCCAGAGCCAAGACCAGAGAAAAGTTTATAAAAAAGAGGCTTGTCAACCCACCAGACTACAGAATTAGACTTGAATCGCACTCAAACTCAAAAGCCAATGCTGGTAGAGTGGTGAAAAGTGAAGACATTCTTCCCCTTCGATCCAACCTAACCACCTCCATATAAGCATTCCTTCTACTACACTAACAGACCTTACCCCTCTTTGCATGTATGATGATTATCGGAATAAAACACCACTTACCTGGCATTGTTGAAAAGTCATTTCTCACATTTGTTTTTTTTCTTAGATACTAATGTTTTAAACATTTGGAATAGAAGTATTTCTCATTTTAAGTAGTAATAGTGGTCAACTTGGAAACAGCCCCGAGTCTGTGAATTATTGATTCTGTGCTTTACACTGCCCAACAAATCCTTCTCATTGGGGAGATGTAAGAAGAGCATGTAAACTGCCCTGGC
>NW_005369217.1:3940140-3944698 GCF_000412655.1 Myotis brandtii
GGTCAAGGGCACATGCCTCAGTTACAGATTAGAACCCCAGCCCCCATCAGAGCATGTGCGAGAGGCAATCAATCGATGTGTCTCACATCGATGTTTTTCTTCTCTCTATCCCCTGCTCCTGCCTCCCTCCCACGCTCCCTAAAAATCAATGGAAAAAAATATCCTCAGGTTTGGATTAAAAATAAGAGCTTATAAACTAAATATGCAGTTCAAATTCTATGCAATTCAGTTATGCCTCCAGAGGCTGGAGGTACATGGGATAGGTTAGTCCTCTCCAGCCAGTGGCTCCAAATTGCCCTTTATGTTTCACCTGCTATCTGCAGGTACAGATGCAGAGGTTAGTGACATTTCCCTGTGTTTAGAAAATGCTAATTTAGATCTTTATTTCATGAAGTTGTCTCCACTTGAATCAGGTATCTTCAAAGACTTAAATCTCTGAGGAAGTATAAGTCCCAGAATATACCTCTGAAAAAGGTGGACCACCTGATGATTCTATATGTAAAAATGCTAGTAGAGACTTAACTGCATTGATATTTCTTATTATAATTGTTTTTATTTATTAGAGCTCTGGTTTTAGAGTTGTATAAGTTTTGAGACTCTACTTTCCGCATAAGCCTTAGTTTCAGTGTATGATTTCATAGAACTCAGACATTTTGGGGATATATACATTCAGGATTCTGGAAGACATTGCCCCTGGTTCAGGGAGCTTAAAAGCTATTGAGAGCAGTAAATAAAAATGGAAGCCAGCCCAGGAGGCAGGGTGAGTCTCCTCCCCGCTCTGTGGGAGTATACAAGTGTGTGTCCCTGGGGCATGGGGGAAGTAGCTGTGCATTCCCCCTCCCTCAGCTCTGCCCCCTCCCAACAACAAATTGTCCTCTCTTTAAAAAAAAGTCAGTTCTTAAGACTGTTTTCTCAATGTTTTTCACTCACAACTCTGCCTGGATCCCACCCAGGATCAAGTCATTTCTCCCTTTAGCACTCTATCCTATTTTGCTGCCAGATCATTCTCAACCTTGAATACATCTAAAAGCTCAATGTTACTTATTTGAAACTAAAAGTTCTTTTCTTGCCTAGATATTCTTCAGACTTTACATTTAAGGTGCTGTTTTTCAACTATTTGTCCTATGCTGTCCTAAGCTGTAGTCCAACCAGACCACAGCAACACCCAAGTCTTGCTCTGAGGTGCTTGGTTCTTCCTTACACACTAACTGCAATACAACTCCAAATGACTCACACTTAACCCTGGAGTAGCTGCTGGCACTTTCACCCTATCAATCACCCTCCCTTTTTATCAGTCATTTATCTAACCTCCTGCTATAGCAGTGGTTCTCAACCTTCCTAATGCTGCGACCCTTTAATACAGTTCCTCATGTTGTGGTGACCCCCAACCATAAATTATTTTCGTTGCTACTTCATAACTGTAATGTAAATATCTGATATGCAGGATGTATTTTCATTGTTACAAATTGAACATAATTAAAGCATAGTGATTAATCACAAAAACAATATGTAATTATATATGTGTTTTCTGATGGTCTTAGGCGACCCCTGTGAAAGGGTTGTTTGACCCCCAAAGGGGTCGCAACCCACAGGTTGAGAACCGCTGTGCTATAGAATATGTTTCTTAGGAGCAGACACTTGATCACTGCATCCCTGTTAAAACTATCAAACATGCAAATATAGTATGTTCTAAGGAATCCTTTTTTTCTCTTAACATTTTGTGAATATTCACAAAAGCACAGTATCCCAACTACACTATGGGACATGTATTTGTGGGCTTGTCCAGAACCCCAACTGCTAAAACTTAGGGTGATTCCACACAGAAGTAACTAGCTGAAGAGAAGATGATTAAATGAATATAGATTTAGAAGAACTTGGGGTCAAAATGATCTGCCAGCTTCTGTGACCTTGATAAATTATTTCTGCTGCCCAATTTCTTCCTATAAAAATGTAATGTTTATTACTTAGTTCACAGAGTAGAAAAACATAAAATGAACAAATACATAAAGCCGCCCCAAAAGAATATAGACTTGTTAGAACAACCTGTTCAAAAGTAAGGGCTACTTGAGAACTCCTTCAGTATAGGGACTTATACTTCCTCAGAGATTTAAGTCTTTGAAGATACCTGATTCAAGTGGAGACCACTTCATGAAATAAAGATCCTATTTTGCTGCCAGATCATTCTCAACCTTGAATACATCTAAAAGCTCAATGTTACTTATTTGAAACTAAAAGTTCTTTTCTTGCCTAGATATTCTTCAGACTTTACATTTAAGGTGCTGTTTTTCAACTATTTGTCCTATGCTGTCCATATCATTGCATTGCACAGCTTTTTGGGGTCAAACAGCAGTTACTATTTTAATTTACATTCTGTAAACATCTCATCATAAAATACAGCATACATTTAAATCTCCCATCCAGGATCTAGGTGTTCTTAACCCAGTAGGGGAAAACGGAATCTCATTTATTAGCTAAAGAGAGGGGAGTTCAGGCTGGCTTGTATTCTAGTCTTGGAAAGCTAGCAATGTAATTTCAACAGAATGGGAAAAATTCATAGCAAAGCACCAAGATGTCCAGAAAAGCTAACTAATAGGGTTCATTCTATAATTATCGTATTATAGAAGGATCCCCCAACTGTACACAACTACAGAAATGAAGATGATCTTGAAGTACTAAACCAAATATTAAAAGTGGCTGTGCATTTCAGAGAATTCAGAGCCTTCCCTGGGAGCATATTCTAACAAAGTGATTCACTTGCTTTCTCAACTCAGAAATGATCATATTTACACAGTTTTATGTAATGGATTTATGTAATAAATTCTCCAAATCTTGCTCCTTACTTTATTTTATCTAATGACACCAATCTCTTGACTCAACTAATAAATGCTAAATTACTGCATTTATTACAATAAAAGTAATTCCCCAGCACAAAAAGACCTTATTTGCTAAGGCAATTTCTGAAGTTCTCAGACTTTGCTTTACCATTCACACAATACAGACCATTTCAACTTCCTCCCATTTCCCATATTTTCCCCTGAGAGCTTGTGTTTTACAAAACCTGGATTCCAAGTTCAGGTTATGACAAGACTTCAAAGTCACTACTTTCAGGAAAACCTCCAAGCTCAGCCTCACAAAATCTCACTCATTCAGCAGATAGTGTGCACCCAATTGCTATGAGCTGGGACCAGTGATCTGACTCTACCACTTCTTAATTAGTCAGTACTTATGCTCTGCAACTGTCTTCTCACCTATAAACCAACATTAAGTGGGTTAAATGTAACAAAGTTAAAAGTGTTTAGGCAATGCCTCCACATTATAATCAAACTAAGAATGTGACTACACAATAGTGAGCATATCAGACAAGATCCTTAACCTATCTTGATCACTTTGGGGCTATTATGTTTTATCCTCATGTGGTCCTTCCCTCAAGGACCTTCTAATCTTTTATCTTTTTAAATAGAATACACTTCATGCTTGTTGAATTTATTACTTTGTAAATGTTTCCCCTTTTACTTTTGAGCTCTCCTAAGTAGGCCCAGCTCAGAGACACAGACCAATTTCTTCTGAAAATGCAGGTTTAAAGACGCCCCCAACTGAGCACTGATATCACTAAAAAGCTTCGTTTCTTTAAAAAAATAAATAAATAAAGGCAAAACAAAAACTGGAAGAGAACCACTGTGAAGCACTTAGACTTTTGTTAACATGCTAAGAACTGTGTGTACACAATGTCATAGTAGCCTAACTACAGGGACTAGCAATAAGGAAGCCATTAGATTCCCATCTCCAGCTTTCACCTGGCATTTTATTGTGCAGAACTCAGAATGCTATGTCCCCTCCTGTCTAATCATTTTAGAGTGGAAATGCTAAAAAATTCTTGCCCTAAGCAAAATATTGTTGCCCTAAGCAAATTTAAAGCAGTGAGCCGTTTTTAAATTAAGTAGATGTAACTGAAATAAGTAAAAACTGCTCCAAGAGGGAAAACTCAAGGACCTCACTATCAACCCAAGACAAATTATAGATGGACTGCTTACTCTTAGAAAAAGAAAGACAGCTCCTCTCCAGATGTCAAACCAAACACAGCAAAGCAAAAAAGCGTTGATCAATATGCCGAGAGTCAGAGACTGCCTGGAAAATGGCAACTTTGCCCACCTCCAGTCCCTCTCCCTTCTGGCATTATTCCACATGTTTCACTGACCATTTGTCTGCAACCAGAAAACTTTACAAGGAAGCTTTTTTTTTTAAAAAAAAAATTCAAGTATAATTACGACAAGTGCATGTGAGTTCAACGAGCCACTTAAAAGTGGGACGAACAGAACTGGACCGAATGGGCTTGTATTTGAAAGCTCGGGGTCTGCGTGGCTATTCCACGGACCAGCCCAGATTTCGTACGAAACCGCAAAATGCTGTAATACAGAAGGAACATGGAAGGGGCAGGAAGGCGAGAGCGGCAGCGCTCACGCCATTTCCACTCCCTCCATGAGCACTCGCGATTCATCGGGCTTCAGCTCGGCTCGCACGTTAAGATGGTGACTGGCTAGGCGCGACCGGACGGCGGGGC
>NW_005369217.1:3945864-3955580 GCF_000412655.1 Myotis brandtii
GGGGCGCCGCCGTGGCCGCAGTGCCTGGGTGGACGCGTCCAGAATTCGCCCGGGAAGTGAGGGGAGAGAAGAGAATGAAGGCCTAGAGGGGTGAAGGCGTTGGCTCAGAGGTCTTACTGTTTTTGTTTGTTTTCCAGAAGAAAGGGAGAAGGAAAAGCCCTCCCTACCCCCACCCCCCCTTTTGAAACCGGTGGTTGAGGAGTCGTTTGTATTCTGTGAAAAGTCAGCTCAAGCTTAAACATTTCTCCAAATAATCCGCCCCCCTCCAGCATGCATTGCTTCGTGCTGGCAATGGCCAATATTTACTAAGTGGTTTTCTTCTGTGTCTTATGCTAAGTAACAGGTAAGCTAGATCCTGGGGCCACAACACTAAATATAGGGGGGTGCCTGCTATTTGAGAGCGTCCAGCCTCCCAGGGCCTGGGGACAAACAACATTTAGATTGCAGAGTGCCACACGGGGGCTGAGACAGGCGCCGCAAAGCCTGTGGTTAATGAAGCTAATCCACTCCATCCTGCCCTTTCCCGGAGGCCCGGGCTGCTTAGATCCAGGCGCATCTGAATGTTCCTTTTTCACTCCTGGGGGGCCTACTGTGTGCCAAGCACCGACGGCTAAAACCAGCCCCCACCCTTCCAGGATCGTAGGCACCTGAGAGCAGATAGTCGGATATTAAAACAATCATACTAGCACCTGTAAAACGACAAGTGTCGTAAGGGTCAAGGTGGGAGAGGGTGTCATAGGGATATATGACCAGATCTGCAAGTCCGAAAAGGCTTCTGAGGCAGCCTGGTGGTGGCCGAGTGCTGAAGGAGGAAGAGGAGCGAAGTAGACCAAGAAGAGCCTGGTGAAGTTTCATCACGGCTGAGGGAACTGGGACTTATGCAACGTCCAGTGGAGGAGGGCGTGCGGGGAGCCTGTAGCAATGAAAGGAAAAGTCAGCAGACAGGGTGGGGGAGCTGGGGTCCATCTCTGTCCAGAGGGGTGTGAGGCCTGACCATTCAGAACCTGGAGGCTCTTGGAGAGCTTGGAGCAGTGCATCGGTCTGTCTTCCTGTTCTAGACTCCAGCCTCCTTTCAGGTCAGGACTTCTGTGCTAACTCAATTTCCTACCCCCAGAGCCTAGCAGATGCAACTTTGTAAAATGAGTTAATGTTGAATTAAGTGATTTAAGAAATGAAGTTTTACCACAACACAATTAGAAATCTTATCAACTCTGTGCAGGCATTTTCTAAGCCTTAGCTTTCTTATAGAAGCCACTGAAGTTTATTTCCACATTTACAAACAGGAACAGGACACGTCTAGCTGTAGACTCCAGTATGGCTAATAGGCAAATATTCTTTTTAGACAATTGGTCCCAACTGATAAAGTAATGAATTTCACTATAGTGACAGAGTGACATAAGTGACAAAGAAGATTAAGTTTCTCCTTAAAACTCTTCAGCCCAGCCGGCATGGCTCAGTGGTGGAGCATCGACCTATGAACCAGGAGGTCACGGTTCGATTCCTGGTCAGGGCACATGCCTGGGTTATGGGCTGGATCCCCAGTGAGGGGCTTGCAGGAGGCAGCCAATCAATAATTCTCTCATCATTGATGTTTCTCTCGCTCTCCCTCTCTGAAATCAATAAAAAAAAAACAAAAAAACAAAAAAAAAACTCTTCAAAGGGTCTGGCTTCTAGTGGACATTTAATAAATACTAGTTGATTAAATGTTGGTTCACTCAATCAAGTCTTTCCCATTTAGTAATTACACGAGGTGAGGCACGAATCAGAATTAACTGAGGAGGAAAGAGGAAGATGTCTGGAACCAACTTCATGAGGGGGGGAGCAAGCAGCACCCCAGTGAGCATGAGCATGGGGCCACTTGCTTCAGGTTCCAGACCATTGGATGTAGTTCAAAAGACATGGATCAATTGCTACATGTAGCTTTCCCTACCTTTCAAATAGGTGTATGGTTTATACCATCTGGTATAAGAACACAGTGGGCCTGAAAGTGCTTTAAAAGGATCAAGCATTTAAAGCAAGGGTGGGGAACGTCCGGCCCCATATAAGGCCAGAGAGATCATTTGGCCCTGCCAAAGCAACTGCAGGTGGGACTTGAAATTCAATAAATCTAGGAGCTTTTTTCATAGCAACATAAATTTTTATTAAGTGAATTATATTAAGCGAATGATGTTATAAATATCCAAATGGCCCTTGGCAGAAAAAGGTTCCCCACCCCTGATTTAAAGGAACATAAGATTTAAAAAATACTATATATATATTGATTTCAGAGAAGAAGGTAGAAGGAGAGAGATAGAAACATCAATGATGATGCCGTAATCGGTTTGGCTCAGTGGATAGAGCGTCGGCCTACGGACTGAAAGGTCCCAGGTTCGATTCCGGTCAAGGGCATGTACCTTGGTTGCGGGCACATCTCCAGTAGGGGGTGTGCAGGAGGCAGCTGATCGATGTTTCTCTCTCATCGATGTTTCTAACTATCTCTCTCCCCTCCTCTCTGTAAAAAAATCAATAAAATATATTAAAAAAAAACAAAAAACAAAACATCAATGATGAGAGAGAATCACTGATTGGCTGCTTCCTACACACCCCCTACTGGGGATGGAGCCAGCAAGCTGGACATGTGCCCTGACTAGGAATCGAACCTTAACCTCCCGGTTCATAGGTTGACACTCAACCACCGAGCCATGCTGGCTGGGCAACATAAGATGTTATTAACAATATATTCACTGGAGACCTCTCCCTCTTTCCTCAAGGAGTAGAGAGAGGTGTAACGGAGAGGACCAGGTGCTTGGGGAGAGCCATGAATTTTCACACTGTGAGGGAGGAGGTTTTAATTTAAAATAAATTCTGCAACAAATGATTTAAACTATGAATAACCACTCCCCCCCTTCCACTTTCTTGTTGATTAACTAATTTATTAGATTTTTGCTATTATTTGAGAGGGACCCAACAGAAAAGGAAACTTGTGTGACCAAAATGAGAAAATAGAGAAAGGCAGAATTATAAATGCTAGGTCTTCATTTTCCTGTGTAAGTTCCCAGATTAGTATTGTCAAGCACGTATTATGCATAAAAAATGCACTTAGGCACCGTCCAAAGCTTAGATCATATCCAGCCAGATCACAGTTGAGATAGACAGACGAAAGCTTGTTTTTTTCTGCGAGGCTGGTAAAGACTGGGTTACACCAGTCGGTTCCCTTGGGGATCAGAGTCCAATTTCAGGTTAATCTCCGTTTAGTTCATTTACCACAGTATTGTCTTACCTAGAACTTAATATACAGTCACTTCTTGTACTTTTTTCAAATATTTGGAACCTCAGCAAGGGAAACTTTAACATTGCCCAGGCAAGGTACTGCTTTTCCCAGGTTCCTTTTAACAATGTAGCAGAGTATCTGGGAGAGAGAGATAGAAACATCAATGAGAAACATCAAAATGATGGGCTGCCTCCTTCACAGCCCCTCTCCCCTCCTAAGGATGAACCTGAAACCCGGGCATGTGCCCTGACTGGGAATCCAACTGGTGACCTCAGAGTGCATGGGTCGACTTGCAGCCACTGAGCCACACTGGCCAGGTGTAACCCACTTTCTTAACTCCTACCCTGTTACTGTGAGCTCCTCCTGCTTCCTCTGCTACATGGCAATTTAATACGTATGTGTATGTATTATTGTTTGCATTGTGTCGTATTCTAACACTAGGTTTTCAGTTTTGAAGTGAAAAAGATGTTTTGTTTAAGGTGTGATCGTTAAGAGATGTTCCTTATGGTGAGAGTCTGATTTCCTATCACCTAAAGTGATTTTCTTTTCTTTTACCAAAGGCACAGAGTAGAATGGAATAAGCAAAGTTTTGAAAAATGTAAAAGCCTTAAATTAAAGCCTTATGATTAAAAATCCTACACATAATTCATCAATCCAACCAGCATTTGCAAAACTTTAAAAGCAGACTGTTTGATTTGGTCATTTATAAACTTTTCTTTCATTGAAATAAATACTCGTATATGATTTTCAGGTTTACAACCCATTGTCTATTTCCTCAATTCCTATTTACTGCAGAGCACTTTGTTTCACAAGCATCATGTCTGTATGCAGTTCTCTGGGGCTAATAAAAATGTTTACCAGGAAGCACAGTGCCTCCTTCCCTTCCTTATCATTCGGGGATAGGTGTGTGCTAAGTGGTTATCTCTTTGGTCAAGGCAATGACTTGACATTTCACCCACTTCTTCAAGACAGCATTTGGCACTCCCGCTTCATCAGAGAGCATTGCTTTTGCTATAAAACAATTCTGCATTTTTTTGTTTGAGAATCAAGACTAAGAAAAAAAGAATGTCCATATGACACGTTCATCAATTGCAATGTGTAGACCTTGTTTTGATCTAGATTCAAACAAATAGGATAGTTATAAGACAATTATGGAATGTGAACACTGACTGAATGTTTTATATTAAACAATTGTTACTTCCTTTGGGGGCTGAGATAATGTTTATAATAAAGGGGAGTCCTTACCTCTTAGAGATATCTACTAAAATATTAAGAGCTGAAGTGATATGGTATCTGAGATTTCCTTCAAAATAATCTGGATTGTCGGAGCAGTGAAGATGGGTGGGAGTTTGGAGGAAACTAGATAGCTGTAAGTTGATTGTTATTGAAGTTGTAAGCAATTAGGAGAATTGGAGAGGAAAAAAAGAGGAAAAGGAAAAGAGAAATGTTCCACATTTTATAGGGGCATGGAAATGAATCTCCTCACTGTTAGAATATAAGTTGTACACACTCATGATACAGGCATTAGAGTCTAGAATGGTTGGAATAATACATAATGTAGTTTGCGATTACACAATGTATTTTATAAAATATAAAAAATACGACAAATTAAAAGACACCCCTTCCTAAAAGTTTAACCAATATTATTACATTTTGTAACAGTCATTTCTAAGTGAAAATTTAATGGTGATTGACTAGGTTATCAGCATTCACCCTTGCCTGGCGAAATAAAATTTCATTATAGACTACAAGCCCCAGGAGGGTAGAGAGCTGTGTGGTCCAGTGACACTATTGTGTTCCCACTGAGTTTTAGGCTGTGAGGCAGTCCATAGATAATTGTTGCTGATTTCTTCTAACATAGTAACTATAGTATATAATGTATCATATTATTCCTCTAGAGCAAATGCAAAATACAGTCTCTCTCTCTCTCCTCTCTTAGTTTTTATACAATTTTTAAATCTCCTTGATTTTTGCTTCTTGTTTTGTTTTTAGTTTGTGGACTTCAGGTGCTAAGGATTGAGTTGATTATATTTCTTAGGGTAAATGTATATATTTTTTCTTATATATTATTGCAATCTATATATCGTTTTATGTTTGTTTTTTTAATCCTCACCAGAGAATATTTTTTCCATTGCTTTTCAGAGAGAGTGGAAGGGAGAGAAGGGGAGAGAGACACATCCACTGGCTGTCTCCCAAATGCACACTAACCGACCGGTATGTGCCCTTGACAGGGAATGGAACCTGCGACCCTTTGTTGCATAGGCCAACCCTCTAACCACTGAGCAATGCCGGCCAGGGCTATGTGGATGTATTTTTAACCTATGCAAATGATAATTACATTTCTTATTTTTCATCACCCAGTGAGTAAAATGAATTTAGTTATTTCCTATAGATTTTGTTTCCTAGTTAGTTAAATTAGCTTTCCCTTTCCTCAATGAAGGATTCACAAGTAGAAGGAAAAAGCAATACATTCAAATAGAGACAGAGTATTAACTGTTCCCAAGTGCTTAAGTTCCCATTAAAATATTACAAGAATCACATCTTCTTTGTACCAGCGATAAAACATTACCCAAAGCACCACTTATTAGAAAAAGAACTTGCATTAACCTTTTTTTTTTTTCAGATGTAGCTTAGGAGGATTTTTGCTTCTATATTCAGAAGTGAAAAGGGCCTTTATACAGAGGTCAGGGAGATAGGTGCTCACTGCTAAGGTCTAGACAACAGTGGAAGCATCCAGTTAGAAGCACACAAAGTAACATGGATTTTTTAAAAAGCAACATGGAGCCCAGTTGGAGTGGCTCAGTGGTTGAATGTCGACCTATAAACCAGGAGGTCACGGTTCGATTCCCAGTCAGGTTACATGCCTGGGTTGTGGGCTTGATCCTCAGTATGGGGCGTGCAGGAGGCAGCAGCTGATCAATGATTCTCTCTCATCATTGATGTTTCTCTCTCTTTCTCCCTCTCCCTTTCTCTTTGAAATCAATAAAATACATTTTAAAAAATTGATCCTAGAGTCTTATAGATGTGCACTGTTTTTGTAGTTTTTTAAATTACACTCTACGTTACCACTAGCAGAAGACTCTCAAAAGGAGTCTCTAAGGAGCATTAGCTTCTTGAAATTGTATGCCAATATTTTGTGTTTGTGTGCCTATATACAATTTTGGAGGGAATGAGTTAATAACTTTCATACATTTTCAAGGAACCCTTCAAAAGGATTAAGAATCACTACCTGAAATGGATTGACCTATAAATCCTCAACAAGGCCAATAGGAACCTGCTCTGTTTTTAGGAAATTAGGGTCAACGTTGGAATCAGGTGACACTGTCAACAATGCAGATGCAAGTTTCGAGAATAAGATATTATAGTTATGGAGCAGATCATCAGCTTGTAAGTAAGAATTCAGATGCAGGGACAGGAACTATCTGGAACTGGGAAAGAACAGAAAAAACACAACAAAGGCAGTCTTAATAAACACCTGTTGCACAACCATCCCTAATGAAAGTAGCTCGTTTTTGGAGTTGGGTAAGACAAGAAGTTTTCTAGTAACAATTATGTATTCTGGTGTGAGTTAATGTGCCTGAGGTCCCCGATAACTAACTATATGACGACTTTAACTCTCCTTCCAAAGGGATTTCTCCACACCCTGTAATTGATCTACAGGAGATTTGGGGATGATGCACTGCTTGCTTTCTATTACTTACTTGCCCCTGTGCACTACATTTATAAAATTATATCTGAGGCTTTAAAATCTTTAGGAAGCAAGCACAAAAAAACCCACCACAATTATTTTTCACAATAATATTCGCAACTGTATCATATAAAGGCAGGTTATTGTAAGGTTAAGATATACCACAAAATAATATTAACATTCAGTTTTACACTTTAGAGAATGAGAACAATTTATTTTAAAGATTGGATGGTTAGTAGAACTGTTTTTTGTTGTTTTTTTTTGAACATTGGATGAATTAATTTCTTTGAATTCAATATAAACATTGTGGCAAGCACTGTGGAGGATACAAAAGAAATACAAGACAGAGTTCTTAACCGCAATATTTATGGTCTTTTCAGGAAACAAAACAATGCCAGGCTGTATAACAGTATAAAGTGTTAATTTTAGTGTGTGAAGTGCTAAATTGTAACCACATTCAGAGGCTGGTGGAGGGCTCTTGGAAACTGCTCTTCAATGACAGTAACACGTGCACATGTGTGTACTCGTGCATGTGCATGCACATATACACATACACACATTCCTAATGAAAGTAGTTGTTAATGTCACGTTTCCTTTAATTTTAAAAAGAATTAATATATTAAAGTATGATATATACTAGTAGAAGATGTGTTCTCTTTCCATTGTATGTTCTCCCATAGTCTTATACATCTTCTATATTACACAACAATCTATAATAATAAAAGCATAATATGCTAATTAGACTGGACGTCCTTCTGGATGTCCTTCCAGACGACCTTCCAGACAAAGCTGGGGCTGCAAGGGAAGCCTGGGTCCCAGGTGCCAGAGGGAAGCCAGTGCCAGCAGCTGGGGGAAGGGAAGCCTATTCTTGCAGATTTTGTGTATCGGGCCTCTAGTCCTATCTAATAAAGAGGTAATATGTTAATTGATCCTCAGGCTGTCGCAAAGATGGTGGCGCCCATAGCCAATAAGGAGGGAATATGCTAATTGACTGCCCCACCCTCAAAGATGGTGGTGCCCACAGCCACAAGATAGCCAGCAGGGGAGGGCAGTTGTGGGCGATCAGCAGGGGAGGGCAGTTAGGGGAGACCAGGCCAGCAGGGGAGGGCAGTTGGGGGCGACCGGGAGGGCAGTGGGCGGTGACCAGGTCTGCAGGGGAGGGCAGTTGGGGGCGATCAGGCCGGCAGGGGAGCAGTTAGGTGTTGATCAGGCTGGCAGGGGAGTGGTTAGGGAATGATCAGGCTGGCTGGCAGAAGTGGTTAGGGGCAATCAGGAAGGCAGGCAGGCAAGCAAGCGGTTTGGAGCCAGCAATCCCGGATTGTGAGAGGGATCCCAGATTGGAGAGGGTGCAAGCTGGGCTGAGGGACACCCTCCTCCCCTGCCAGTGCACGAGTTTTGTGCACCAGGCCTCTAGTCTATAATAATAAAAGCATAATATGCTAATTAGACTGGACATCCTTCTGGATGAAGCCAGGGCTGCGAGGGAAGCCCAGGTCCCAGGTGCCTGCTGGCAGCCTGAGGGAAGCTGGTGCCGGCAGCCGGGGGAAGGAAGGCCTATTCCTGCACAAATTTCATGCATCGGGCCTCTAGTAATGATCATACAGTTTTATAGAGAAGTCACATTATTTAAAAAGGCAAGTGTCCATATACCAATGCATTTTCCACTGATTTTTTAGTCTGAGCCCTTACATATATAGTTATTTATAAAAGTATTTTTCTACTTTACTTGACAGAGCTTGGTAATATTAAGATAAATATTCCCTTATTCAATTTAAACTACACATGAGTGTAGATTTTTTCTGCATTAAAGAAACACTTGCATTTTTTAGTTTTGTCATTTAAATGTCAACTGTAATTTTTCAAATATGTTACAGTATGTAAACACTCATCTTGATTACTTCTATTTAGAAAAATTGATGCTAAAATTATCTTTGATTTCTACTTTTATATGGGTCAATTAGATAATAAATTTTTAAAATTTATATTTGAAGAAACTTGGAGATGCTTTAAGACAATATATCTATGTGTACTTCAGGAAAACACCCAGGATTTATATGAAAGATTTAAAACAAGTATAAGACTGCTTTGGGGTGTCTGTAGACTCTCTAACAATGTTACCTGCCAAAGCCACTGTGAAAGTCTGCAGGAGAAGGCACACAGGGCCTAAAGACAAGACATCTGCGTGCTGGTGGCAACACCTGAACTCTCCATCTGTTTTCTTGTCTCTGAAACAAAGATAATAATAGCTGCCCTACCCATCACTCAGGGTTTTGTGAGGACAAACTCTGATCATAAATATTTGGAAACACTTTGGGCAAAGCATGTAGAGTGAACTCAAATTTTTAAGGTAACTTTCTAAGAAAAAATTCACTTAAATCAAATGGCATTGTGTTTTCCCCAGATTGCCACAAAAATCCAGGGAAATTGAATCTTAGTAAGACTCTAAACTATCACTTTAAAAGCATTCCCACCCTAGTTGGTTTTCTCAGTGGTTAGAGCATTGGCCCTCAGATTGAAGGGCCCCAGGTTCGATTCTGGTCAAGGGCACATACCTGGTTGGGACGTGTATGAGAGGCAACCAATTGATATGTCTCTCTCACATTGATGTTTCTCTCTCTCTGTCTCTCCCCATTGCTTCCACTCTCTCTAAAAATCAATAAAATGTGGGGCGCGGTTACAGTGTTTTGGCCAGGTTTAAGCCTCGGACTAATGAAAGGACAGGGTCCTCTCATTGCCACGTGCAAGTCCCAGCTGGAGGGCAGAGCCCTCCCAGCACAA
>NW_005369217.1:3955895-3969275 GCF_000412655.1 Myotis brandtii
GGGTTCGATTCCAGTCAAGGGCATGTATCTTGGTTGCGGGCACATCCCCAGTACGGAGTGTGAAGGAGGCAGCTGATCGGTGTTTCTCTCTCATCGATGTTTCTAACTCTCTATCCCTCTCCCTCTCCCTTCCTCTCTGTAAAAAAAATCAATAAAATATCCTCGGGTGAGGATTAACAACAGCGAAAAATACCATTCCCACCGTGAGGATTCTAGCCACATAGATTTTGTGAAAGAACTCTGGCCACCTACTCTGTTGCTGGTGAAGTCTAAAGATGAATGAGTTGGTGAAATGACACTTAGTAGATAGGAGATTACTGTTAACAACTGGTTGTTAAAGTTCTTTGTTTAGGAAGGTGTTCTTCTACCCTGGCTGGTTTGGCTTAGTGAATAGAGTGTCGGCCAGCAGACTGAAGGTCCTGGGTTCGATTCTAGTCAAGGGCACATGCCCAGGTTGTGGGCTTGATCCCCAGTAGGGGGTGTGCAGGAGGCAGCCGATCAATGATTCTCACATCATTGATATTTGTATCTCTCCTTCTTCCTTCCTCTCTGGAATCAATAAAAATATATTAAAAAAAAGAAAGTGTTCTGAGATTTAAGAACTTGTAGCAAGCTTATCAGACAGAGTCTAGTCACCAGTAAAGGCTGCTGTGGGTGGGAAACTGTGCTAGGTGTCACATTAAGAACCCTAATCTCCCCCCAAAAAACTCACAAAAAAATTCTAATCTTTCCCCAACTTTGGTTCATTTTGTCTTTTGGGTTAATCCTCACCCCAGGATATTTTTCTATTGATTTTTTTTAGGGAGCGTGGAAGAGAGAGGGAAAAACGGAGAGGAACATTGATGTGAAAGAAACACCTCGGGCCCAAGCTTGATGACCGGAATTGAACCAGAATAAAACCACAATCGAACTCAGGACCCTTTGGTCTGCAGGCCAATGCTCTATCCACAGAACCAAACCAGCCAGGGCCCAACTTTGGTTCTTTATACCACTTCACATATATTTGTGCTCCTTCACATATATTTAACACTCCTCTCTTCCCCCAAAACCTTCCTAGAACTGGTCTCACCATCAAGTCAACAGAAGCTTAAGAAATACAATATTAGAAAACAAATAAAGAAACACATTATTCTTGAGGAAATTTCAGAGTATTTCCTGCTTTTGTCCATCTCTTTGTGATATTGTACCTGTTTTTCTTGGCTAAAGGAAACCAATGACTAAAATGCTTGCTAAACTTGTCTCCTACTGCTGCCTACACCTTCTTTGGAGTTCTCATTCATTTCTTGCTGGTGTAGAGCGCTTTTAAAGGTTTAAGTCCATATTATTATTCCATAATATAAAAACTAAATGCCTATAGTAGAGATATGGTTACATAAATTACAATATATCCACATAAAGAGTACTTTGTAGGTGTAAAAACAGTGCTTAAGCAGTTCCTAAAAACAAGGCAAGAGCTTGTTACAAAGTTATTTTTTTAAGTGTAAAAAGTAAATACAATCACAAAGGTCCTTAACAGGTGTTTTTTTTTTTTTTAAATTTCTTTTTTCTTCTTTTGCAGAATTTTTATCTACATTTTCCCAATTTTCTATTATGAGCATGTTCGTTTTTAGATTAGAATGGAGTCTCTGTGAGCTTTTCCCAGTCAATATCAAGTAAATTGCTTTCATAATGGTTAATAAGTGTACAAGCACCTATAATTCCAACAATAATGATAAAATATATATTTAATATTCTAGGAGGAACTGGTATATACCGAATGAGTTCACTCAACTTTAAGTCAGACCTAGAGTTTGGCCTGTTAGTGTGCAAAGCGGGAAGTGGTAGGTCACTGTAACTTTGTGGTTGACTTAATTTAACCTCAGCCACTCCAGGCATAGATACCTTGATGGTCCCTTTTACTGCCCTCCCCTTCATCCTTTCTCTTCCCCTTCCAACTTCCCATTGTATTCCTATACCTCCCCACGGCTTAAATCAATGGACAGGAAGGGAGGAAAAAATGAGGCAGGCCAGGCTTAAAGGTGTAAGAAAGATTCCTTTTTCTTTCTATCTCTGCAGGCAGGAAAGGTCCCTTTGGACAAGTTCTGAGAAAAAGAACTATTTCATGTGACTGAGCACTCAACTACCTCAGCCAATGAAGCCTGTGACCCAGTTGTGAGAGTGGAGTTGAGTTCCCTTTTATTTCTTAGAGTGGCTTTTTAAAAGGCACTGGAGCATGTAACAGTTTCTCTCCCCCACCCCCCCACTTTCTTCCTTTCGAATACTGAAAAGTCATGATAATGATTAATATTACCCCATTAGCAATTTTGTGAAATTGATCAAGGCCTAGAGTAGCTTTTCTGGCATAAGATTATTGCACTATCAGATTCAATAAAAGTTTAGTGGGCAGAGACTCTAAGGACATAGAGTAGTAATATATTTGAAGGCCTCCCTATATCTCCATTAGCTCTTAAAGGACACCCTCTGTGATGCAAACAATATTTTTTCAATCCCATTTAAAATGTTATGGAGGAGTCCAGCCAGCATAGCTCAGTGGTTGAGCGTCAACCTATGAACCAGGAGGTCATGGTTCGATTCCTGGTCAGGGCACATGCTCAGGTTTCGGGCTCCATCCCCAGTAGGGCGTGTGCAGGAAGCACCTGATCAATGGTTCTCTCTCATCATTGATGTTTCTATCCCTCTCCCTCTCCCTTCCTCTCTGAAATTAATAAAAAATATATTTTAAAAAATGTTGGGGAGGAAAACTGTCTCTATGAAATTTTACCTTTGCTGCTTGTTTTGTAACATATAATTTGTGAACTTATAAGACAAGCCCCCCAAGTATTATCTAATAGGGAAGAATAAAAAATATCTACAAACCGAGAAAGAAGAACAGTAACAGATATTATGTCCAGGGTACAACTCTCCCCTGGACTCTGGGAAGGCTCCCAGTAGAGGTCTTGAAAAGACAGTTTCCAGGCAAGATACAGAAAGAAGAAAGGCCGGGGCCAAGGGAAGATCTTGTGCAAAGGCACTGCTTTGTGGATCTTCAGGAAAATGAAAGCTACTTACTGAGAATAGCTGAAGATGAAAGCAAAGAAGCAGGCTTCCTCTACATTGCAGACTGAGAGAGAGAGTTTGGACTCTACTGTGTGAACCAAGAATAGCCAAATGGCCTCAGAAAGAGTTGACTAGGCTGGCACAGTTGTTTTAAAATAGTTTTAGATTTGAATGCCTTTATTATTTATTTATTTGTGTTTTTTTTAAATTGTTGACAGTATTACAGATGTCCCCCATTTCCCCTTCTTTACCTCCCTCCACCCAGCCCCCACCTTACACCAGGCCTTCATTATACTATTGTCGGTGTCCATGGGTTATGCATATCCTGTATAATAAAGAGGTAACATGCAAATTAACCCCCATCACAAGATAGCTGCGCCCACAGTGGAGGTGGGGTTGCTGTAATGAGCCTTAATGAGCGATCAGCAGGGACCTAAGGCTGCATGGCACAGGGCTGGGGTGGGGCACCTTAGGCCACGCCCCCAGCCTGGCGGGGCTTGATGGGGGACCTGAGGCTGCACCCTCGCCCGGAGGGGCTTGACAAGGGTGGGGCAGGCCGGGTATAGGTCTCGTAGGATTTCGAGGTGCATGCGGGGGGGCGGGGACTTGACTCTGGGTCCTGCGGTGCACCCCAGACTCTGACAGGAGGAAGATTTTCATATACCTTTTACTAATTTTCTTTCATCTCTGACATTTCTATTATAGAGAAAGGGCAAATAGCAATATTAAAATATTTCCTCTAATTAATTCCCTTTTAATGTGCATGAATTTCACGCACTGGGCCACTAGTATGCATATTACTTTTTTGGTTAATCTCTTTCTGTCCCCCTAACCCCTCCCCTCTGAGATCTGTCAGTCTGCTTCCATACCTCTGGACCTATTTTGTTTGTCAGTTTATTTTATTTATTAGATTCCACATATAAGTGAGATCATGTGATATTTGTCTTTCTCTGACTGGCTTATTTTGCTTAGTGTAATAATCTCCAGGCACATCCATGCTGTCAACCTGACCAGGGATTGAACCGTGACCTCCTGGTTCATAGGTTGACACTCATCTACTGAGCCAGGCTGGCCGAGCACCACAGCTTTTTTATCCATTCATCTACTGATGGGCACTTGAGCTATTTCCAAATCTTAGCTATTTAAAAATAACACTGCTATGAACATACAGGTACATATATTCTTTCTGATTCGTGTTTTGGGATTGTAGGATATAGTCCCAGAAGTGGGATCACTGGATCAAATGGCAGTTCCATTTTAAATTTTTTGAGGAAACTCCATACTGTTTCCCATAATGGCTGCATCAATCTGCATTCCCACCAGCAGTGTACTAGGATTTCCTTTTCGCCACATCCTTGCCAGCACTTGTTTGTCGATTTACTGATGGTAGCCGTAATTTGCATCTCTCTGATGATTAGTGACATTGAGCATTTTTGATAGTTTGATATCCAGTATTGTGATCCCTCTAACTTTGCTCTTCTTTCTCAAGATTTGAATGCCTTTAAACGGGTCAGGTCTTTTTCAGGTCCATATTGCCTCCTACTTTGCTATAGTAAACCCTGTGACTTTACATATTTAAATACCTGGTAGTGAAGGCATTTGAGATTGTCTCAAGAAGCCTCTGGGTAGACAATGGAGAATGGAAGGACTAGAATAGGCTCATGGCATGATCAGATTTGCAGTCTAGGAAGGTCATTCAGGCAGTAAAGTGGAGAATAGGTTTTGTGACAGCTGGTGGCACCAACTGGAGGGAAAGGCTGATCAGAAAGATATTTAGAAGATAGAACCTACAGGACCTGGTAACTGATCGTATGTGGAAAATAAAGGAGGAGGTTGAAAAGGCTTCTAGGTCTTGCTCCAGTGAAAGGGTGGATTGGAGTGTCCCTCACTGAGATGGGGGCTTTGCTAAGTCCTGTGAGACATTTTTGGCAAGCTGCCCAGTGGGCTGGAGATATGGATCCCATGGGCATTTGGCTTCACCCCTCGTCCAGATGCAAGCAAGGTTTTTGGGTTCAAGCTTCTCTTAGCACTGTTTATGTTCATCAGCTTCTTTGGCGGTATCCCAAGGAAAAGGTAAATTTCTGTTCCGACTTGTTCCTACCTACCTCAGTTCTCAATCTTTAACCATCCTGAGGAGGAGTATAATTATGTGTCATCTTCTTGTAACTGCTCCCTTCCCCTCCCACCCATCAACTCACTGCCCCCTGGTTGTTTGTGTTGCTATTGTCAGTAGGTAATTGTGCCTGCATATCTAACCACCCAGCAGCCCATGCTGAGATTTGTGGGCTGCATGTGAATATGAGCTACTACTAGCAAGAGGTGGCAGACACCCCGCCTTGGCTGTGAGCACATCTGGCACAGCAAGCTTTCCTATCCCATGAAGACCAGCTGACTTATCTGTAATAGGTCTGCTGAATGGGGTGGGGCTCAGATGATGCTGCTTATGGGGTTGGAACTAATGGCAAAACCGTTCTTAGAAACTTGCCATGACACACCTAAAGGAACAGCTAACTCCCAGCCCATAAGCATTTGCATTGCCTTCAGTAACTTGAAGCTCTCTCCTCTGGACCTGAGGTGGCTTTGGGTCCTATAAATAAAATCTACTTAAAGCCATGCCTGAAAATGACCAAATTCTTGGTGTAACTTTGACATCTAGAAGATGAAACCAATGACCAATGTGTGCATGCCATGGAGAACCTCCACAACCCCAGTTATATTTCTCTATGGAAACATATGGCACTGAACCCTAGGGTGGTTCCATGAAACTTGGGCAATCCACACATTAACCTTTGAGGAAGGGGAAGGGAATATCTGAATTAAGAGCAAGAAGGCCCGGCTCGTGTGGCTCAACAGTTGAGTGTCGACCCAGGAACCAAGAGGTTGCTGGATCGATCCTGGTCAGGGCACATGCTGAGGTTGTGGGCTCGATCCCCAGTAAGGGGTGTAAAGGAGGCATCTGATTGATGATGTTCCTCTCTCATCAATGTTTCTATCTCTCTATTTTCTCCCTTTCTCTCTCTCTCAAAATCAATAAAAACAGCCCAGCCTGAGCGCAGCCGGCATGGCTCAGTGGTTGAGGGTCAACCTATGAACCAGGAGGTTATGGTTCAATTCCCGATCAGGGCACATGCCCCAGTTGTGGGCTCAATCCCCGGTGGGGGGCGTGTAGGAGGCAGCCAATCAATGATTCTCTCTCATCATTCATGTTTCTATCTCTCCCTCCCTTCCTCTCTGAAATCAATAAAAAAAAATATTTAAAAAGAGGTCCAGCTTTGTTTAATATTTTTAAGAGGACCATTGGTGTTTTTTTTAAAAATATATATTTTATTGATTTTTTACAGAGAGGAAGGGAGAGGGATAGAAAGTTAGAAACATTGATGAGAAAGAAACATTGATCAGCTGCCTCCTGCACACCCCCTGCTGGGATGTGCCTGCAACCAAGGTACATGCCCTTGACCGGAATCAAACCTGGGACCCTTCAGTCCGCAGGCCGACACTCTATCCACTGAGCCAAACCAGTTAGGGCATGGTGTTTTATTTGAAGCTCATTGAACTTGAAATACCTCAGTTCCTTATCTGTAGAATTGAGGGGCTTAATTAAGTTTAACTAAAAGGTCTCTTTGGGATGTAAACCTTTAGATATAGAAAATTATCATTGTTATAGTAAATTTTGGTAATATTTTTGTGATAATAGAGATTATTAAATAAATAACACTTTAATAAGATTATGTTTTTGGAATGTTCACAGAGCTATTTAGAGATGCAGTAAGCATGTAGGCAGTAGGAAAGAATGCGGGTTCTGGAGTTGTAGGCATATCTGGGTCTGAACCTCAGGTCCACCCTTACTCTCTGTTTGCCTTCAGCCAGTTACTTAACCTCCCAGTTTCTCAGTTTGCTCATTTGTAAAGTGGGGACAATAATACTATTTTGTAAGTTGGTGTAAAAATTAAATGCTAAGCATTTAAATAATTGTGTGACACATAAGAAATACCAGAATATAGTAGCTTCTATGATGATGATGATCATCATCACCATCACCACCACAATCAGGAATGTATAGAATCAAACAGAAGAAACCATGACATCAATCTACTCTAATTTATATTTGAAAGTTTTAGACTGGTTATTTGTATTATCTAATATACAATGAATCTGATTCCCTCACCCCATCTGGAAGGATATTAACAGGAAACTTCCTCTACTCCCTGGCAGGCTCTCTTTTCTAGCTATATTGCCCTCTTGAGTCGGTGGCATCTGATTGATGATGTGACGGTCCAGCTTCCTTCTGGAAGGAAGCCTGGAAATCCGTGTAGCCTGAATGCACCCACTTCCCAGACCATTTTCCTTCTGAGTCCTGGCCATGATGATGATGGTGAGACCACAGCAGGTCTGCAGAGGAGGTGCAATTGCTCCCCACTACATATTTCTAGAGAGATTGGTACGAACCATTCGTATGTACCTGAAACTCTCCTGCAATGTCCTACTAAATCCTGAGTTACCATATGACTCAACCTGAAATTACCCCTCTTGTTTTGGGGACCTTGCTAACTGTTATCTCCAATCCTCCCTTAATTCTTTCATCAGAGCAATAGCACTGTACCTTATAGCTAAAGTTAATTACATAGGAGTCTCTCTCCTTGCTGGCCTAGATAAGAAGCTCAATAAACATGATAAAAGAATGCCCGAACAAAACAATTCCCATTCTTCACAGTGATGTTCAGGACTTGCCCAAGAAAAAGTTTTCAAAGATTTCATAAATACTTCCTTTCACTTCAAACATTGGAATGTGCTCTACTTCCCCCACCAGGAGGATTCCTTCTGCCTGCAGCTCTATATATGTTATCTTATCTTCATTATTACCGTAAAGGCTGGTTTTATTTTCCCCTCAAGCTCAGAGAGATATGAAGCAACTAGCCCGACTAAATATTGTCAAATGGATTGAATTCCAGGTTTGTCTCACTCCAAAGCCCAATGTTCTTTCCATCATACTACACTGTCTCCAGAAAGAGGGACTGACAAGTGGTGAGGTCTGTCATCTAGTTGTCCCACCGCCTCAGGTGTATACAGATGGAACTCCAAAGCTTTCACAAGTAGGCAGTACTGTTTTGAACCCTGTGAGAAAGTGGGTGGGGGTGGTGTCTGTTTTGAATGTGGCAGAAGAGCTTGAAATATCACTACCAGCTTGTCATTGATATTTAAGTGTCTTTTGGCTCCAGGGATTGTTCTCTATTAAACCAATTAAATTGACCTGGGAGAAGCAGGGCATCTGTAGTAAGTCATTTGTAGCTTATATACTTTATCAGGTCAAGCCCAAATGATGCAGTTTTGGGCAGTGACATATACTAGTACATAATTCTCAACCCAAATAAAGAGGTAAATGGAGGCAAGCTCAAATGACCAGAAACTGAGTTTATTTGGTGATAGCAGAGGAATTACAAATCGAGAAATGCATGCAGTAGCAAGCTACAGGCAAGCCCGTTGAGGGTTGGCTCAGCTGTTTTTGTGAGCAAAGAATGTAAAGAGGGAGAAGTCCAGCTAGAGTATAAGCGGAGAGTTCATTGGCTCGATGATGGGAGGGAATCTTGGCAGATGTACATTAGTCAGCAGATAACCTTGGTCTTCTGTAAATCAGGCATTTAATGGAAATCAATCTCTTGTTTTTTTACTTTTTAAAATCTATATTGTTGAAAGTATTACATATGTCCCCTTTTTTTCTCCCATTGATCCCTTATAACCTGCCAGTGCCCTCTGCCCCAAACCTTCACCACCCTATTGTCTGTGTCCATGACAAGCAGTACAAGAAGGCCCACCTGGGCACGGCGCTGAAGGCCAACCCTTTCGGAGGCGCATCCCATGCGAAGGGGATTGTGCTGGAAAAAGTGGGGGTTGAAGCCAAACAGCCCAATTCTGCTGTCAGGAAGTGTGTCAGGGTCCAGCTGATCAAGAACGGCAGAAAAATCACAGCCTTTGTACCCAATGATGGTTGTTTGAATTTTATTGAGGAAAACGATGAAGTTCTGGTTGCTGGATTTGGTCGCAAAGGTCATGCTGTTGGTGACATTCCTGGAGTTTGCTTTAAGGTTGTCAAAGTAGCCAATGTGTCTCTTTTGGCCTTATACAAAGGCAAGAAGGAAAGACCAATCTTGGTCTTCTGTAAACCTTCACCACCCTATTGTCTGTGTCCATGTGTTATGTATATATGCACACAAGTTCTTTGGTTGGTCACTTCCCACCCACCCATCCTCCCAGGCCTTCCCTCAGAGATTTCACAGTCTGTTCCATGCTCTATGTCTCTGGATCTATTTTGTTCAACAGTTTATTTTGTTCATTAGATTCCACATATGAGTGAGATCATGTGATACTTGCCTTTCTCTGACTGGCTTATTTTGCTTAGCATATTACTCTTCAGGTCCCTCCATGCTTTCTCAAAGGGTAAGAGATCCTTCTTTTTTACTGCTGCATAGTATTCCATGGTATAAATGTACCACAGCTCTTTTATCCACTCATCTACTGATGAGTACTTGGGCTGTTTCCAAATCTTAGCTATTGTAAATTGTGCTAATGAACACAGGGTTGAATACATTCTTTCTGATTGGTGTTTCAGGTCTCTTAGGATATATTCCTAGACGTGGGATCACTGGATCAAATGGGAGTTCCATATTTAATTTTTTGAGGAAACTCCATACTGTTTTTCATAATGGCTGCACCGGTCTGCATTCCCACCAGCAGTGCACTAGGGTTCCCTTTTCTCCACATCCTTACCAGCACTTGTCTTTTGTTGACTTGTTGATAGTAGCCATTCTGATCGGTGTGATGCGATACCTCATTGTTGTTTTAATTTGCATCACTCAGATGATTAGTGACTTTGAGCATTTTTTTCATATGTCTCTTGGCCTTCTGTATGTCCCCTTTAGAGAAGTATCTATTTTGAGGAAACTCCATACTGTTTTCCACAGTGGCTGCACCGGTCTGCATTCCCACCAGCAGTGTACTAGGGTTCCCTTTTCTCCACATCCTTACCAGCACTTGTCTTTTGTTGACTTGTTGATAGTAGCCATTCTGATCGGTGTGATGCGATACCTCATTGTTGTTTTAATTTGCATCACTCAGATGATTAGTGACTTTGAGCATTTTTTTCATATGTCTCTTGGCCTTCTGTATGTCCCCTTTAGAGAAGTATCTATTTAGGTCCTTTGCCTATTTTTTAGTTGGAGTATTTGTCTTCCTTTTGTTAAGTTGTATGAGTTCTTTATATATTTTGGATATTAACCCTTTATCAGATGTATCATTGCCAAATATGTTCTCTCATACAGTGGGCTCCATTTTCATTTTGTTAATGGTTTCTTTTGCTGTGCAGCTTTTTATTTTTATGTAGTCTCATTTGTTTCTCTTTCTATTTCTTCTCATTACAGCAGTCTTTTAGCATTTCTTGCAGTGCTGGTATGGTGGTAACAAACTCCTTTAGCCTTTTTTTTTTTTTTTGGGTCTGGGAAGCTCTTTGTTTTGAAGTATGGTAGCAATCATCTCAGGTAGAAACTATAGTTTAACTTTAACCCTGCTGTTTGGTTTCTGTACTTGTTTGCTTGCTAAAATGATAGAAAAGTTATTTTAATTTTCTGAATTATATAAATCACCCCATTTGATTAAATACCCTATTGATTGTAATGTGACTATCCTATTGGTTGTGGTCATACTGGTCTTAGAAAGCACATTTTCCTTTACCTGGGAAGGACAGCACAGTTATCCCAAGGTCAGAGGGCTCCAGTTAACGTGTCCCTGTTGACTCAGTGTTCCGGAGACCCAAAACTGTAATTTAGATAACATGCTTAAGTCTGACCAGGTTCCTCATTCCAGACCCGAGGGCTCTAGATAATGTGTTTCTGTCAATTCAGTGATCCGGAGACCCAAAACTATAATTTAGATAACATGCTGCTTCTGCTTCTGTAAACTGCTTTTTTGTGAACCAGGTTCCTTATTCCAAACCCTGGGATTCAAACAATACCTTTGTGATTTTTGCCTATATAAATCTGGTGTTGCGGTCATCTTATCACTATGAGATCTGGGAGAGCGAAATGCCCCCTCATAGTCCTGGATTTGCAATAAATGTGACTCTTTAATTCAACTTCTTGAGGCGTCCTTGTGTGATTCGTGGGGTACATTACAACAGTTTCACTATCTATTTCAAAGGAGAGCCTTGCTGGATATAATAATCTTGGTTTCAGATCCTGGCTTTTCATTTCTTTGAATATTTCATGCCATTCCCTTCTGGTCTGTAGATTTCTGATGATAAGTCAGCTGACAGCCTTATGGGAACTCCTTTGTAGGTATCAAATTGCTTTTCTCTTGCTGCCTTTAATTTTCGGCATTTTAATTACGATGTGCCTGGCCATGGGCCTGTTTGGGTTCTTCTTGCTTGGGACTCTCTGTGCCTCCTGAACTTGTGTGACTTTTTCCTTCACCAGGTTAGGGAAGTTTTCTGCCATTATTTCTTCAAACATGTCCTCTATCACTTGTCACTTTCTTCTCCTTTTGGCACTCTTATTATGTGAATATTGTTATGTTTCATGTTGTCCCACAGCGCCCTTAAGCTCTCCTGTTTTTTAATTGTTTTTTTTTCTTTTTGGTTCTCTGATTGAGTGATTTTTTTCTACCCTGTTTTCATGTATATTGATTTCAGAGAGAAGAAGAGAGAGCGATAGAAACATCAATGATGAGAGAGAATCATTGATTGGTTGCCGCTAGCCCACAACCCAGGTATGTATCCTGACCAGGAATTGAACCGTGACCTCCTGGTTCATAGTTCAATGCTCAACCACTGAGCCATGCCAGCTGGGCTCTACCCTGTCTTGTAATTCATTGATCTGATCCTTGGCTTCCCCTAATCTGCTGTGTATTTCTTCCACTGTGTTCTTGATTAGTACTATGTCATTCATCATAGATACTATATCCTCTCACACTGTTGAACACCTTTTCCATCATTATTTTGAACTCTATATCTAATAAATTTCTTTTTTTAAAATATATTTTATTGATTTTTTACAGAGAGGAAGGGAGAGAGATAGAGAGTTAAAAACATCGATGAGAGAGAAACATCAATCAGCTGCCTCTTGCACATCTACTGGGGATGTGCCCGCAACCCAGGTACATGCCCTTGACCAGAATCGAACCTGGGACCTTTCAGTCCGCAGGCTGACACTCTATCCACTGAGCCAAACCGGTTTCGGCCTATATCTAATAAATTTCGTATCTCCATTTCATTTAGCTCTTCTTCTGGAGAATTCTCTTGTTCTTTTCTTTGGGGCTTTTTTTTTTTTTTTTTTGCCTTCCCATTTTGGCTACACGTTTGAGTTTGTGACTGTGTATTAGGTAGATCTGCTTTGCCTCCCAATCTCTAGTGCAGGACAGTGTCAGACTCTGTTTCTGACTGGCCTGAGTCCTCTGTTTCGGACTATCAGCAATCCATAGCTTGTGGCTCCCTCTGCTCATGCTGGGTGCCTTTGGAAAGGACCAAGATGTGCACCAAGGTCTGTTTTTCCTAGCCCCTGGCTCTGAATTGGATCTGGCATGGGAGAAATCTCCAGAGACCTGCTTCTGCCTGTAGTCTGATTATCCTTAGGCTATCAACCACAGGGTGGGGCGAGAGGTTTTCCACCAGGATTGGGCAATTGCTTCTGCCTGTAGGCTGATTATTATTCTCAATCTCTTAATTAACCTCAGAAACTCTATAGCAGTGGTTCTCAACCTTCCTAATGCCGCGACCCTTTAATACAGTTCCTCATGTTGTGGTGACCCCCAACCATAAAATTATTTTTGTTGCTACTTCATAACTGTAATTTTGCTACTGTTATGAATTGTAATGTAACTATCTGATATGCTATATGTGTTTTCTGATGGTTGTGACCCACAGGTTGAGTACCGCTGCTCTATAGGGTGGGACAAGGGGGTGGGGCAACTGCCTTCTTCAGGGTAAAAACCACCTGGATAGCAAAGGTTCGCCAGATAAAGATGTCCTCCTCAGCATGAGGGAATGACTCAGCACAGGAAACCAGGGTGTCTGCCTTCCTAGGTCTAATCCCAAAGCCCCCTACCCTGGCTTCTGCTCACACAGCTCTAGTCCACTCTGCCCTCCCTCTGCTGGAGCCCAAGGTGAGTGGCTGCACACGAAATTTTGTGTGTGGCCCTTTAAGAGGGTGCCTGCTTTTCCAGCCATCTCTCCCTGGCAGACAGTAACCCTGATGCTTTCCACAGCCAGGTGTTATATGGGCACCTTTCTCAGTTCTGGTGCTCTCTGTTGGCAGGGGGAGGGGGGGCAGCTTGGGAATTAGACCCCAGAGTTTTCAGCAT
>NW_005369217.1:3969333-3981253 GCF_000412655.1 Myotis brandtii
GAGCTCTCACCCCCACCCCCCCCCCCCCCCTGCCCCCCCACAGCTGAGATATCTCTGGCCAACCTTTTTGTGCTTCTGCCCTTCCTACTAGTCTCTATGTGGTCTCCACTTTCTGTCCTTGCTTATCAGTGTTCTCTCGTTAGTCTTTAATTGATTATTCAGGATGGCTTTCTATATTTTAATTGTAATTCCAGTTTGGTCCTGGAAGCCTGTCAGTGCAGCTTCCACTTACTTCACCACTATTTTTGAATCCAAATCTTGGTTCTTAAGTTCTGTTCTTCTTCTTCTTTTTTTAATCCTCACCTGAGGATATTTTCCCATTGATTTTTAGGGAGAGTGGGAGAGAGAAAGACAGAAACATTGATGTGAGAGAAACACATCCATTGGTTGCCGCCTGCACAAGCCTTGACCAGGGTCCTGGACCAGGGAGGAGTCTGTAACCAAGGTATATGCCCTTGACCAGAATCAAACCCAGGACCCTTTGGTAAACAGGCCAACACTCTATCCACTGAGCCAAACTGGCTAGGGTGAAGTTCTGTTCTTCTAAGGGTGCATGTGTGAGATTCTCCATTTCATATCTTCTGGTTCCACTTTAGTTTAAAATCTTTTCACTTTCTATCTATCTATCTATCGATCTATCTATCTATCTATCTATCTATCTAATTTAATCTTTTAAAGTAAGACAATCTCTCTTGGTGTCTTTCTCCTGGACATGTGTTATTCAGAGATCTGTTAAATTGGGTGTTTGGTTTTTTTGTTTCTTTGCTTTGTCTTTTTTTTTTTTTTTTAAAGATTTCCAAGGGACAGAGGGGCATGGGTATCTTTAAGGAGCTTAGTTTCCAGAATCTTTTTTAAAAAAAATATTTTATTGATTTTTTTACAGAGAGGAAGGGAGAGGGATAGAGAGTAAGAAACATCGATGAGAGAGAAACATCGATCAGCTGCCTCCTGCACACCCCCTACTGGGGATGTGCCCACAACCAAGGTACATGCCCTTAACTGGAATCGAACCTGGGACCCTTCAGTCCTCAGGCTGAGGCTCTATCCACTGAGCCAAACCGGTTAGGGCTTTGCTTTGTCTTTTGTAGCAAATTTTAATTGTTCATGAGTCATCTTTTAAATATGAGAAGAGATTGCTATTTACAGAAATCCAAAGAAGAATTTTAGTATTTTAATTTTCTAAAAGATTAATCTGGTAGCTATATGTTTTGGTAATTTTATGAAGGCTTCATATGCATATTAGAGTAGCTTTTAAAAAACATTCTAACACAATATATTAGTATTAAAGCAATGAGATGATATAGTTTTCTATTTTCCTGCTTTACAATGCTTGACAGGCTCAATGCAGTATTTCCAGAAAATTTAAATACCACATTGAGTCTTTCTTAGTATTGTCAAAATTAAAAAAAAATTTAAAAAATAAAAATATCAAGAGCAAGATTAGATAAAATAAAGTGGGAAAAAGAGAAAGATTATTGTTCAATTTGCACTTATGAGGAGAGAGTTATAAAGGAGTTAATGACTGGGTTTAGTGGTGTGAGGCTCCAAGAGAAAGCATCTGATATCAGAAATACAGGATAACAATGCACATCATTAGATGCAATTGCTACGTCAATGGTCCTTTTGTTTTAGAGAGTGCAGTTTATAGTAATTGGGGTTGGGGGGGAGCCCTTGTGCCATTTTCATTGTTTGCTCCATTTGTTTGCTTTTATATAATTGAATTTCACACAAAGGAGAGAATGAAAACTATTTTCAGGTGCATCATTGTATTTTCTACAGATTCTTAAATTTAGAGGTTAGTTCTTATTAAGTATTCTCCATGAAGTGTATGTGTGTGTTTTATGAGATTCAAAGAAGAAGGATTACATTTCTTTTGAAACCAACCTCTAATTTGATAGATTTTTTTTTTAAACAGAAAAAATTGGCTTTCAATCACATTTTGGGTTTATTTCTAGCCATTTGCCACAGCAAGCCTTACTGAAATTGGAAGACATAATTATATTGCACATTTTCTAAGGCTGTGTTTCCAAAAAACACAGAAACACAGATATAAAGCACTTTGCCACACAAACGTTATAAGATGTAGTTCTTGCCCTGGCTGGTTTGGCTCAGTGGATAGAGTGTCGGCCTGTGGACTCAGGGGTCCCAGGTTCGATTCTGGTCAAGGGCATGTACCTTGGTTGCAGGCACATCCCCAGTGGGGAGTGTGCAGGAGGTGGCTGATCTATGTTTCTCTCTCATCGATGTTTCTAACTCTCTATCCCTCTCCCTTCCTCTCTGTAAAAATCAATAAAATATATTTTAAAAAAAAGAAAAAAAAAGATGTAGTTCTCAATCACACTGCATTTTCTCATGTCTTTTTGTCAGTGTTTGGGTGTTTATGTCTGGGTGAAATGAATTTGGGGAAAATTCAGTATGCCCTCATTTTAAAGCAGCAACTCTTTACTACTACTTCCTTTTATGAATAGTGCATGGGATTGGCAAGTGGGAGTAAATGGGGAAACTATAAGACTTAGAGTAACATTCAAAGGATTTAGGGGAAAGACAATGAAAATGTTTTGTATGGAGTTCAGCTATAAACCCAAGGATAGGAGATCAGAACTATTTGCTCTAAGCTTAATTGGTTGTTTTAATTTTTGTATTACAGACCTACTTCCTAGAACCACAACAAACAAAATAAATAGTTAAAATATATTTTTGAACATAGATCTCTGGATACCATTATATTAGATTTTAATTATCAAAAAGTGGTTCTGTGAGATTAGTGCGGTTTTATGAATGAGGACAATATTGATAGATTAGAGGAAAAGAAAATAGTCTTTCTTGGGGAAAAATGGACTAAGCAAGATATAAATGACAGAGAAGTGTGTTCATTCATGCATACATTAATTCATTTAACAACTATTTTTTGTCTGTTATGTGCCAGGCATTTGGCTGGGTTGCGATAAGTCTGGGAAAATATCAACGGGACTGATATGCCCTAGTATATTACTACCTGTTATAGGTTTCATTCCATTCCATCTATTTTAAAATTGAGATATAATTGACATATAACAATTATTAGTTTTATATGTACAATATAATAATTTGATATAAAATACTACCACAACAAGGTTAGTTAACATCCATCACCACACATAATTACATTTTTTTCTTGTGATGAGAACTTTTAAGATTATTCTCTTAGCTACTTTCAAATATACAATACAGTATTAGCTGTTGTCACCATAGTAGTGTATAATACATCCTCAGGACTTATTTATCTTATGACTGGGACTTTGTATCTTTTGACGCCCGCCTACCCTTGCAACCACCAAGCAATCATTTCATTCCAATTTTAACATGAATGTGTTATGCACAAAATTTGGTTTGCTTTGAATACAATTAAGACTCATCATTATCTTATTCAATTGGACAAATGTACAATCTCATAATTTTGTTCTATGACAAAGGAATAATATGCTTATAGTGTTTTTATTTCAAAAGTACTATGTGTAATGATTTTAAAATGCAAGTCTAATCAAAATTTCGAATTCCTATAAAAAAAATGGGTCCTAAGAAAGAAAACTCTGCTTTCTTTCAATTTATCTCACACAAGAAGAGCTAATGAGCAAATGGGAATTCAGTATCATCCAATCTAGACTTTAAGATTCAGACCAAAAAAAAAAAAAAAGCCTTATAGCTGTTTATTGAGATCATTTTGCTTTAGAATATTGTATTCATGAGACTTATTAGTGTAAATACTTACATTTTATGTTTGAGCATGTTACCTTTGGGATACTCTAGGACAGTTTCTACACTGCATTTGATATGGACTAAGTGTATTCACTTATGCCAAAACTAACAAGAATGCAGTCTTGTTATTAATAACAAGGTAGGTGGGAAAAGTAAAACTTAAATCCATCAGCTAATGAAAGAAAAATTAAGTTTGTCCCCAAAATTGTCCTAGAGCTGTTCCAAGTAGGTATAGAACTAGGGCCTAAAGAGAGTTTAGGAAATGTTTATCACATCAGCCTTTGGGAAAACCCTGGTGCAAAGGATTTGTAAAAGAATCCCTCCAGGGTTCAAGCCAATTAAGGACGGGCCTAAAAAAATGTACTGGGTGTGATTAATTAACCATGAGCCTTTAGTTTCCATCCATGTACATGGATCACAGTTTGCTTTTATCTTCCTAAATATGTGAATCTGGGCTCACAGAATCAAAGCCAATACTTGGTGTAAAGCTTGCAATATGAGTCCTTGAACAAATAAATTAACTGTCATAAAAAAATGCGCTGGGAATCCAGTAGCCTCCAGATTCCTTGACCTGTAGTGTACTGTAGTAAGACCTCTGGAGTCAGCTGGACTGGGTTTCTGCTCTGGTTTCAGCTCTGTGACCTTGGAGGAAATGTTTCCTCATCTTTAAAGTGGCCTTAGAGTAATGTCCACTCCCTGATCACAAAGAATGGCAGAGATGAAATGAAATGATGTTGCGCACTGTGCAAGGCACTTAGCGAGCTCTGATCAAACGCTAGTTATCATTATTAGACATTTGTTAAATATGTGCCTGATAACTAGTGAATGACTTGGAAAACTGGCCAACAAATAATGAAATAGCATTATTCATCCCAAACAAGTTGTTTCGAAGATGGAACAATTGCAGATTGATCAGTTAATATCTCTGCCCTCAAGTGCAGTTCATTAGGTCCCCTAAGCATTTGTATCTCCTTTCAGATCTCCCTTGGAGGTAATTTGAGTCCTGGCTCTTCCACAAGTGATTTGGTGTTTAGGTGCTCAGGAATTTTGTTTCCATAAAGCGGAAATGGGGTGTGAAAATGGGGTATGTACAGTGATTGAAAATAACCTCCCAGGGTGATCTGATTATAAATTCCTAACTGGGCAAGTCACGGTGGGTAGTCACGCCTATGAAATGTTTATCTTCACCTTAAGCAAACCCTGCCTGTTGCTTTTGCGCCTTTAGGTTTACACACCTTTGAAATGCCTCTTTTTTAGATCCCTCAGAGGCCTGACCACCCCCGATCTTGTTAACTATCCTGTACCTTGTTTTCTCCCACCTTCATGTAATCTTCCTCACATCCCCCCCTTAATTCCAAAGGTATAGAGGAAACTGCAAAACTGTCATTCCTTGAAGCATCTGAGATCTTGCTCCCCGTCAAACTATCATCAATTTGGCTCAAATAAACTAATACAAATTCTCTATAGGGTTGGACATTTCTTATGCTGACAATTTCAACAGTTTTATAGGAACTCATTTCTCAGAATAAAAGTAGGAATGTCAAGTGTCCTGGCGAAAAAATGGGTTTTAGCTTCACTTTTATGTTCTTCCAGAGCCATATAAAATAATGTTTCTTTTTCCTCTATAATTTGCATCTTGCAAAGACAGTAAGTTGACCTTATGATCCTAATATTTTTTATTCACATAGTTCAAAAAGCTGCTGTCCAAAATCTAGAATTAATTTTTTCAGAAAAAGTAAAAACCTTTACTAATTAGTGAAAAAAAGAAAAAGCAATGTAAGAGTTTTGGAAAATGTGGCTGTTCAGTGGTTCTCAGACACAACAAACAAATAACATGTCCACTGCTTCATGTAAAAATGAGAAAAATACATATAATGTAAAAAAGTTTTCTTAAAGCTAAATACAATAAAAATCATTTATTCTAACATTATGTCCTCTCTAAATTTTAGTGTTATTAAAATATATTTTCTTTCTATGAAATGCTGCTTATGAACTGAGTTTTAAAAAAATGTTATTACTTAGGAAAAGTAAATAAGAAAGGCAAACTCATATTGATTTTCTAAATTATTTTTTAAAATAAATTTTTGAAGTCCAAAGTGCCAGAACTAGGGGTGATTATAATAGTGTGGACAAAAAAGGGGTTCTATTGAAAGTAACCTTGCAGGGTGATCTGGTCATAAATTCCTAATGGGGTAGGTCATGGTTAGTAGTTACGTTCCAGGCTTATAACTTCTTTAGTGAAAGATTTAAAGCCAGCCCTGTTCATTGTTTTTGTACATCTAGGTTAACACACCTTTGAAATGCTAGAAGTAGTACCCCAGAGAAGGGGTATTAACCCTCAAGAGAGCACATCATCTTGTTAACTGTCATGTAATCTAATCCATACCTTGCTTTCTCCCACCTCCGTGTATGTTCCCCCCTTAATTTCAAATGTATAAAAGAAGCTGTGCCCTAGCCGGTTTTGCTCAGTGGATAGAGCATCGGCCTGGGGACTGAAGGATCCCGGGTTCGATGCCGGTCAAGGGCACATGCCTGGTTTCGGGTTCAATCCCCAGTAGGGGGCATGCAGGAGGCAGCTGATCAATGATTCTCTCTCACCATTGATGTTTCTCTCTCTCTGTACCTCTCCCTTCTTCTCTGAAATCATTAAAAATATATTGAAAAAATAAAAAATAAAAGAAGCTGTAAAACTGTTATTCTCAGGTCTGGTTGGAGTGGCTCAGTTGGTTGGAGCATCACCCTGTGCACCAAAAAGTTGCCGATTTGATTCCCAGTCAGGGCACAAACTTGGGTTGTGGGTTCAATCCCCAGTCGGGGTGCCTACGAAAGGCAACCGTCTTCTCTTTAAGCATGTCCTCAGGTAAAGATTAAAAAAAAAACACCCCAAATTGTTATTCCTGGGAACATTTGAGATCTTGCTTCCCAGCATTATGTCATCAATATGGCTCAAATAAACTTTTATAAAAATTCTCTATAGGTTTGGACTTTTCTTATATCAACAATAGTGAACACTTATGTAAGTCTCACTATGAGCCAGGCCCTGTTCTAAAAGCCTTACAAACGTTAATTAATTTGATTCTTACAGCAACTCTATATCAGTGAGTACTGATATTTATAGATAAGAAAACCGAATTTATAAATAAGGAAACAGAAAACAAACAGAGGGTTAAATAACTTGCCCAAGACCACACAACCAACAAATGATAAAGCTAGGTCTCAAATCTAGGAATTTGTTCCTAACCTGTTCCTTAGTTACACTCTGAGAAGAGTCCTAGAACCTTTCATTGAGCTAGAAATATTACCCTGGTATGTGAATATCTGGAGGGTATTTTGGCAATACATACCAAAAAAAAAAAAAAAAGCTTCAATAATGTGTCCATTTCGACCCCAGCATCTCTAAGAATTTATTCTAAGGAAACAAAGAAATATGTCAAAATGTATGTACAAGGGTATTAAGTATAGCATTATTTACACTGAAGAAAAATAGAAGCTAACCAAATGCCCCCATAGAGGGGATTGTTTAGATACTGGAAACGCCAGCTATGCAATAGAGTGCTGATGTGAATTTTAAAAAAGCTACATAGCGGAACTGACAAGCTCAGGGCAGGCCTGTAAAGCTGTAAAGCTCACTGACTGAAAGTAACCACACAGATGGTCTGATCATCAATTCCTAACTGGACAGGTCCTGGTGGGTAGTCACATCCCAGGCCTATAGCTTTCTTAGCAAAAGGTTAATCTTGACCTTAAGTGAGTCCTATCCATTGTTCTCCAGCCTCTAGGGCAGGGGTGGGCAAACTTTTTGACTCGAGGACCACAATGGGTTCTTAAACTGGACCGGAGGGCCGAAACAAAAGCATGGATGGAGTGTTTGTGTGAACTAATATAAATTCAAAGTAAACATCATTACATAAAAGGGTACGGTCTTTTTTTTTTTTTTAGTTTTATTCATTTCAAACGGGCCGGATCCGGCTCGAGGGCCGTAGTTTGCCCATGGCTGCTCTAGGGTAACATACCTCGAAATGCCAGCATCATCTTTTCCAGACCCTTGGGAGTTGTAACCACCCTTACGGAGCACACACACCACAACTCCTCCTTGTTACCGTGTGGCCGCACACCACCTCTACTTGCTGTAGTTGTTAAATGTTCCCCCCCCTGTCCCCGCCAATGTAAAAGCAGGTGTCTCTCCATTTTCCTTTATATTCAATCCTAGGGATTTCCCTCGCTTTACCTTTTCCCACTTCCTAATCAACCACACTGATTTCCTTTCTTTTTTAAAAAAAATATACTTTTTATTAATTTTAGAGAGGAAGGGAGAGGGAGAGAGAGATAGAAACATCAATGTTGAGAGAGAATCATTGATTGGCTGCCTCCTGCATACCCCACACTGGGGATAGGGCCTGCAACCCGGGCATGTGCCCTTGACCAGAATCGAACCTGGGACCCTTCAGTTTGCAGGCTGACCCTCTATCCACTGAGCAAACCAGCCAGGGCTTTTAAAATTTTTATTATGTATTTATTTAGTTTTTAATTATTATTTTTGAATTTCTTAAAAATATATTTTTATTGATTTCAGAGAGAAAGGGAGAGGAAGAGAGAGATATAAATATCAATGATGAAAGAATCATTGATTGGCTGCCTCCTGCATTCCCCACACAGGGGATCGAGCCAGCAACTGGAGCATGTGGTCTGACCAAGAATTGAACCATGACCTCCTGGTTCATAGGTTGACGCTCAAGCACTGAACAACACTGGCGGGGAACAGTGAATTCTATGAACTTTCCTTACATTTTCTCTTTCTATTCTAAATGTATAAAATGAACTGCAAAACTGCCATTCTCTGGATCATTTTCTCAATCTGTTGAGATCTTGCTTTAGGGCATGATTTCAAAATTTGACTCAAATTATTTTATGATTCTTTTATAGTTTGGGTGTTGTCAACACTAATAAATAATTTTTAATTGATTTAGGTTTTAAAACTGCGTTTCTCAAAACCCTGGGGTTAATTTGATATGCATTAGGGCTCTCCAATTTTGTTGTTGTTAATCCTCACCCAAGGACATTTTTCCATTGCTTTTTAGAGTGAGTGGAAGGGAGGGGGAGAGACAGAAAGATCAATGTGAGAGAGACGCATCGATTGGTTGCCTCCTGCACGTGCCCTGATCAGGGTTAGGACTGGCTCGAGCCTGCAACCAAGGTACATGCCCTTGGCTGGAATTGAACCTGGGACCCTTCAGTGGGTGAGCTGATGCTGTATCTACTGAGCCAAACCAGCTAGGGCAGGGCTCTCCAAATTTTTATCTGAATTTTGTAGATTGATATACTGCTGTCTCCAAACACCCCTCTCGACAAAAAAGAGGTGCTGTAATAAATTATAAATATCGAACGAGGCAAGTCATGGTGGGTAGTCACGCCCCAGTCATATAACTGTTTAGTAAAAGGCTTATCTTTGCCATAAGCAAGCCCTGTCCATTGTTTCTGTGCGTCTAGGTCAGCGGTTCTCAACCTGTGGGTCGCGACCCCTTTGGGGGTAGAACGACCCTTTCACAGGGGTCGCCTAAGACCATCGGAAAACACGTATATAATTACATATTGTTTTTGTGATTAATCACTGTGCTTTAATTATGTTCAATTTGTAACAATGAAAATACATCCTGCATATCAGATATTTACATTACGATTCATAACAGTAGCAAAGTTACAGTTATGAAGTAGCAACAAAAATAATTTTATGGTTGGGGGTCACCACAACATGAGGAACTGTATTAAAGGGTCGCGGCATTGAGAACCACTGATCTAGGTTAACACAACTTTGAAATGCCTCTTTTCAGACCCCTGTAATGAGTGAACCACCGTGTAGATCCCTCCTCAAGAGAGCACATAATCTTGACTCTCCTGTAATCTAATCACCATCTTGCTTTCTCCCAGCTTCCTTACCTCTGCTCCTTAATTTCACATGCAAAAAAGAAATTGCAAAACAATTATTCCCCAGAGCATTTGAAATCTTGCTTCCTGGCATATGTCATCAATTTCTTAAATGCTCCAGACAATTTTCTACAGGTTTGGGTGCTGGCATCAACAACTCTGATTGAGCCTTTTTGTGTTTGTAAAACACGTTCTCACAGATTTATTTTAAGATGAGTAAATGTTCTACATTTGAATAGTAGCTCATCCTTATGGGGAACAGATGCCTTTTTATTTATTTTTAAAAATGAGGATGCTTGTAGACTAAGCCTATTTTCAACACCACCTCACTAGTTATGGTGTGGTAATGAGTGTTCCCATTTTAGTTTTCTGGCTGGCTACCTTGCCAGCCTGCCTCCAATATATTTCTTCTACTGAGCACAACCAGAGTTCTCCATGTTAAACTAGCCTGTAATCTGCAAACTTCTTGAGGAGATTCCTCTCTATTGTATTTTATTCTGCTTTATGTATCAACAACCATGTAAAAAGATTCTTCCTTGAAACTGAGTCTTTAAAACTACTGGAAGAGGTAAGTGGGCAGTTGACTAGTGTGGACCACACAGATAACTTTTTGTAATTCAAAGCTCTTGGGAGCCCTGTTTATGCCTGGTTTTCTCTAAAGCTGAAATGGCCGTGAGCACCTGCTCTCTGAAGTGTGGAATGTTGCTATTAATCACGTGGCATCTTATAAGCTGCACCTTAGTGATGCTTATTTATCTACTAAGGGCCCAGTGCAAAATTTTGTGCACTTTGAAAGGAACTGTGGGCTGCGAGGCTGCAGTGAGCACAGGGGCGGGTCTTGGCCCATCCTCCGTGCCCCCACCTGGCCCCTCCCACCACGGCCTCTGGTCCCCTGTCTGCTGGCGATTGGGGCCGGCACCAGCAGCGGGTGCGAGTGCAGGGCAGGATCATGGCATGCAGGAGCAAAGAAGTTTCAGTAACCACCAGAGGCTCATCCCGATGACAGCGATTGGCACCCTGCCTTGGTCTGGTGCCCCTGCTCACCTGCTCCACCATCCCGCTGTGGCCAATGCCTGCTATGTTCCGCACGCGCCCCCGGTGGTCAGCGCACATCATAGTGATCGGTTGTTCTGTTGTTCCATTGTTCAGTCTATTTGCATATTAGGGTGATATATATATATATATCCTATAATTTCATTTATATATAGAGATGACCTATAATTCCATTGAAGACAGTACAACCTCTTTTTGCCACATTCTTGAAGACCAAGTTGAGGTGAAAAGGGAAAATGGAAAGGGATTTCTAAAATATCTAAGAATATGTGAGAGTAAAATCTGCCTTCCAATTTTTAAGAGGCGTAAGATAGATAACTGGTACACTGGCATACAAGCTCTAGAGTCTGCCCTGGAATTGGAGAACCAGTTAACCAAGCTCCTGCTAGACCTGAGGACCACAGCTACTGCCAACAATGAATATGATGTCTTATGCTTCATGGGAAAGCACCTGGATGAGCAGGAGGATAACACAAACCACCTGTAGGTCCAGCTAGGATATCGTAAGGATTAGAAATTCAGGCCCAGGAGGAGGAAGACCCATTTAAAAAGCCTGCTGATGTGTTAGGTAAATAGACATTTGAAGGCAACAAAGCAACTCTTCCCATTGTAGTAGGTCCCAAAACCAGCTACTTAAGAATCTTGATCTTCTCCATTTGACAGAAGACTGCTTTCCTTCATTGGTGTGTGTACAAATAAACCTTTTTTTTTTTTTTTAAAGCTCTTGGAAAGAGGCAGGGGGAATAAAGGGGACATATGTAATACTTTCAACAATAAAATGTTTTTCCTAAAGCTCTTGGAATTGTATCCCTGGCTGGTGTGGCTCAGTTAGTTGAGTGTCGTCCTGTGCACTGAAGGGTTGTCAGTTTGATTCCCGGGCAGGGCACATTCCCAGGTTGGGGGTTGGATCCAAGGTCAGGGCCTGTAGAGTGTCTCTCATATTGATGTCTCTCTCTTTCTCTCTCTCTCTTCCTCTCTTTCTGAAATCAATAAAAACATACTCAAAAAATAAAATAAAATCTCTTGAAAATGTAACTGTATCTGGTGTGTAAAGGATGTTGAAGAACATAATTTCATAAGCCAGTCTGAGAAAGACAAGTATCACATGATCTCACTCATATGTGGAATCTAATGAACAAAATAAACTGTTGAACAGAATAGATCCAGAGACAGAGAAGCATGGAACAGACTATGGAATCTCAGAGGGAAG
>NW_005369217.1:3981286-3988565 GCF_000412655.1 Myotis brandtii
TTGTATGCCTATATGCATAACCCATGGACATAGACAATAGGGTAGTGAAGGCCTGGGGAGGGGGGTGGGGGCAGACTAGAAGGGGTTAATGGGGGGAAAAGGGGGACATATGTAATATTTCAACAATAAAGATTAAAAGAAAAGAACAAAATTTCACTGACTAACTTTGAAGATCTAATTGGCTTTATTAAGTGATTCACGAATTGGGCAGCATCTCATTTTAGCAACTAGAAGGGCATTCCAATGACCTGTACAAGAATGAATGGATTACTTTAGGCTAGGACACCTTCCTGAGGGAAAGGCTGGGGGATCTTGTCAGGTAGATTACCTCACTAATGTTGATCAGGAAATTCCAGACTGATTGGTTTACATTTTCACTCCTGAGAGAGTGAAATTTAGTTATTTAGTTTTGATTTGGAGACATGGGTTGCAAAAGTGACTTCGTTTTGGCCTATGTCTATTTTTTACAGGGAAGAGGCAGTTGCTTTAACAGACAATTGTGAATTTGCTTTAGCTGTTCACTGGCTGTGAAACACTGGCAAGTTATTGGATCTTTCTGAGCATTTAATCGCTTGTCTGTAAAATGGAAATTATCATCTTTCAAGTTGTTTTGCGGATTCCAGGAGAGGCACTGAAGCACTCCACAAATGCTGACATGAAAGGTATCTGACTAATTTAGATAGTCGGGAAAGCTTCCACCAGTTTAATATTTTCTCTGTACCCATCACCAAAAATAACTGGAGGTAATTTTAGGTAACTGAGAAATAGAAATGTATTAGACTGCTAACTTTGAAATGTTTCTGACATTTTACCCTCAGAAATTCTCTAAGTTACATTTGTTTAGAATTTTACAACTTACATTAAGGATAATATTGTTATCACCCGTTGCTTTGTAAATTTTGCAAAGTTCTCTAGCCAAAAGCAATACATTGCATTCTAGCAAGATCAAAGACTATTCAAATAATGTGAGTATAAAATATTGCACAACTTTCTCAACTTATGGCCCATTTATACCAAGACTCATTGCATTGCTTCTTGGTTTTTGGCTAAGATCAAGTGTAGTATGAAGACTCATTGCTGTAAGAGAAGCATCTCTTGTTTTCTGGTGATGGCAATAGTTTTACGAAATGCCATTTCCACTCTCTCACCCCTTCCCCTCCCCTTTATCTCTTTCCCTCTCACTTGCCTCTCCCCTCCCATGCCCTCTCCCCTTTTCTTCTCCCTCCCCCAAGTTTTCCTTGGCCCTCCCTGTCTGAGTTGGGTGCCTCTTCAGTAGGCTTCCACAGTCTGAATTCCGAAGGTAATCTGAAGTGCACTGTTCTGTCATTGTACATGGGTCTTCCCCAACAGATTGTGAATTTGCAGCGGGCAAGAATTGTGAGTGTTCCTGGCAAACACTCAGCCCCTGGCTCCCAACAACCACAGCTGTGGCATTGCTATTAGTTCTGCACTAATCCCATCATGCCTTTCTCCCTATTTATGTCAATCCTGTTCTCTCAGGTCATCTCTCATCTTTTGGACTCTGATCTCCACCTGGCCTTGCACGTCCTTTTTCTCACCCCATGTCTCACTCCTCCCCAACTTCTGAAACCGTTCCACAGTGACCTCACAGCACTCCCTCTTTACCTTACTTTTCTGAATATTCTCTTCAACTTCTTGCTACAGTGAAGACCTGGTTCTCCCAAGGACACAAATTCCCTTGCAGATAATGACCATTTTCTCTCCCTCTCTGCTCATATCATGGACCTACAAGCAGACTGGGTATATACACTAAGCGTTTGTATACTCCATATTCATATGCTGAAACCTAACCCCCAAAGTGATGGTACTGGAGGGTGGGGCCCTTGTGAATGAAATTAGTGCCCTTATTAAAGAGACCTCAGAGAGTTCTCTTACCCCTTCTGCCTGATGAGGACACAGGAGAAGATGGCCATCTATGAACCAGGAAGCTAGTTTTCACCAGACACTGACTTAGCCTCCAGAATAGTGGGAAATAAATTTTTGTTGTTTATAAGCCACCTAGTCTACGGTATTTTTGTTATAGGAACCTGAATAGACTAAGACAGGGATATCCTCATTACTGTTCCAGACCATTTTCCCTCCCCAACTCCTTTTTAAAAAAAATATATTTTTATTGATTTCAGACTCTTTCTTCATCTTTCCTCACCAACTCCTTTTTAAAAAATGTATTTTTATTGATTTCAGAGAGGAAGGGAAAGGGAGAGAGAGAAAAACATCAATGATGAGAGAATCATTGATCAGCTGCCTCTTGTACGCCCCCTACTGGGGATCGAGCCTGCAACCCAGGAATGTGCCCTTGACCAGAATCAAACCTAAAACCCTTCAGTCCATAGATGATGCTCTATCCATTGAGCCAAACCGGCTAGGGCTCTCCTCACCAACTCTTGACTCTCAAGTCATCAGACTATACCCCACCTTACTGTCCTCCACTGCCTCCTTTTTCTTTTTCTTATTCCTTATCTGAGGATATTTTTTCCCCCCAATAATTTTTAGAGAGAGTGGAAGGGAGAAGAGAGGGAGAAATATATATAGAGAAAGAAACATCAGTGTGAGAGAGACATATCGATTGATTGCCTTCTGTACTCAACCCCACCGGGGTAGTGGAACAAGCCTGCAACCCAGATACGTGTCCTTGACTTGGAATCGAACCTGAGACCCTTCTGTGGGAGGGCTGGCTCTCTAACCACTGAGAAGCACCACCCAGGGCCACTGCCTCCTTTTTTTGGCACACACCCTCATTCTTTAAGATTTTAGCTTTAGACTGACAAATCTCAGAGGAAGGTGGGCATCGCAGGGTGTGTGGGAGAGATTAACCAAGGAATTTATATGCATAGCCCATGGTCACAGACAATAGTGTGGTGAAGGTCTGGGAGGGGTGGGTGTGTAGTGGAGGGGGTCAATGGAAAAGAAAAGGGGGACATCTGTAATACTTTCAATAATAAAGATAATTTTTAAAGCCCCCCCCCCCCAAAAAAAAAGATTTTATCTTCAGATACCTCTCTCCCTTATTACTTCTGTCATACTTCTTGATGACTGTTTTATCCTCATCAGTTATTTTTTTCTGGTCTTGGTTTTCTCCCCATTTTCCTCTCTAATGCCCTTGCTCTGATCTTACCTCATGCCACTCACTCCCATGGTCAGTCCTTAGACTTGGTCATTACTAATAACTGTCCCTAATCTCAGTCTCAAGTGCCAGCTATTATTATTAATATTATTATTTTTTCAGAATTTTTTGAGTTGGACAATTCATGAGTTGCATTACCACAGACAAAGGAGTTATTTTCTTTTAGCCCCTTTTGCTCTCTTCAGGGGCTGCTGTGGTGAGTTTGGTGATAGGATACCTGGGAGGAGAAGCAAGAGGAACTGAGCAACGAAGGAATTAAGGGTTTTGAATTAAGCCAGAAAGGAAGAGGTAAAGCTTGGGGGACAGGGGAATGTAGAACAATCTTCTATTCTGGAAGGAAAGGATGGCCACCCACATACCAGAAGGTGGAAAATCACTGAAGAACAGTAAACAGCCCTGGCTGTGTAGCTCAGTTGGTTAGAGCATCGACCCAATATGCCAAGGTTATGGATTTGATCCCTGGTCAGGGCACATGCAAGAGTCAGCTAGTGAGTGCCTGGATGGCTGGGACAACAACAAATAGATGTTTTTCTCTCCCTCTCCCTTCCTCTGTCTCTCTAAAATAAATAAATAAATAAATAAATAAATAAATAAATAAATAAATAAATAAATAAACAGTAGACACTATAAACTAGAGGCTGGCAGGGCCAGCAAGGGTGAATAGATAGATTAAAGGCAGCCCCAGGGATCCAGGGAGAAGAAAATGTTCCAGAGCACACAGTAGGGGCTAAATAAATATTTGTTGAATAAATGAATAAATGATAAGCCTCTAGGCTTAGGGTTTTGTTGTTTTCTCAGTCTGTTTGGGGCCAAGAAGTGCAAGGGTGTCACATTTTAGGTGGGTATGGGGATGGGAAGGGCAAGGCTTCTGTTGGCATATTTCTGGTGCAAATTAGAAGCTGCTCTAGGTCTGGGCGGATGGATTAAAAAAGGCTCCCACTTTTTCAGGCTCTAAGCAGCGTTGTGTCAGCAATGTGTGGCCTGGACTTAATTAGATTAATTAATTAATTAAAATTAATTTTAGAGAGAGGAAGAGAGAGAAAGAGAGAAGAAAACATTGGTGTGAGAAAGACACATTAATCGGTTGCTTTGCCTATCAGCCTCTACTGGGGATCGAATTGGCAACCTGGACATATGCCCTGACCAAGAACCGAACCCACCACCTTTCGGTGTACAGAATGATGCTCCAAGCAACCGAGCCACACCAGCCAGGGGTGTGGTCTAGATTTCAGCACCTCCATCTTAGGTTGGAGGCTGGTGGGTAAAATAATAATGTGGCAAGCGTCTATATTTCATTCTTGACCCTCTTCCCCTCCAGTAGTTCTTATACCGCTTGGACCTGGGCTACCACAATCTCTGAAGCCCCAAGCATTTTCAGCCTCTCTGCTGTGACTTTCTTTTGCTAAAACAGTTGAGGCCAAGGTCTAGTTTGAAATGAAGAGTTGGGAAAAAAAAAAAGTAGTAATAAAAAAGAAAACAAATTAGTTTATGATGGGACTTCTTTTTACTTTCTATTAAGACATCACTACAGACACCTCATTTTCAATCCTCACAACAATATTCCCAAATATTAATTACCACATTCTTACTGAGGTCCAAAGAGAGCCTACAACTTGTGCCAGGCATGGAGCAAGGAATGAAGTTGAAATTCAAACTCAAGGTACTCCACTGTGACACATGTTTGCTGTATTTTCTTCCGGTAAAATACACTCCTAGGTGTAAACTCATTGAAGTCAGGCTTTGCTTTATCTTTTCACCTTCGTATCTTTCCCAGAGTGTAGCATCATCCCTGACACTAAGAAAATGCGGAAGAAAGGTCTTTGGAGTGGAACTGAATGAGGATGAGCATGGCTGCTGGCCACCAGCGTTCCCCTCTCCCTGCAGTCGTTTCACCCTGGGCACCAGTCCTCAGAAGGCTGTCCTCATGATTTGCCACTTGCACCTTCCCCTCCTAAGGAAATGCTTCTCCTGATAGGCCTCTGCCTGGTCCAATGGCTGTGGTCATTTGACCCCAAGGGGGATCTGGAAACACTCTTTTCTTGGTGGCTCATATAGTTGCTGGGGGCTAACGGTTTCCCTAATTACCTCCGGTGCTCTTGTTTGGCTCCTGTATTTAGCTAGAGGTGTATCCAAGGACTCGGTAATTTTCAGCACTTTATAAAAATTGACCTCAATGCAGCACTCTACAGCCTAGGTATTTTCAAATTATTCAATTATTTTGAAATGTTTAATGAACCACAGATTGTCTGTTTTTAAGTTGTTAAGATGCAACTTTCAACAAACTTAAAGCCACTGCCCGATTTTAGCTTTCTTTTGGTTTTCAAACATGTCCAAGCCATAGAGTTAGTAAACAGCAAGCCTGGGATTGGAAACCTTTTAGGTTTGGATTGGAATAGTGACTCTGTTGACAAGTTGGGCCAGTTTCTTAGCTTCTACAGTAAAAAGATCTAATTGTTGATCACCTACGAGATTCCAGGAACTGTTCTAAAAGCTCTTCTCATCTGTAAATTGGTATACTAATAGCAACTACTTAGTTCATAAGTGTTATCTTAAAGGTGATGTGCAGGCATGTTTGTAACATCCTTTGAATGAAGGATGGATTATTATAAATGCTCAATAATGTTGGTCACTGAGATGGTCATTGGTAATATTCTTCACAGCCAAGAAATACAATGAGCCACAAAAATGCAGTGCTGCCTCTGCCCTTTTCATTTTAAATGGCGCTGTTCTGAAGAATGTTTGTAAACATGTCAAAAACACTCTTTTAAAAAAATTATTTTTAATTTTTTGTGACAAATACTCCCCCCCCTCCAAGTTTTAAGTAACTTTTAAATTTTAAAATAGATTTCAAATTTACAGAAAAGTTGCAAGATGGTACAGAGAATTCCCCTCTGTCCCTTACCTGCATCTCACATTACTAAGAAGCCAACATTGGTACATTTTTAGTAACTGAACCGAGGACTTCTTTCATATGTCACTAATGTGCTTTTTCTGTTTCAAGCTCTAATAGAGGATGCACCTTGCATTTGGCAAATGCTCCCTTCTGCACTAAGCAATCACTTCCGCTAGCCTTATCTCTGTGGCTGCTCTTAAATGCTATAGGGAAGCACCTTGTATGTGCTAATTCTGGCGTTTGCAGCTTGCCACCTTCACTTTTCTGACCAACCTTTTTCTTACTCTCTGACAGATCCATAGAACTGGTCCACAACAGTGTTCATAGCTGTGTGACCTAACTCAAATCCCCTAGGAACCCTCAGTTTTCCCATCTGAACAATGGGGGTAGTGCTAATTCCTACAGGGCCTGGCACATAGTGACTCCTCCTCAAAAAATGTTAATTACAGCTTTTGTTATATCATTGTGTTTTCCTCTTCAGAACATAAGCCACCCTAGCTCTTGTGTCCATACTTTTTAAAAAATATACATATTTTTATTGATTTTAGAGAGGGAGAGAGATATAGAAACATCAATGATGAGAGAGAATTCTTGATCAGCTGCTTCCTGCACACCCCCTACTGGGGATTGGCCCACAACTCAGAGTCGAACCCAGGACCCTTCAGTCTGCAGGCTGATGCTCTATCCACTAAGCAAAACCGTCTCTAGGGCCATCCTTTTTTTTTTTTTGGTAAGAGAACATTTATTGGGTAAGCTAATGGTAACGTGCACGGGTGGGAGGTGGGGAAGGGAGAGGCATGGGCGTGCTCCTAGGAGGGAGAGTGCCTGTCCATACTTTTTCAATCCTCTAATGTTATCTCAAATGACACTCAGTTTATTAGGTGAGCTTGCTGATTCAGAGCCTGCTTTCTTACCAGAGAAGTTTAAGTGCTTCTTCTACTTATTATTATTTATTTTTATTTTTATTTTTTTGTTAATCTTCACCCAAGGACACTTTCTCATCAATTCTTAGAGAGAGTGGAATGGAGGGGGAGAGGCTCTAGGAACCCTGTTTCCTCATCTGAACAATGTGGGTAGTGATAATTCCTACAGCGCCTGGCACATAGTGACGCCTCCTCAAAAAATGTTAATTATAGCTTTTGTTATATCATTGTGTTTTCCTCTTCAGATCATAAGCCACCCTAGCTCTTGTGTCCATACTTTAAAAAAAATATATATATATTTTTATTGATTTTAGAGAG
>NW_005369217.1:3988996-3990529 GCF_000412655.1 Myotis brandtii
AGAGAGAGAGAGAGAGAAACATCAATGTGAGAGAGACACATCAATTGGTTGCCTCCTGCACGTGTCCCAACCAGGGCCGAAGATGGAGCCTGCAACCACGGTACATGCCCTTGGCTGGAATTGAACCTGGCACCCTTCAGTCTGCAGGCCGATGCTCTATCCACTGAGCAAAACTGGCTAGTGCTAAATGCTGCTTTTAAAGTGCTTTGCTATTTTCCTTCCCTCATAGAAAAAATTTGGGAAGTACATAGTATAATGAAAGAGAATCTGAAATACCAGGTTCCCAAGCTCTCTTCCAAATGCTCTCCCACCCTTTATTTTGGTCTTTTTCTAAAAAAAACATATTTTATTGATTTTTTACAGAGAGGAAGGGAGAGGGATAGAAAGCTAGAAACATCGATGAGAGAGAAACATCGATCAGCTGCCTCCCGCACACCCCTACTGGGGATGTGCCCACAACCAAGGTACATGCCCTTGACCGGAATCGAACCTGGGACCCTTCAGTCCGCAGGCCGACGCTCTATCCACTGAGCCAAACTGGTTAGGGCTATTTTGGTCTTTCTTATTGCTAGAACTCTTACCATACTGCCTACACATAGAGGAAGGCCCACCCATCCATCTGCTGTGAGCTGGGAGGGAACAAAACTGGCAGCTGTGGTCTAGGGTGAGTGATTTTTAAGTATTTGAATTATTTTTAGTGGGATGTGCTTGGGTCACATGGTCTAATCAGGAAATTTCATATACTCTGACATTTCCGATCAGAGTTGCTTAGAAACCTAAGGAAGGCTCTGACTCTCAATGGCAAGACAGTAATAAATTAGGCAGTACTGGGTCTAGCCATCTGCTTTTAAGTAAATCCCATATGGGATTTATCTAAAATAGCGACTCTCATATTTTTCCTCTTCTCATTTTTCCTTTTTATTTGGGCTCTTTAAATTGGTTAACTTTGCATAGAATATCCTAGCTGTCTTTCTCCTGTGCGTTAGGAATCTCCCACCTCTCTGCTCCCCATGCAGGCAGCCAACCTCAGAGTCCCCTGTCACCCACTGACCAGTCCTCTTTAATGCTGATACTTTTAACATTTCCTTTTGAAAATTGCCTGATGGGAGGCCAATGGATTTTGACTCTGTGTTCTTCAGCTGTGCCGCTGCAGTGCCATCCTCCACCATTTCCTCCTTTCTCATTTACCACCTTCTGTTAGTCCCTCCCCTTCTCAGCCTAATTGACCTCTTTGATTAGTTTCCTCTCATCTGTCCGACTATCGTTTTACATTTTCACTTTTTGCCTACCAGTAATCTTTTCTTTTTTTAATTTTTGTTTGTTTGTTAACCCTCACCTGAGGATATTTTTCCATTGGTTTTTAGGGAAAGTGGAAGAGAGAGGGAAAGACAGAGAGACTGGTTGCCTCCTGCATGCACCTTGGGTGGGGGAGCAGCCTGCAACCAAGATACATGCCCTTGACAGGAATTGAACCCAGGACCCTTTGGTCCACAGGCCAACGCTCTATCCACTGAACCAAGCCAGCTAGGACCT
>NW_005369217.1:3990575-4015527 GCF_000412655.1 Myotis brandtii
TCATGCCACTCTCTTGCTCAACAGTCTGCACTGCTTATAGGATGAGCCAAGTGTTTCTACCTTAAATTCCTCCATCAAATTCCAACCTGCCTTTACTAGTAAACCTCTTCTACTTCTTACCTGTTCTTTCCCTGACTTCATTCCTTTGTCTTGCTAATTCTTTTTGGCATTTTAAAATTACAGCCTTGTCCAGCCGGCATGGCTCAGTGATGGAGCGTTGACCTATGAATCAGGAGGTCATGGTTCAATTCCCAGTCAGGGTACATGGCGTTGCGGGCTGGATCCCCAGTGCAGGAGGCAACCAATCAATGATGCTCTCTCATCTCTAGATGAGATAGAATGATGTTTCTCTCTCTCTCTCCCTTTCCCTTCCTCTCTGAAATAAATAAAAAGATGTATTTAAAAATTACAGCCTGCTTTATATCTTTGCTTTACTGCTTAATGTTTCTAATTCAACTGTAAGCTCCTGGAAAGCAGTCTGTTTTGTAGTTTCCCACCCCATGCTCATCACAATTCTAGGCACTTGGAGGTGTTCATTAGCTACAGAAGGAATGAACCAACGGACTGCTTTGTCATGGTCATGCTTCTAGTGTGGTGAGACAGTTAAAACAAATAAGTACAATATGTAGTTGGTGAGATGGTGCTAACTGCTGTGACAAGAATTAACTAGAAGAAGAAGGTGGGTTGCAAATGTAAGATAGTCAGGAAAGGCTTCCAGGAAGGTAACAGTTGGGTAAAAACGTCATAGAGGTGAATCTGAATTCTGCAAGGCAGAGTTTTAATCATTAAAGAAAAAAAAAATCCATTCCAAGGCATAGCACAGTAACATGCACAAGTTTGACAAATGCAATTGGAATGGTGTATATCATGGTGTCATCAAAGACATAGAATACGATTCAAACAAGGCTGTTTTCTGCAAGTTATATTGTCCTAAAGGGGAACAAAGTCACCCATTTACATTTCTACCTCAAACTGCACACCATACTGAAGGAAAGAATGAAAGTGTTAACGTGAAAAAACCATTGAAACCTGTAAAGAATTTTTGTGAGTTTATTTGAGCCAAACTGTGGACATATGCCGGGAAGCAGAACCTCAACGAATTGAGATAGTGCTCCGGAGAATGGCAGGGTTACATCCGTATTTATACATGAAATTCATTGGTGACAGATTTAATGAGGATTAAGCGAAGCGGGGAAACCTCTGTGATAGGATAAAAAGTAAAATGATGGACACATACTTAGGTGGGTACAGGATCAATTAACATGATAATGAAGGAATTTGTAGTATCTGTCCTGGCGCCCAGAACATTTGGTTGTGCCCCAGGGGCTCCAGAAAAAAGGAAGTTACAAGTTACCCAGACATTTCAAGGGTATGTTATCTTAGAGGCAAAAAGGCAAATGGGCTCAGTAAGGATCAAAGTTGATCTTGTCAGTGAAGATACTGGCCTAGGACATAACTGCCCACCATAACTGCTTTTAGTTAAAGTTTAATTTCAGACCATCCTTTGTGGTTACTTTAGGTCTCTGAGTTTGCAAGACTGCCATGCAGGCCTTCCCTGAGCCTGTCAGGTCAGCATGTGGCCCCTTTCGTCCACAAAAGAGAGAGAGAGAATACATATGGTATAGAATGTAAGAAGACAATAAAGACAATGCCTACACAAAAACTAAATGGAATGCAGTACTAAAGATTAGGTTTTCCCTTGAGTCTTTGTGGAGGACCAAAGCAGCTGAACGGGCTTGCTCCAGCGGAGTTCAGCTCAGGGTTTGCCCGAGCAAGCTGGAGAGGGAGGTGTGATTATTTCTCTCTTCTCCGTGTCCAGCATGGCTAGAGAGCGGTCTGGTTCCTGAGTAGGGGTGGCTGGGGATTGAGAAAATGAAAGAAAGAGACAGACACAGAGATGGAAGGAAAAGGCTGGGGCCGGGTGGGACCACTGTCCTCTGATGGAGACACAGGGACAGGGACCCAGAGCCGATACAGCGTGTTTATTTTATACAGCAAAAAACAGGAAGTTTTACTAAAAGTCAAGACAAAGGAGATTATGTGCATTCTTGGGTGGGCCCGAGTCGTATTCATTCCTGGTGTTTGGCTGGATTTAAATAACAAAACCCACCCCCTGGCACCTGGGCTGAAGGTCAAGCTGACAACACTCCTGCCTCTTGGCAAAGCGTGTTTCCAGGACGTGGCTTTGCCAACGCCACTGGATTCAGCTAACAATAATTAAAGAAATGCCCATATGCCTTCCCAGGGGCTCTCTACAGGGAGGGAGTTTATCCTGAGTCTCAGGGGATTAAGAGGCCAAGGCCCATCAAAGAGGGTGAGTCACCCAGAAGACTGGGAAGTAGTTGCCAGGGATTTTCAGAGGTTGGCTTCCTAAGAATCACTTCAGTTTGGATAGTTCATTGACATTGAATGACACTAGGAACCTTAAAAGGTTTATTCTTTTTCATCTATTAATTTTGTATTTAGGAATCTAGCCTAAGAAAATCTTCAGAATGCAAATGTAGGGTTATATACTTGATGTTCTTCAGGCCAGCATTATTCCACAAAATAGTATTTAAGTATTCAAAAAAAATGCTTTTAAAATGGCATAGAAAAAAATAAAATGGCATAGGAAAATACACCTACTATATTGAGCAAAATATTAAAAAAATCAAAATTCTATACTGTATATAAATATGTTAAAATAAAATTACATTCATTCATTTATTCACCAAACATTTATTAACACATAGATGTTTTAGACACTGTGGTAGGTGCTGAATAGATGCATTTTTAAAAAAAAAAAAACACACCTTTATTGTTGATAGAATAGATTAATTTTTATGTGTATAAGAGTGTATGTGTTCATAGAAAAGACTAGAAAGAAATATTATAAAATATTAACAATGCTTCTAAGTGATTGATTTACTGTATTTTTTTTTCTGAGAGTCTCAAAATATTTATTATCCTTTTTTTTTTTTTTTCAGTATAAACATGGATAATGAGGGTCTCACTAGCTCTCTCCTGTCTGTGATATGATGTCACAGGTGACTGTTTACAGCTTCATCCACTCTCAAACTGGTGGCCCAGGGGTACAAACTTCAGAATCCCTGGGTTCTCTTGTTACCCTCACAAATAGTAAGGGATCTTTCCCCATCCCATCTTCCTTCCCTCCCAGAACTTCTCCCCTTGGTGATTCCAGGGGACAGCCTGAAGCAAGAACTTTTCTTGATTATACCTGTGACTTAGCAGAATGACAACATCCATTTTAGACATCAGAAACAATGGGAGAGATACCAATATTAAAAACTTCTATACACCATTAAACACTCAGAACAATTCCATCAGGACAGGACTATATGACTCTCAACCCATAGTCTGAGAAATACTTGTCACAAGAGATTCTTTCTTTTTTTTAAAAAAATTCTTTATTGTTGAAAGTATTCCATGTGTCCCCCTTCCCCCCCACTCACCTCTCCCCATCTGCCCCTGCCCCCCAGCTCAGGATTTCCCCCCCCCTATTGTCTGTATACATTGGTTATGATTATATGCATACAAGTTCTTTGATTGCTTTCTTATCCCCCCCCCTCACACCCACCTCCCCTTTCTGCCTTCCCTATGAGGTTTGATAGTATGTTTGATGCTTCTATGTCTCTGCATCTATTTTTGTTCATCAGTTTATATTGTTCATTATATTCTCTAAATGAGTGAGATCATGTGATACTTATCTTTCTCCGACTGGCTTATTTTGCTTAGCATAATGCTCTCCAGGTCCATCCATGCTGTTGCAAATGGTAAAAGTTCTTTCTTTTTTATAGTAGCACAGTATTCCATTGTGTAGAGGTACCACAGTTTTTTAATTCACTCATCTGCTGATGGGCACTTAGGCTGTTTCCAAACCTTAGCTATTGTAAATTATGCTGCTATGTACATACGGGAGCATATATCCTTTCTGGTTGGTGTTTCTGGTTTCTTGGGGTATATTCCTAGAAGTGGGATTACTGGGTAAAATGGCAGTTCCATTTATAATTTTGTGAGGAAACGCCATACTGTTTTCCACAGTGGCTGCACCAGGCTGCATTCCCACCCGCAGTGAACGAGAGTTCCTTTTTCTCCACATCCTAGCCAGCACTTGTCATTTGTTGATAGTAGCCATTCTGACAGGTGTGAGATGGTACCTCATTGTTGTTTTGATTTGCATCTCTCAGATGATTAGTGACTTTGAGCATGTTTTCATATGTCTCTTGGCCTTCTGTATGTCCTCTTTTGAGAAGTGTCTAGGTCTTTTGTCCATTTTTTTATTGGATTGTTTATCTTCCTTTTGTTAAATTGTGTGAGTTCCCTATAAATTTTGGAGATTAAACCCTCATCAGATGTAACATTGTCAAATATGTGTATGTGAGTGTATGTATTCATAGAAAAAGACTATAAAGACATATTATAAAATATTAACAATGGTTCTAAGTGATTGATTTACTATAATTAAAAAAAACAATTTTGTTATTTTTTTTATTGATCTTAGAAGAAAGGAGGGAGGGGAAAGAGAGAGAGAAAGAAAAAGAGAAAGACCAACACCGATGTGCAAGGGAAACATCCACCGGTTGCTGGGAGACCATGAGATCCAACCGGAAACCTGGGTATGTGCCCTGACCAGGAGTCACCGCCGCCTTTTGGTGTACAGGAGGATGCTCCAAGCAACTGAGCCACACCAGCTAGGACTGATTGACTGTAATTTTTACTTTATTCTTTGTACTTCCTCTAATTTTTATATTTTCTGCAGGTTGTACATATTTCTTTTAGAATGGAAAGAAGGAGCATGATTATAAAGACTGAGGCACAATTACATTTGGGCGTTCCCCTTCGTGGCTTCCAAAGTACAGAAGGGACTGTTAGGCTAGGTTGCATTTTCTGCAGGCAGCTCACTAAAGACCTGCAGAGCCCTCCCCTCACCCCCACCCCTCAGTGTCTAATGCTTCTCCTTTCTGGAAGAGCGAGCATAAACCAGCAGAGCAAGTTTGTGGCGGCGAGCGCAGCGCATGCGGAGCTGAGCACATCTGAATCAGGATTAGCACCCTTGTAGCCGGACAGACGGGCCACTTGGGCAGCCTCACGTGTTCAGAGGATGACGGTCTGCTTGCGATTCTGAGTCAGAGGAGGACATGGAATCGGATACACCGGATGGAAACAAAGCAACGCGTGGAAAAAAAAGAGATGCTTTTGTGCCAAACGAGGTTTCTAGGCAGCAACTCATTTAACCACTTCAATGTCCCTAACCATTCAGCTTTGCTGACCTTTAGAACCTGTCTGATAAGCTCATCAGATTTCCGCAGTGAAAGAGCTGACGTGTGCAGACAAGGCGGATCAACTTTTGGCTCCTGCCTCACTTTCAGGCCTCATCGACGTCACTCCTCCGTGTTCCTGTCCCAACAAAAGACTGTCCTGGTGTCTATTTTTTGTCCTGGTGTCTCTTGACTTTGCTGTGCCCATGCTGGTCCCCCTGTGCCCGGAAGGCCTTTTCTGGACCTGGCAGTCTTTTCAAGATTCAGTTCAAGTTGCACTGCCTTTGGGACACTCCTCTTGCACCACCATCTCCCCCAGCTGTCCCCCACGTCCCCCAGTTAAGCACAGAGCACACTGTATGTCTCCATGAGAGGGTCCTGGTTTCTTAGAAATCTCTGTGTGAGCCCCCTCAGTGCAAGGATATCCACCTCTAGTTCCAGTGTCTGGCAAATACATGTTTGAACCAAGGAATTTTCAGTGAAGGATATACATGGCTTCTTTGGAGCCCAAAATGAATGATGAGTCCCAATCCACCCATCCATGCATCAGCCCATCCATTACCCATACGTCCATCATTCTTCCTCCCAACAGCCCTTCAAATGCCTACTGTGAGCTGCACTGAGACAGACACGGCTCACTGTCATCATGGAGCTTATAATCCAAAGGGAAGATAGATACCGAACAAGTAATTCTAGCTTTATTTTTCTCCGTAGTGCTTATTATGAACTGAAATTCAATTTCATGTATTTTTGTTTATTGTCTCCCTCTGACATAAGCTCTAGGAGAGCAGGGGCTTTATCTCATTTGCCACTGTGCCTAAAAGAGTGCCTGCCACTTTGTAGGTGCTTGATGAAAATTTGTTAACCACATAAACCAGAACTGTATATGGTACCATTTAAAACAAGTAAGGATGTGAATTTCCAGTGTGTTTAAAAAGATTCATTAAAAACAGCCCCTCCTCCCCTTTTCAGGCATCTATACCAATAAAAAGGGAATATGCTAATTAGACTGGGAGACCTTCTGGGAGACTGGCCAGGGAGGGCAGTTGGGGGTGAGCAGGCCTGCAGGCAGAGTGGTTAGGGGCGATTGGGCAGGCAGGCAGGTGAGCGGTTAGGAGCCAACAGTCCTGGATTGCGAGAGGGATGTTTGACTACTGGTTTAGGTCCGATCGCTCCAACTGGCAGTCGGACATCCCCTGAGGGGTCCCAGATTGGAGAGGGTGCAGGCCGGGCTGAGGGACACCGCCCCTGTGCACAAATTTTGTGCACCGGGCCACTGGTATTTATATAAAAGCCTAAGGGACCATTACAGTGGGACAACTGAGTGACCAGAATGACCGGTCACTATGACACACACTGACCACCCAGAATGCCTGATTGGGGCCTGCTGGCCAACCTCTCAGCCCCTCCCCATGGCTGGCAGGTGCCCATTGCCTGATAGGGAACGGGGAACCAGGGGACGGTGGTGATGGCCAGGCCAAGGTGGATGCGGGCCAGGGGATGGGGCCAGCTGTCGGCAGCTGGGGGAAGGAAGGCCCCAGCTGGCCAACCTCCCGGTCCTTCCCAATTGCCTGATCAGAGCCTGCCAACCAATCTTTTGGTTTCTCCCCTGGCTGGCAGGAACCCATCGCCCATTGGGTTATAGGGAACTGGTGGTGGGTGGCAGCGGACATAGGTGGTGCCAGGCCAAGGTGGGTGCAGGCTGCTAGCAGCTGGGGGAAGGAAGGCCCCGGCCAGCCAACCTCTCGGTCCCAGAAGGCTTTTGATAAACCTCTTTCTGGGAGGCTTTTCTCCCCCCCCCTCCCCCAGCTGTGCGCAATTCAAAGGCACTAGCCATGGAGCCGCCTGCCGTGGAGCTGCCCAATCTCTCCCTGCACCTAGTTGGATTGAGTCTGGCACAGGGCGGAACACCCAAGCTGCTGCCTGCAGGTGGGAAGCTGGCAGGGGTGGGGCATGGACACAGGGGCCTAGGAGCTGGACCACCCAGGCCCCAGTGCACTCTCTGCCTGGAGGCGTCCAGCTGCAGACCTCTGACTCCATTAACTGGATCAGTGGTGGGGTGGAAAATGACCCAGGAGGGTGAGGAAACGAAACTTGGGGCGAGTACCACGGGTGCAGTCCCCGTGACCTTTTCTCCCAGGATAATGCTGCGCTTCCTAACCTCCCATGCACCGAGATAAATGTGGATTTGCAAAGAGGCAGGCCCCCGAGAAGCTTCAGCTCGGGGGACGAGAGGAGTTACTCACTTCTGACACCCCCACCCTTTGCTTTAAGGCTGCATTCTCCTTCCCTAATACATGTTGCTTGAAGTACACGAATGGTTTGTGTTTAGACATAAGATAAACGTGGGAAAAGCAAAGTTTTGTGCTTTAGAACAAAAGAGTCTGGAGTCTTTGGGGGTCTCTCTCTCTCTCTCTCTCTCTCTCTCTCTCACACACACACACACACACACACACACACACACACACACTCACTCCTTTCTCCCCTCTTCCCTGGCCTGGCGAATCTTCACACAGAAAGTTAACCCTAGTTCCTTAGAACCCACCCTCACTGGAGTGGCCTCTGTTTTTTTTTTTTTTTTTCCTCTCACAAGGTTTTTTCTAACCTCTAAACTGGCAGTCAGACATCCCTCGAGGGATTCCGGATTGCGAGAGGGCACAGGCCAGGCTGAGGAACCCCCCCACCCCCATGCACGAATTTTGTGCACTGGGCCTCTAGTCTATATATATAAAAGCCTAAGTGACTGTTCGATGGTTCAACCATTTGACCAGTAGCTATGACATGCACTGACCACCAGAGGCAGACACTCAATGCACAGGCATGGAAACATGGAACAGACTGATGAATCTCAGAGGGAAGGGGGAGGGAGGTAAGCGGGAAGAGATTAACCAAAGATCTTATATGCATACTAGAGGCCGGGTGCACGGATTTGTGCACCGGTGGGTCCCTTGGCCTGGCCTGTGGGGATGAGTCCAAAACCAGCAGTCTGACATCCCCTGAGGGCTCCTGTATTGCGAGAGGGCACAGGCCAGGCTGAGGGACACCACCAGGGCACGAATCTATGCACCAGGTCTCTAGTCTTTCAAATAATAAATAAATGCAAAACCCAATATGAAGTGATGTGGTAACAATGACATATGCTTCACTCCTAAGTTCAGTTAGAGTGTCTGAGAGGTTCGCTCACAATGACGCCAAAGAATTTTTTGACAGACACTTGACGAGTGCTCTGCAGCTTTTGATTAATTGTGTGATTCTCCTGGCAATTTCAGGGAAAGGCTTTGTTGGAACCTGACCATGAGATAAAAATAGAAGGCAGGGAATAGAAGGTATTAAGTCAGCAAGGAATAGCCAGGATAACAGTTACAAACTGTGTGAGAAAGCGGCATTCGAGACAGCAGTGTCTGCCTTGTATTGCAATTCTGTTTAGTTGACAAATAAACAACAACAGAAACAGATGATCCTTCTAGCACTGCCCAATCTGCCCCCAGCTGGCACCCCCTCCCCCAGCTGGGGGCCTGGGTAGCTGGGTCAGAGTTAGGCTTTGGTGTGTTAGGAGCTTGGATTGTTGGTGGGAAGGAGCAGACCTCCGCTGGAGATGTGCTCCAAGGTGGGGAGTCTGAGAGGCCCTGTCCCTGAGGGAAAGCAAAACCTGCCCAAGACAGCTGGAGCATCACAGCCAGAGAATCCAGGCGAGGCTGGAATCCATGGTAACTGGAGGAGAGGAAGACCAAGAGAGAAAAATAGTATGAATTAGAGGCCTAGGGCTGTTGTAAAAAGGCAGCACAAACTAGGCGGCTTAACCAACTGAAGTTTATTGTCTCAGAGTCCTAGAGGCTAGAGGTCTGAAACCCAGGTGCCCATAAGGTTGGTTCCTTTTGAGGGTGGTGAGGGAGAATCAGTTGCATGCCTCTGCCCTAGCTTTTGGTACCCTCAGGTGCCCCTTGGCTTATAGGTGACATCTTCCCTGTATCTTCACGTTGTCTTCTCTCTGTGTCCAAATTTCCCCTTTTTAAAAGGACACCAGTCATAATAGATTAGGCCCACACGCATGACCTCGTTTTAACTTGATCACCTGCGAGGATCCTATTTCCAAATAAAGTCATATTCACAAGATTTGAATATATTTTTTGGGAAGGGCGAAATTCGACCCAAAGAGAGAGAGAGAGAGAGAGAGAGAGAGAGAGAGAGAGAGAGAGGAGGGGTTGAAGGTGGGAGCCTGGAAAATTTCTGGAATAGCTGGAACAAAGCACAGCGCAGCAGTACAGGGAGTCTGGGCGGCCTCAGCCAGCCTTGGAGGAGGGCAGGGGAGCTGTTCAGCTTGGACACATACCAACAATGAAACAAACAAGAACCCCACCTCCCTTCAAGTGGCCGGAGCATCTTAGAAAGAAACACAACACATAGACACCATATTGTTTTATTTCTGAAAACAAAAACAAAAACAAAAACAAAAACAACAAGAAAAGAAACTTTAGTTCTGGGGAAAATCATCAGAGGTGATTTGGTGGCTTGGGAAGTGGGTCACATGCCACTTGTCTGGTACTGGTTGTGTGACCTTATTTAACCTCTCAGAGCCTCAGTTTCCTCATCTGTAAAGGCCAGCGAGCTTGAGGTCACAGGGAGTTTCTGAGGATTACACGAGATTAGAGATGGAAAGCACTTGGTCTCAGAACTCGCTCAGCAAAAGTCAGTTCTCCATTCTCCCTTTCTCTAGAGAGAGCTTCTGTTTAAGAAAAATAGTCTCTTGTTTTCAGTACAATGGTAGAGTACAGAATCCTTTTAGAAAGATATGCTAACAGACATCTAAATATCTTACAGTTGGTTAGACTCTCCTTACAGGATGTTAGAGAAAATGATAAGATGGAAATGTGGCTAGAGCCATATATTACTCTACTCATTAGGGTGGGAGGCCAGGAGGAGGGGTTACAGGGACCTTCCTGGTGAGTTACAATTTTCAGATGGAGCCTCTGCCTAATCCAACATACAGTAGAATATCTTTGCTGGATTCATAGACCTAAGTAACCACTAAATTGAAAAAAAAAACCCACCAAAACCCTCTTTGAAAGTTTATCATCATAAAGAATATGATACCTACAAGCCTTAAAATATTTTCATACAATTCATAACATAGAATGCAGATTCATTTGTCTGATTTTGGTTTAGGTCTCAAAACTAAGGCTACTTTCAGATAGGCCTGCTGATTCAAGTTCTACTTTGTCTTTTTTTGCCTAAAATGTTTTCATAAATCATTATCCACATTTTCCAGTTTTGAGTGTAGAATTCTACCCCCCGTCAAACTTCTAGTTTACTAGCTCACACCTAATCAGACAATATTTTTAATGATTTCTCTTATCAACTTTTCCCAATACATTCAACTTAATTATTGTAAAAATGGAAACTCTTGTTTTGCATTCTTAGTTCATTGGCTTAGACAATACTTAATTAAATTGAAAATTATAATAACAATCACAGTGGACATAATGGGAGTGGGAACAAAGTCAACTGAGTCTTGGAGAACATAAAGCTCAGCTGGGGAGAGCAGAAGCACTGAGACATACAAATGAAGACCCTTCCGGCTGCACCCCTTCACCATGTTTCAGAGGTGAAATGGAGACCTACATTAATCCAATGAGGTGGTTAAGTGAAGATGTGTTGAAGTGTTTTCACTGCATGAGGTGAGAATGGAAGCCATATGGTTCAACTATTGACAGATTTCTGTATTTCTCTGGTAAGGTTTTGTTATAAATTAGGAGTACCATCACCATCACTCCAACAACAGATCACAGATATTAGAATATCTTATATCACTCTTTAGGAATCTATATGGTTGGGTTTCAATTTTATATCTAAGCATCTTTCATTTTATTCATAATTCGACTTGTTTGTTCAATTTATGAACACCTACTATTGCTGTGCGTTGGGATACAACAGTAAATAAGGTATGGTCCTTTGCTCTTAGGTGCCTTATAGTCTGGGGGAGCGGGGAGAGCCAGGTCAGTAAATGGGCCATTATCAAGCAGCTGGCTAGCATGAGGTACAAACCAAGAAAGCAACATTGTACGTTCCACACTGCCAGTCTCTGTCCCAGTGGAGGTCAGAGGGGAAGTGTGAGCTCAGTGGTTAACAAGCGTCTGTAGAGCACCTCTATTTATTTATTTTTTAAAAAATATATATTTTTAATTGATTTCAGAGAGGAAGAGAGAAAGAAATCAATGATGAGAGAGAATCATTGATCGGCTGCCTCCTGCACACCCCCTACTGGGGACCGAGCCCACAAACCGTGCATGTGCCCTTGACCAGAATCGACCAGAATCAAACCTGGGACCTTTCAGTCCGCAGGCTGACGCTCTATGCACTGAGCCAAACCAGCTAGGGCTGTGGAGTACCTTTAGAGTACCAAGTTCTGTTTTAGGCATGGAGTCACAAGGATAAATAATTGTTCCCACTCCCATTGGTGTCCATTGTGATTGTTGAGCCCTGTACTAAAGGATCCTGAGTGTGGACGCTGGCCAGGCACTGGGCTTCAGTGAGCATCAGGGAGAGATGCTGGGGAAAGGGGAGCTTCCTGCAGGAGGTGGAGCTCCTCTAGGCTGCAAGCACCCTGAGGTCAGGGCCTGACTTGGCTTGTGCTGCAGTCCCCAGGTCCCCGGGGACTTGTGGGCTCAGTCAGCATTCCAATGAGTGGATGAACTGCAGGATGCTCAGGAGTTAACTAGGGGCCAGGCCCTGTCTTAGGTGCTGGGAACCGGAAGATGAGTGAGACATGGCCTTTGCCCTGATCTAGGAGATAATATTAATTAAATAATTAATAAATAATAAATTAAATTTATAAATAAAGTCTCATGTCTAGCTGAATCCTGATACCGTATCAGGCAATGTAAATTAAAAGACTGGCAAACTTGGGCACGCCTTTCCCATACGTGGTGCTCCACCCTGGGCCATTTACTGGCTACAGCAAACACTTGTCCCACACTCTCCTGAGCTTATTTCAGGGAGGACGCTGACGGTTAAGGAAGCAGGAGACTGAGCAAGGCCAGCTCCAGCCCTGGCATTAAAAAGGCATCATCCAGACTGGCTTAAATCACAGTTGAGTCACAAAGCCATCAATACTCAATCCTAGAATATGGACAATCCAACTGGTAGCAGGTCATTGGGGTAGTGAGCAGTTTCATCTGAGGATCCCCAAGTGCTTTTTCAAATATTGATGACTCTTTCAAACTTCCCCCTGCACCACCCCAGCCCCTAACCATGAAACAAGGGGCAAGTATCAAATCTCACAGCATCAAATGCAATCAGAGCTTGCAGTTGCTGGCAGGTGCTTTGCTCCAGGTGACCAGCAATTTCAAGCTAGTCTCTAGAAACACAGGAATTTGAACGCGGTCTCTCAGTTTATTACAATAGCTGATGCCTCTGCTCTAACTCCTCAAATTCTCAAATCCTGAACCACCAAAGGCAACTGAAGTTGGCCGAGGAGCTGGCTGAGCAGGGCCACTAGGCAAGACAGGATGGCGTTAGACAGGATGGGATTTATGTGTGACTAAGTGCCACAATTAACAAGACAGAGAGCCCTGCATTTATGTACTTTTCTCCAATATAACGAAAAGACAAGCTGGGGTCCAGAGCGGTACAGGGTTTCACCTTGGGGTACACAGCAAGTTAGGGGCAGAAATGCTCCATTCCTTGAGTAGCCAGCAAGTCAGACTGTGAGTCTGTCCCAGAAAGAGAAAGGCCAGCCGCCCTGCTAAGATAGACACCTTCACATTACTGCCATTTCTTCCTAAGAATGTTCCTTTGTGGACTTGTATGCATGCATATAAGCCTAACCAGTGGACACAGACACCAGGGGAGTGAGGGCATAAGTGGGGGTGGAGGTGGGGGGCCAAGAGGGGATAAGGACACATATGTAATACCTAAATCAATAAAGAAAAAAAAAGGAAAAAAAAGAGAATGTTTCTTTGTTTTCTTCCCAGATAGCAACCTTTCCAAGTTCTCATTGCCATATGTACTCTTGGGAATCCACCTGCGAGACTCAAGCAGAATTACATTCTAATATCTCATTGATGCGTACCACATGCCTTCAGCCCTGCCCAGCTGGAGGCTCACATTCCATTTCAGAAATAGCATCAAAGAGAAGCCACTTTGGGGTAGAGAGCTGGAGTGTAACTGGAAGTTGGGACCTCCAAGCAATGACTAATGCTGCTGACAGGCTTCTCTTTGTCCATTGGTAACTGAGAATAAATAGATCCCCAGCCCCCTAGTTCTACCTGTAGAGAAAGAAGGCGGCAGTGGGCAGAGAAAGTTCTTTCAGCTGGACTCCGCCTTTTTATTTCTAGCTTTATTAGAGGTGTAATTGACAAACAAAATTGTAAGATATTTAAAGTGTTCATTGTGATGATTTGGTATATTTGTACATTCAGAAAAGAGTCCTTAATCTAGTTAATTAACATATTCATCACCTCATATATCTTTTTTTTCCCCCTTTGGTGAGAATATTTTGAATTATTGCCTTTTGTACTTTCCCACACAAATCACCAAGTCCAGTCATGAATTTGCAGCAAGTGTGAACCTCTTACAAATCAGAGGTTTTGGCTCTGGTGAGTGATCTACAAAATATCCCCAGGGCCTGCGAGGTAGGGGACTCCAGGTGCAGTTCTGTCTTAGCTACTGGACACTATAGGCAACTGTGGGCATATTGACTTTATGATCTAGGCTTTTGTTTCCTCATCTGTAAGACAAGCGTGTTGGACCCATATCAAGTCACCAAATGCAGGTCTCTGGGCCATATACTGCTTGAAAGCATTTTTTAAAAAAAGTATTTTCATTGATTTCAGAAAGGAAGGTGGAGGGAGAGAGAGATAGAAACATCAATGATGAGAGAGAATCGTAGATCGGCTGCCTCCTGCATGGCCCCTACTGGGGATCTAGCCTGCAATCTGGGCATGTGACCTGATCAGGAATCAATCCGTGAGCTCCTAGTTCATAGGCCAAAGCTCAACTACTGAACCACACCAGCTGGGCGAAATCATTTTTGTCTGTATATTGTTGTTGTTTTTCACAAAATTTTAACTAATATACATTATTTTTGACATTATAATTGATTCAATAACAATAAAACAAACAATCCAATTTTAAAAATGAGCTAAGGACTTGAATAGATATTTCTCTAAAGAACACATACAAATGGCTAAGGAGCACATGAAAAGATGTTCAAATTATACTAATCATTGGCGAAAATGCAAATTAAAGCCACAGTGACATATCATCTCATAAGAAAATAACAAGTGTTGGCGAGGATATAGAGAAATTGGAGCCATTGGTGGGAATGTAAAATAGTATAGTTGCTATGGAAAACGGTATGGTAGTTCCTCAAAAAATAAAAAATAGAATTACCATATGATCTAGTAATTCCACCTATGGGTATATACCCCAAAGAATTAAAAGCAGGGTCTTGAAGAGCTATTTTTACACTCATTTTCATTGCAACATTATTCACACTAACCAAAAGGTGGAAGCAATCCAAGGGTCTACCAATAAATGAACGAATAAAAAATGTCATATACACATAGCCTTAAAAAGAAAGGAAATTCTGACACATGCTACAACATGGATGAACCTGCTGGACATTATATTAAGTAAAATAGTCTTAAAATGAAAATGCTGTATAATTCCACACATATGAGATACCTAGAGTAATCAAATTCATAGAGACAGAAAGTAGAATGGTCATTGCCAAGGCCTGGAGGAAATGGGAAATGGTGAGTTGTTATTAATGGATATATAGAGGTTTTATTTCTGTCAGGTGAAGAGGTTTGGCGACTGGAGACTGGCTGCACAACAACATGAATGGACTTAACACTAGTGAATTACACACTTAAAAATGGTTACAATGGTAAATTTTATGTGTATTTTATCACAATAAAAAATGGAGAGATAACTCATAAAAATATAGTCATCTTAAGTTTTTTTAAATTGATTTTTTAGAGAGAAGTGAAGGGGGGAGAGAAAGAGAGAGAGAGAGAGAGAGAGAGAGAGATAGAAACATTGATTGGTTGCCTCCCGCACACCTCCCAACCAGGAATCGAACCCATAACCTAGGTACGTGTTGTGACCAGGAATCAAACTGGCCAACTTTCAGTGTACAGGATGACACTCCAACCAATTGAGCCACACTGGCCAGGGCTGAATAGTTACTTTTTTGGAGGGTGGGGGTGGGGGAACAGAAGATCATGCACATGGGACCTTAGATACCAATAGGCAATAGTTAGCTTGAGCTGAGTATCTACTCTTCTATTTGGATGGACTATTCTTTGCTATTCTCCCAGACCTCTTGCTATCTTCTTTCAATTAAATAATCTGTGTGGCCACTATAGGTCTTTGAGTTTGCAATCCCTGGGTTAAACTATCTCTATGGTCCTTTCTATCATTAATATCTATGATTCTAGAATCTTAGTCATTATGAACACTGTAAATAAACAAGGTAAGAGAAGATATAGGCAAAGTAACGGTCAGGTTACCTCTTGGCGTCTCTTGTCTCAGGTCCTTGGGAGAGTTAACACCCATGTCCGTAATGGGCAGCAAAAACAACTGGCTAGGAACATTAGTTTAGTTGCTCCCTGACCTTTGGATAACCCCAGTCTCTGACTGGGGTTTATGCTCTGTACTGGAGCCATTAGTATTACTAAGGTCATTTGGCTTGCTGATACCCTGATCCAGGGGAGACTATCGTTACAAGATAGATGAAATCCTTAAATGTTACACAAGGGATGGATGACTCTATTGTATGGGAGAATTAGGAGAGAAACGACCGAGACAAAAACACTCCCAGGAAAAGAAAATGATTAAAATTGGTCTAAAGGAGACAAAGAAAAAAACAGATCTGTTCCTTAACCCTCATAATTTAGTATCAATATGCTATGTATGCAACGTGATATAATGATATATGATATATATCACATACATTATGTATTATGATATATACCACATACATGATATATTATATACAATACATCATTATATATAACTCTACTTTTGATCTTGGGCAAGAACAACCATTATTGAAATCTGGGATAAGGTAATTTTGAAATCTTCCCCTACCTCTTTGTATAGAGGGGAATGAGGTCAGCTTGAATAAATATCAAATGGCCCAATTTAATGAAGATTATCCATGCCTTGGTCCCTCATTCATTCATTCATTCACTCATTATTTAGTCAACCAATATTTATTTAGCACCTATTAGTGCCATTTCTTGACTAATAAGCAAGACAGTTAAGATTTCTGCTCTCCTGGAATTTAGGTAGTGGGGGAAGGCTGACAACTAAAGAATAGCTTGCTGACATCTGATCAATAGTTTCCTACAGGATATTATTTGTTATCTTTTTTCCTACTCAATATGTACTAGGCACTGTGGTCGTTACTATGGGGCAGTTTAGTGGGCAGTACAGACATTGAACAAGAATGATAATATGCTAGTAAGGTTTGGATGTTTTATGATTTCTGACTGCAAGGGATCTGGGAAGTTGCTACCGAAGTGGTGTTGTTCTCGGGCGGATGTCTCATTCTCAGTAGGCAGAGGCTGGGAGGAGATTTTCTCCAGGCTAAAGACAGAACATGGCCAGAGGAGGGAGGTGTGGAATGGCAGGAATGTTTGTGGGGAACAGGACTTCCTGTGGAGCGGTGGAGCTATATTTCTTCTGGTAACCCTGAATATTGTGCTGAGATATAGTTAGAGAGAGGGTCATTCCTAGGGTAGTCACTCACTATCACTGCTCTTTCCGCAGGAGATCTGCCTGCGAAGGGGCTGCCACAGATGGAAGGAGAGTCACGCTGAAGAACATTGTATTTTGTAACATTTGTTCAGAATTGGGGATGAGTAGGTGTATATGACAGAATGGAAAGTTCACACATTACTTGCACCAATTCATAGACTGCACTTAATATATGTGAAATTAAGCCTTTGGACTATATGAGCAAATTTGAGAAATACTTCACAAACGCATGAAAAATCATCTACAAATAGATATCTTACTATTTCCCCAAAATATCTGATTACTTTAACCTAGGAGACTGTTTTTAAAAAGGTAGGGGTCTTATATTTGGCAAAATCATAAAATGCATTTATTTAAAAAGATGAAGTGTGCTGCCTGTCATTTTTGTGACTACTTTAGCTGAGTAGAAAAAAGAAAAAGGAAATGGTTTTGCTGATCTTCATAGAAAACTGACTACAAAATTAAATTGGCTTAATGGCATTCAACCCCCAAATGATCTCTTAACCAAAATTAAGAAATACTGGTAGTATTTAAATTAAAATATTTGTATTAAAAATGTGGAATCAAGACATCCTTAGTCAAAATGGCAGATAAACACATCACGCACTGGGATTCTAATATTGCTCTAACATTTGTTAACCATTTGTTGTACTAATCTGCTGAGGGCTGCCATAGCAAAGCACCACACACTGGGGAGTTTAAACAACAGAAAGTTACTTTCTTATGGTTCTGGAGGCTGGAAATCCAAGATCAAGGTGTGGCCAGGGTTGATTTCTTCTGAGGCCTCTTCCTTGGCTTGCAGATGGCTGCCTTGTTTCCGTGTCCCTCACATGGTGGTTCTGTGTGTGCGCGTGTCTGTATCCAAATTTCTTCTTCTTTAAAAAAATATTTAATCCTCATCCAAGGATATGCTTTTATTGATCTGAGAGAGAGAGAGAGAGAGAGAGAGAGAAACGTCGGCAAGAAACAGAAATGTCGATGGGTTGCCTCCAGGATAACACTCCAACCAACTGAGCCACATCAGCGAGGGCTCAAATTTCTTCTTTTTATGAGGACACCACCAGTCAGATTGGATTAGGGTCCATCCTAATGGCTTTATTTTAATTTAACCACCTTTTAAAAGGCCCTATCTCCAAATACAGTCACATTCGGAGGTGCTAGAGGTTAGAATTTCAAATATTAATTTTGGGGGGGATACAATTCAACTCATAACATTTGTTTAGTAATAACACACACACACACTTTATGACTTTAAAGACTCAGAGAACATTGGGATTGGAAACCTCAGATGCCGTCTAGTGTAGTTCCTGCCTTCTCTTTCAGAAAGAATAACGGATGTAACATTACACAAGCACATTCTCTGACTTCTGACTTCCTATCTTGGGACAGACGAAGGGTCTGTATTCAATATGAAAACAATTTCTTTCAGTATTTGTTATCATGAGTGACATCTTATGCTGTGACTAAGAGAGTGTTCTTTAGAAATCACAAAAAGCTTGTTTGCATAGTTTACTAATGATGAAGAATTACTTATGAAAATGTAATGAAAAACAGACAGCATGTTTATAACACCAAAGCTGAACCACACCCAGATATTATTTTTAAAAGTGCTTCAGGATTAAGTTCACTTAGAGCAGTGTCAAGAGGGTTGAGCTATCTTCAAAAGCATCCCAGGCACCATCTGATCACGGACACTTGGGTTCAGAGATAGAAGTGGGAGAAGGAAAGCTCCAGAGGTCATTAGTACTTGGTCCTCATCATCTCTTTTCTTAGCTAGAGACATCTAGGGGCTTCTTAAGTGGCTGGGGAAGAAGATGTTACCAGGGCATCAATTTTTGATGAAATCTTAGATTCTTTTGAGAATGGTTTGCAAATGTCCTGTCTAGGCTCAAGTGATAAGCAGCATTTATTCAATTCATTCATTGTTTTATTCCTCCTTCCACCAAATGTTTATTAAGTGTCTATCATATGTCAGACATTGGGCTAAGTGATGGGTATTTAATTTATAATCCCATGGAGGCCACAGTTAGGAGACAGGCCATTAAAACAAGCGATTACAACATAGTTTTATAAGGTCTGTAATGGGGATCATTAGAGTAGATTGTAGGAGCATAGAGGGAGAAGAATACCCCACTCAGTCAGGGTACTCAGGAGTGCTTTCCCCAGAGATAGGGAGGGCAAAGTTGAGACCTGAAAATGAATAGGAGTTGTCCTGGTAGATGAAATACAATGTATATGGTCTGCAGGGAAGAGATATCAATGGGACCAAGACATGGTCAGTTTGGCTCGAGTGTAGAATGCAGATAGAGAGAGCATAGAGGTGAGGCTGGAAGAGTGGGCAGGGGTGATAGATGAGGTGTAGGAATGCAGGTCTTAAAGAACCTTGTGAGACAAGATAGAAAGAAGAAAGTATTCTGAGAGCTTTCCTATTATTCCTGAAATGAGGTGTTCTGAGAAGGCTGTATTGTGGCCTAGCCAACACCACAGGGTTTAGTGCCAGACTGCCTGGTTTTGAAGCTCCACTGAGGTGCTTCCTAACCTCTACCTAACCTCTGTATTTCAGTGTCCTCCTTTATCTGTAAAATGTGGCTAAAATAGTACCTGCCTAAGAGGACTATTTGGGAATGGAATAAGATGATACACAAACTACTCCGGAATAATGTCTACAACATAATAGCTTCTCATAAAACTGTAGCTATTAACAAAATCCTTGGTGAGAAGCCCATCTTACCAAATGCTAGCAGCCCCTTTGTTCCTGAATGAACTTACATCGTTGTGGCTGTTGAAGATTTCTTGCCATCCACACCTTGAGTTCAAGGTTTCAAAACAATGGTAGGAATTTGTTCAAATTGCTTTATGACACAAGCTTGGAATTATAGTCTCTTGACTATTATTATGGCACAAATATTTTGAGCTAAGAGCACTAGGGCATTTATGAACAGGTGAGTCATGAAGTGGTATTCATGTCCAGATTGCTATAGCAGACTTCCTATTGGTCAGTGGCTGGGATGGTCATGGGTAGAGTCATCCTTATGGCCATTCATCCACTGCCCAAGAAAGTATAGGGAAGTAAGGCCATTCTTTGTGTTAATCAAGGGGCAAAGGTTTCAAATGAGCCTGGGGAGGTGTGGTCTCTCAGTGGGAAGTTGGGTTAATGACTTCTTTGCCCTCTGTTTTTATTTTCTTTCCTGGAAAGCTAACAATAATTCCCTGATCAGGTGATTATTGTAAGGATTAGGCTTGCATAATATTGTCCTACAATATAAAGACAGTTAATAAGTTCACTTAGTCATTAGTTTGACAAGTATTTACTGATGCTGTATTAGGAATGGGTTATAAATATGGCTAGCACATGGTTCCTACCTATGAGAGATCAGATTAATATGTCTGCTCATAAAAATTGAAGCAATACAATCAATGCTAAAATAGAGTTTTATTTGAGACGCTACAGGGTCACAGAAGGAAAACCCTAATCTTGCTCATTGTTGTAATGGTTAATTTTATGTGGCAACTTGGTTGGGCCATGGTGCTCAGGTATGTGGTCAAACACTATTCTGGGTGTTTCTGCGAAGGTGTCTTGGATGAAATGAACATTTAAATCAGTGTTCCTTGAGTAAGGTAGATTGCCTCTGTATTGTGGGTGGGCCTCATCTAACCAGCTGAAGACATGAATAGAACAAAAGACTCACCTTTCCTAAGAAAAAGGGAATTCTGCAGCAGGTGGCTTTCATATTTGAACTGCAACTTCAGCTCTTCCTGGGTCTACACCTTGACAGAGTTTGGACTTGAACTATAGTGTCCCCTCTTCCTTGGATCCTCAGCCTACTCATCCACCTGCAGATTTTGAGTTGGCCAGCTTCCATAATCACATGGACCAATTTCACTTTCCACATATATACACACCCTATTGGCTCTGTTTCTCTAGAGAACCCTAGATAATACAATGGTAATCAGGAAAAACTTCACAGAATAGGTGATATTTGAGTTGAATCTTAGAGGATGAATCAGAGAGTATCCATACAATGTTGGATGAGGGCATTCTAGACCGAGGGAACTGCAAACACAAAGGCATGGGGACTTCCAACAGCATGGGGCCTTGGGAGAACTGTAAATAGTTCGGTTTTCTTGAACTCAGGATATTTGGAAGGCATGTAGGGAGATGAGGATGAAAAAGTAGTCAAATCATGAAGGGTGTGTGTTGCATATTATGTTGAATATTCAAGTAGTCATTCCAAGGTTGTGGGGAGTAGAGAGGAATGTTTAGAGAAAAAAAAACTGGAAGTAGTGTGGGACTGAAAAGACGGGATTCAGGCAAGAGATGACAAGGGTTTGAATAAGGTAGTAGTGATGAGGAAGGAACAGAAACATGGATTGAGAGTTATTTGAGAAGTAGCACTGGTGGGACTTCATTGATTAGACCCAAGGTGGAGGTAAACAGAAAGGGTGGAGTAAGAGGACACCTAGTTTCTGGCTTAGGCCTCTTGATTGGGTGGTGGTGCTATGACTCATATATCACAGACCTTATAACATAAGCTTGGATTTTCCTGGACAACTTCCAATAGGGTTTAATTAACAAAGAACTAGAAAGGAAGTAAAGCACCACAACAAGAACAGCAGGCTGGTGAGCTTCCAGAAACATCCTGCCTTCAGGAGCCTGCCCTATATGATGTCAGCCTGCAATTAGCTTGCTTGTCCCCATGTTCCTTTGTAGTACTTTGGGGTTTATCATAGACCGCCTTGAATATATCACTTTCACATTCAGTGAGCCTTCCAGACCTCATCTTATTTATCTACTGTGGTTTTCTTGAAATTTAGATGATCTAGTCTCTACTTTTGTATGCAGGTGAGGATGAAAAAGTAGTCAAATCATGAAGGGTGTGTGTTGCATATTATGTTGAATATACAAGTAGTCATTCCAAGGTTGTGGGGGAGTAGAGAGGAATGTTTAGAGAAAATGTTTAGAGGAAAACAAAACAAAACTGAAAAGTAGTGCAGGACTTTAAGACAGAATTCAGGCATGGTTGAGGGGCTGACTGTGGGCAGGGCCGGGCCAGCTGACCAAATGCTCGTGGCCCCTCCCCCAGCCAGCCCCGGCCCTGGTCGAACTCTTGATTGAACTCCTGTTGAGGGGACAATTTGCATATTAGCCTTTTATTATATAGCAGTGGTTCTCAATCTTCCTAATGCCACGACCCTTTAATACAGTTCCTCATGTTGTGGTGACCCCCAATTTCATTGTTACAAATTGAACATAGTTAAAGCATAGTGATTAATCACAAAACAATATGTAATTATATATGTGTTTTCCGATGGTCTTAGGCGACCCCTGTGAAAGGGTCATTCGACCCCCAAAGGGGTCTCGACCCACAGGTTGAGAACTGCTGTTATATAGGATGGGTGCCCATTCACTCATCCATTCAACAAATGTTTACTGAGCATTTACTATGTGCCAAGCATGTGATCCAGCCCCAACCTACATCTTTGACTTCATCTCCCCACTCTTTTGGTTCCAAACGTAGCAACTGTTCCCACCTCAGGGCCTTTCTACCCACTCTTCTGGCTGCCTGAAGTCTCCTTCCCCCAGAATTTCTCAATGTTCAGTTTTCCTTATTCTCATGTTCTCTGAGTGACCTTCTCTGACCAGCCTCTCATGCGTTTGCTTTCTATCTCATTTTCCTTTGTGTAGAGCAAGTATTATTATAGAAAATCAACTTGTTTGTTTATGGTAGATTTCCCCCTACTTGGATATGAAGTACAAGAGGACAGCTTTGTCTTGTTCTCTGCTGTAACTTGTGTACCTAGCTTGTTGCTCTGTAGGTACCTTTTGAACCAATGAATGAGCTGTGTTAAACAAACAGGTACCGGCCTGTTTGAGTTTTCATGGAGAAGACAGATGGTGCGTACATAGTTTAATGACCATAGCGAATAAAACAGTGCAGGTAAGATCCAGGGTAACTTATAACAGGAGGAGTTAATTTAGACCGTGGATTTAGAGGAAGGCCTCCCTGAACCCAGTGCAGTTTCGGTGGAGACCTGATGGGTTTCACACCACTTTTCCCACTGCTGGATATGTTCTGATTTTCATGTGCTTCAAGCCACCCAGAAGCTCCTTCCGCTTGACTCCCAGGACAAGACCTTTGATTACTGATGGATGGGGTAGGCAGGCAATGGACCCTTCTTGCTATTTTAAGTCATTCAGTACTCTCACGATATATCACAAACAGTCCATTTTAATACATAATAAATAATAAGGCTCCATTCCGGTCCATTTCTCCATCATATTTATTAATGGAATTCAGCATTGCAGCTGTTCATGCAGTCACTTAACTACCACAAATGTTAAGCTGATGCCACCATATACTTGACAAATCTCCTGACTCCGTCTCTTCTTTTATGCAGAGGCAGTTAAGCCGCATGCTGTCTGTGGTTGTTTATTCCACCACTAAGATACTGATGTGTTAGAAGTTAATTGGAGAGGGTTTTTCTCCCCTACATAGGGCAACAATGCTAGTGAAACACTCTCCTGTATGCATTTGTGGGTTGCTACATGGATGATCTGCTTTTAAAAAGGTTCCCTTTAGATATCGCCTTGATCTTGCCCTTGATATAAAAAATGTCTCTGCCACATGGCTGGTGGATACATGCTTCATTGCTGGGAGCAGAGCCACAGAGACACTTAATTACAGCTTTCTCTTTCCCTGTTTTATAATCCACTATAACTGAAACTATCTCCCCATATCTTTATTTCATTGCTGCAAAGATTGATGTTTGTTGATGCAGTGGCTAGTTAGGGCTCATTTCTACTGGCAATTGGAAAGGTCTTTGTGTTTGGGGGAATCAAATTATAATTTCAGCTGGTTTCCCCATCTCTTCAGCAGAAAAATGGGTGCGTGGCCGGAATGCACAATATGTAATTAGGGTGGAAGATGGGATTCCATTATTCCAAAGCTGCAGCCAGGCGGCGGAGGATGAAAACTGGAGGAGGAAGGGGCCTTGCCGGGGTCTTCTGTCTTCTAGCCTTCCTCCTCTCATCTGTGTGACCTTGGGCAAACCCCATCTCTCTACACTGCCATTCCTTCCACTGTGAAACCACCGAGTTGGATCGGGTTATGTGTGGGCTCCTCTCTGGCAGGCAGCCAGGGAATTTATTGACAAAGCGGTGGAAATCTCTTGGTATGGAAACGTCTATCTGGTGGGGTTGCTGGGGGATAGATGGGTGGAAGGCCACTTTGTGCCTTCAGGTCACCTCCTTTGGCTCGTTTGAAACTGGCTGGAGCGGGAGAAAGGGAGAGAGAGAACAGAAAATTGTGCTTACTTGTGTAAACAGTTAATAACCCTATCAATTTCTACCTCATTGCTATGTAATGGAGATAAGAATCTCACTATTCAGAGACATGCAAATGTAGTGATTTTAGTCTCTACACAGTGCCTCTTAATCACCATGCCACTCACACTATGCAATTTGCTCTGTGAACTCGGCCACATAAAAAATATCCCAATCACGGCCAGTCGTGGCTCCCCTGAAGACAGAACCAAAGTCATTGGTATTTGCAAAGGGACATGCTGAGGACTACACTGCTGCAAGGCAAACACAGGGAGCTGAACACAGTGGCCTCTGAGTGGCTTTGCAGAGCAACTGGCCAGAAACGAACACGACTGCCTCTCCTCCTTCCCTGCCCTCCCTCAAATGAAGGCAAAGTTTGAAGGTGACCCTGAAAGCCCGGTCTTGAAATTGGACTAGCAGGACTGGAAATGAGGGCTTTCCGTGCCTTGAAGAATGCAGTCAGTTTTGGCCTTCAACTATGTCATTCACTTCCACTATGCAGAAATATAATCTTCTTTTCTCTCTCCCTCCCTTCCCTCCCTCCCTTCCCTCCCTCCCTCCCATCCTCCTTCCTTTCCCTTCCCTTCCCTTCCCTTCCCTTCCC
>NW_005369217.1:4015674-4020451 GCF_000412655.1 Myotis brandtii
TTCTTTCTTTCTTTCTTTCTTTCTTTCTTTCTTTCTTTCTTTCTTTCCTTTCTTTCAATATATTTTTATTCATTTCAGAGAGGAAGGGAAAGGGAGAGAGAGGCATCAATGATGAGAGAGAATCATTGATCGGCTGCCTCTTGCACGCTCCCTACTAGGGATTGAGCCCACAACTCCGGCATGTGCCCTGAACAGGAATTGAACCCTGACCTCCTGATTCATGGTGAATGCTAAAACACTGAATCACACTGGCAGGGTTCTTTATTTTTTTTAATCCTCATCGGAAGATATGTTTGTATTGATTTTTTTTTTTTAGAGTGAGAGAGGAAAGGGAGAGAGAGAGAAACATTGGTGTGTGAGAAACATTAATTGATTGCCTCCCCTACCTGCTTTGACTGGGGATAAAACCCGCAACCTAGGTAAGTGCCCTGACCAGGAATTCAATCTGCAACCTTTTGGTGTATGGCAGTGGTCGGCAAACTCATTAGTCAACAGAGTCAAATATCAACAGTACAACGATTGAAATTTCTTTTGCGTGCAAAATATTTTAAACTTAAACAATATAGGTAAGAATATTGTTATTAACTTAATTAGGGTACTCCTAAGGCTTAGGAAGAGCCACACTCAAGGGGCCAAAAGGTCGAATGTGGCTCGTGAGCCACAGTTTGCCGACCATGGGATGGGAAGACACTCTAATCACCTGAGACACCTGGCCAGGGCTTAGGGAGTGTCTTTGGCCTAGATATGTGCTGTCCAACATGGCAGCCACAGCCACATGTGGCTGACAAACACTTGAAATGCGGGTAGTGCAACAGAGATGAGTCATAAATATGAATATCAGGTTTCAAAGACTTTGTATGGAAAAAATGAATAATAATTTTATATAAAAATTAATACTTTATATTGGTCGCATGTTGAATAATATTTTAAACAACATATATTATTCAATTTAATTTCTGTTGTTTCTACTTTTTTAATGTGACTGCTTAAAATTTCAAAGTCATATATGTGGCTCACATTTTATTTTTATTGGACAACACTAGCCTTGAGAAATCAGATGCTTGTTTACTTTAGTTGCTAAGATTCTAGCTTGTTTTTCTTGCTCTCTTTGCAAACGCAGGTTCCTTTAAAGATTCTTTGCATTGATGCAAGGAGCCTGCTTTCTCATTGCTATTCGGGTGCAGAGTTCCTCCTATCGACCTGCTCACCATTCTGCCCCGCACCTCTCTGCCTGGCACGCTCTGCCCGAACTCCCCTGCAGTCTGTTCGGGTAAAACATGTTCCTCTAATTGCAAAGAAGGCACAGTTTCCAAGGACACCCGTCTCAGAGCTCTAGATGGACTATGACTCATGGCAACCACTGGCGTGTAAACCTGACACAGGCTTAACCTTTTGATGGGGTTTGGGTTTTGGCCTAGAAAAACCATGGGGGTGAAAAACAGCGGCATATCAAGGACAGTGTGAGGTGTAAAGAAGAGGCGGAGTCCTGGGCTGATGTTAGGATCCGTGGATTCAAACCCCTGTCCTGCCACTGACGAGCTAGGTTTGATTTGGACAAATCACTGTATTTGAAAGCAGGTTCTCTGTCAGATGTTTATAGTATAAGATGAACTAAAAAATGCTTATTTCAGAGGATGGCTGGAATATCAAATGAGGTCATGGATAAGAAAGCATAACGTACAATGTGCACATTATAATGTATAAGAATCTTGAAACTCTGTTTATGGTAGCAAATTTGAGGCCAGAGAGGACATCCTGTGGACATCCTGTCTAGCCAAAAAAGTGCGTTTTGTGTAGTTGAATCAGAGCACCTGCAGGGGGACACTGTCCAGGTTGTCACAGACTTTACCACTTTTGCTCTCTTCATTCATCTGATTTGTGTCACCTCCCTGCTGCTGGTGATGGATGTGTTCATATGCCCTGCGAAATGGGAGCGGCAACACGTAGTAACATAAGCATGCCTGATGCTGGCTGGCAAGGCTCCTTCCCTGGGAGCTCACGGTCAGCACAGACGTTAGAGCATAACCAACTCTGCTGAACAGACGTTCGCCAAGCACCTGGTCCCGGCTCCACGTTCCAGGGATAAAAATCGAGAGGAACAAATCAACTGAGGGTACAACAAAAAGGACAGGCAACTCACTCTGCCTTGGGGAAGGATATTTTAGAGGATGGGTGTAGAGGAGGACAAAAAGTAACATTTTTGAGCCAAGACTGGGTCATACATAAGATGGAGCACTTGTCATGCACTGTCCCATCCACGCCTCACAACAGCTGTCAGAGGATATTATCTTCATTTTGCAGCTTGGAGTTTATGAAACCTGCCTGAGGTCACATGTAACAAATGGACAGAACTAGGACTTTAATCCAGGTCTTTCTGAGTGGGTCCCCCGCCACAGTGCATCTATTGTGCCTTTTCTGGGGATTAATAAACACATGTTTATAGCAATTGCTTTATTCGTTTGCCTGATTTCCCTCTCTCCCAGGACCCCCTTTCTAAGAGTGTTTTTAATTTTTTAAATTGATTTCAGAGAACAAGGGAGAGGGAGAGGAAGAGAGAAACATCAATGATGAGAGAGAATCATTGATTGGCTACCTCCTGCATGCCGCACACGGGGGATCGAGCCCACAACCCGGGCCCGTGCCCTGACGGAATCAAACCATGATCTCCTGGCTCACAGGTTGATGCTCAACCACTGAGCCATGCCAGCCGGGCTCTAAGAGTGTGTTTTTTTTAACCCCCAAATTCATTTATTTTTTTTAAAGTTACAATAAAATGCTTTTAAGTGCATACACAATTACAAAATAACCAATGCCTTTTATTCCCACAAACACAGCAGATAGGATAATGACGAGATAAGGATTGTCTAATAGAGACTTGTTCTGTTCTGCAGTCATCATGAAATCAATAGTTGCAATCTAGGAAACTACCAATGGAGCTCGCGCCCACTGGTGTGTGTATTTTAATTGGTTTCATGTGGGTGTCTCTTCTGCTTTGGTGATTGGCTAGAATCCAAGGGTACTTGGAAGGTGGCACTTGGAGTTCACCAAGCATCGCTAATTCTTCTAGGAGGAAATGGAACACAAATGTCAAAGGAGAGGCATAAAAGTGTCAGGTGCTAAATCCACCCTCTTGTGATTGTTCTGACCTAAGGAGCCTCTGAAGGAGAGGCCTCTGTCCCCGCAGCCCGTGCTGTGTTTCCTTCGCCTGGAGGTGTGTAGGGATGGGGGGAGTTTGTTGCCTAGGGGATCTGACCAGCCTGCAGTGCACTGTGATCCCAGCAGTGGTCAAGGCTGGTTGATTATAAAAGCCCAGAGCTGTAGGTCTTGATTACAGTAGCCTTCAGCATCCATTCTCTAGTGATAAACAACCCTGCCCCAATCCTGTCTTTGACTCCTTTCTGTTGCCTTACCAACCAAAGGCCTTTGCCCTGCTCCTTTGTGGGGGCTGAGCATGGGGACGTTGAGCAGGAAGAGGATGGCTTTGCTTTGGGGCTTACGGTGTACCATGAGAGAGCCACCTTCTTCATCCTGTGTTTGACTTGCTTCTGCTGCAAGTGTGGGCAAAGGTCACCCCAGGCTCTTTCAGAGCCCGGGCCGTGGAACTGGACACACCTAGGTCTGAATCCTGACCCTGCCGTGTTCTGGGTGGGTCAGCTGGGACAAGCTGACTTAGTTTAGTTATCTAAGCTCCATTTCCTCATATGTACAAATGTGTAATAACAACAAAGGCTGTTGTGAGATTTTAATAATAACAAAAAGCACTTTTTACCAACTGCTGTGCACTATTCTGAGTGTTTTACATAGACGGTATACTCATGTACCACATAGATGGCAGTGGTCTCATGTGATTATAATGGAGCTGAAAAATTCCATCGTAGCACAATGCACTACTCACAAGTTTGTGGTGATACTGGTGTAAACAAACCTACTGCATTGCCAGCTGTATAAAAGTATAATACATACAAGCATATACAGTCCATAATACTTGATAACAAACAACTATGTTACTAGTTTATTTATTTACTATACTATACTTTCTATTGTTATTGCTATTTTAGAGTGTACTCTTTCTACTTATAAAATAAGTTTGCTATAAAACAGTAGCCTCACACATCTTATATTTACCATGTCTCTTGATTGCACAGTTTCTCTTGTGCTTGATTTGATATTGTGTTGTTTTGTACAGTAACGTGCTGTACAGGCTTGTAGCCTGGGAGCAATAGGCTTTACAATACAGCCTAGGTGTGTAGCAGACTATGCCATCTAGGTTTGTATGTTTGCACAATGACGAGATTACCTAACAGACCCATTTTTCAGAAGTATCTCTGATGTTATTCAGTGCATGACTCTACTAGTTCAATCCTACAATAACCCTAAGGGGTAGATAGAATCATTATCCCCAGTTTACAGATGAGTAGACTGAGGCATGGGGAGGTTAAGAAACTTTTCCAACCATCCCACAGCTAGTAAATGCAGATCTGAGCTATCACAGCTGTGTGAGTCCAGATTCTCTTCCTTAGCACTAGACTATGCACCAATGTTAAACACATGTAAATTTGGAACACAGTAGATGTTCAATAAATTCTGTCTGTCTATTAATACATTTATTATTATTATTATTTAATATATTTTATTGATTTTTTACAGAGAGGAAGGGAGAGGAATAGAGAGTTAGAAACATTGATGAGAGAGAAACATTGACCAGCTGCCTCCTGCACACCCCCTACTGGGGATGTGCCCGCAACCAAGGTATATGCCCTTGACTGGAATCGAACCC
>NW_005369217.1:4022169-4049303 GCF_000412655.1 Myotis brandtii
TTTTTTAAAATATATTTTATGACATATGTAAAACTTTAGACAAAAAACCCCATATATTTTATTGATTTCAGAGAGGGAGAGAGAGAGAAACATCAACCATGAGAGAGAATCATTGATCAGCTGCCTCCTGCACACCCCCTACTGGGGATCGAGCTTGCAACCCGGGCATGTGCCCTTGACCAGAATCGAGCCTGGGGCCCTTCAGTCCGCAGGCTGATGCTCTACCCACTGAGCAAAACCAGCTAGGGCTCTTACATATCACACGTAACAGTTGATCCCTATTTTGATCAAGTCCTTCATTTTTAATATGTAATTAACCTAGAAAATATTATGTTAATGATATTAAAATAACACAAGCAGAGACTTCAGAAGGGGCTGCAAACCCCTCTGAGAGAGCTCCCAGAAGGCTGCCTGTCCTGGGTGTCAGCAACCGCTTTGCCCCCTGGGAACTTTCTCTTCAATAGCAAAGGGCTGGGAGGAGCGTGACTTCCCAGGAGGGAGTGACAAACTCTGCTACTTTATTAATTAATTAATTATTTTTATTAAAAAAATTTTTTTTATTGTCTAAAGTTTGCCCGCAACCAAGGTATATGCCCTTGACTGGAATCGAACCCGGGACCCTTCAGTCCATTGGCTGATGCTCTATTCACTGAGCCAAACCAGTTAGGGCTACATTTATTATTTTTAATGGTCCTGGTTTTCATGGCTTTTGTGAGGCAATTTAGATGTGGACTGAAATGAGACATTTTTGTGAGGTTATGACTTTTTCTTTAATAATTTTGAGCTTGTATGAGGGCATTGTGTCTGAATTCAGTTCCTCTGTCTTTTAACTCTAACTTATTAATCTTTAATAGTTTCATCATGCTTTGCAGTTTACATTGTACTTAATGATGAACAACTAGCATCTTCTTATAGGATTCTTATGAGCTAAAGGGAGTTAATATGCATAAAGTACTTAGACAAGTGCTTGGCCCTGAGTATCTATACTAATAATAGAGGAATATGCAAATCATCTGGGACACCATCACAGTAACGACTCAACAGCAGGCTGTGTGGGGCGACCAGGCCAGCAGTGGGGTTAGTGAGGGACGACCAAATGACTGAACAGCAGGCTGTGTGGGGTGACCAGGCCAGCGGGAGGGGCAGTTGGGGACGACCAGGCTGGTAGGGGGGGAGTTGGGGGCAACCAGGCTGGCTGGGGGGGAATTGGGGGGGGGCTGGCAGGCAGAGGTGGTTAGGGGTGATCAGGCTGGCTGGCAGGGGGGACAGTTAGGGGCAGACAGGCAGGCAGGCAGGTGAGCAGTTAGGAGCCAGCGGTCCCGGATTGTGAGAGGAATGTCCGACTGCCTGTTTAGGCCTGATCTCTGGATTGGGCCTAAACCAGCAGTCTGACATCCCCTGAGGGGTCCTGGATTGGAAAGGGTGCAGGCTGGGCTGAGGGAACCACCTCCCCTCACCATGCACGAATTTTGTGCACCGGGCCTCTAGTGTGCTATATAAAGCAAGGTGTATAGAGGGTCTTGAAGTTATGAATATGATTTCACCTGACCCTCCACTCTGATCTCTCCTTGTGGGAATGCATCTGTTCTCAGGTGAGCTACAACCAACCAACCAATCATTGCACATTGTGTTGCCAGCTGCCAGTTTGGGCGCTTCTCAAGGCCAGAGATCTGGCTTGATTCATCCCTAACAGCCAATACCCACCATATTGAATGGTACAAGGAAAGGAAGCATGAATTCAGCAAGAAACTGCTTTACATTTCTTCGTGCCCAACTCTAATGGGGCTAAAAGAAACAGAGGAAAGTGTCTCCATTTCCAAAACTTGCTACTCTACCTTTTAGGTCCTTAATAACCCTTCAGGTGACCCAATAGTTAAGCCAAAATCACCATTTGCAGAATGTTAGATGTGGGAACTATGCCACATTACATGGAAAACAGGGCTAAAGGGCTGCAGCTACAACAAGGAGACTTTTTTCCCCCTCATATTATTTCTGTAACTATGATGATTCTCTGTACACAATTTTTTTGTATGTGAGTGTATTTATATATTATACATGATATTTATTGAGATACAACTATGTACCAGGCATTGTTTTAAAAGCCTTCTATGTATTAACTCATTTAATTCTCATGATAGCGCCATGAGGTGGATGCTTTTACGGTCCCCATTTTAGGGATATGGACACTGCAGCACTGAGGGGTTAGCCCCAAGGACACATAGCTGGTAAGTGGCTGAGGTAGGATTTGACCCCAGGAGTCAGGCTCTGGTATCTTATATATCCCTCTTTTTTTTTTTTTTTTAAAAGAGAGCATTTTTATTATTTTTTAAAATATATTTTATGACATATGTAAAACTTTAGACAAAAAACCCCATATATTTTATTGATTTCAGAGAGGGAGAGAAAGAGAAACATCAACCATGAGAGAGAATCATTGATCAGCTGCCTCCTGCACACCCCCTACTGGGGATCGAGCTTGCAACCCGGGCATGTGCCCTTGACCAGAATTGAGCCTCGGGCCCTTCAGTCCGCAGGCTGATGCTCTACCCACTGAGCAAAACCAGCTAGGGCTCTTATATATCACACGTAACAGTTGATCCCTATTTTGATCAAGTCCTTCATTTTTAATATGTAATTAACCTAGAAAATATTATGTTAATGATATTAAAATAACACAAGCAGAGACTTCAGAAGGGGCTGCAAACCCCTCTGAGAGAGCTCCCAGAAGGCTGCCTGTCCTGGGTGTCAGCAACCGCTTTGCCCCCTGGGAACTTTCTCTTCAATAGCAAAGGGCTGGGAGGAGCGTGACTTCCCAGGAGGGAGTGACAAACTCTGCTACTTTATTAATTAATTAATTATTTTTATTAAAAAAATTTTTTTTATTGTCTAAAGTTTTACATATGTCTCCTTTCCCCCCAAACTCTGCTACTTTAGTTAGGTGGCATTTACCACAGAAGTAGCCCACTTCCAAATGGTCCATCAGAGAGATTTCCTGTTGTCTGCTGCTCCCATATCTGCTCCAAGGGGCCAGCCTGGGAAGTGGATCACCTGCAAGCCTGACATTGCTACTCTACCCTGTCTCAGTCAGCTCTGGCTGCTATAACAAAATACCATGGACTAGGGGGCTTAAGCAACAGACATTTTGTTCTTATAGTTCTGGAAGCTGAAGGTTCCAGATCAGGGTGCCTGCAGATTCAATTCTTGGTGAGGGCTCCCCTCCTGGCTTGCAGACAGCTGCCTTCACACTGTGTTCACACGACCTCCTCTTTGTGGACTGGAGAAGAGCGAGCTCCTCTTATAAGGGCACCGATCACATCATGATGACCCACCCTCAGGATCTCATCTAAATCTAATTACTTCCCAAAGACCCCTTCTTCAAATACCATCACATTCGGGTTAGGGCTTCAACATATGAATTGTTTTTTGTGTGTGGGGAGACACAAACATTCAGTTCATAGCCCGCCCCCCTCTCCCCTGCAGACCGTGGGTCTCAGAGTTGTTGATTCCAGTGCAAAGGAAGGCATTAAATAGACAATAAACACTTGTTGAAGGCATTAAATAGACAATAAACTGGAAGAGTTGAAGGATCCCTTGGTATTGAAAAGTCTCTGAGGCCTTGGGCTTCCTTTCTGCCCAGAAAAGGGACTGCAGAATGTACTGAAACCAGCAAAGGGCCGGGGAGGAGGAGTGGTGGGGTGGGAGTCAGCTTTGCAGGGTCTGCTGAAACACTCCTCTTTACAACAGAGGAGAGGATGGGTGTCAGGGTGAGGAGCCCCAGGTTTGCGTCGCTCTGGCACGGAGAGGCGGTGTGACCTAGGTGGGCAGGTAAGCCCCCTTGGTGCTCCTCTGTAAAGGGAGATGGCACTAAACCCATGGACGTGCTGGAGTAGGCAGTGGAGCAGCATATATGTCACTAGCAGCCCTCCTGGCTCAGAGGAGGCACTAGAAAAAGTTTCTCCTTCTAAACTCACCCCTTATCTGTGCCAAATGAAGCTTTCACTAGGATGTGGGCAACCAAGAGAGCAGACATGGGAGTGCTGTGCTCACAGGAATCGCAGGCTCATAGACTGTAAGGGTTGGTAGATGATCTAAAGGGCTATGTCATGGGAACCAAATAGAGTGTTTACCAGGAAGGCCACCCACGAAGTCTGAGGTTACTTATCAACCTAACCATGAGCTCTTGGGTGTCTCTGGTGGGAAGGGAAGGAGAAAAATGAAGAAAAACACTACAGGTGAAGTATACATGCAGTCCTTGTAGCCCTCAGAACCCCTATCCCTCAGAAACTTTAAAGGGGCTGGGAAAAGCAGGTAAAATAAAACAGCTTACAGAAAAAGCAGACTAGACAGTCTTGCAAGGAGGAGTGGGTAATGAAAGGGCGAGGACTACGCCCTCCATCTTACCCTGTGTCCTCCATTTTGGGGCAGCTATGTGCTTGGCAAGGAGCTTCTTCCCGGAAGTCTAAGCCTCTGCTAGCCACACCCAGGAACAAGACACCGACTTGCGCCTGGCCAATCGGCAGGGCCCACAGTCCTTTCTCCTCCCCTTACTCCAACCCCCCTATAAAACCTCTCTCCACACAGAGTTCTCTCTCTCTGCTTCCTGCTGCTGTGTCGGCAAGGTGGGGGAGCCGAGCTAGCTCGAATAAAGACTCTTATGCTTTTGCATCAGACCTGGCTGGCTCCCTGGTGTGGTTTCTTGGGGATCCTGAAATCTGGGCATAACAGGTAATACATACTATGCAAGCATCGGGAGCAAGGGAAACTTGATTCATTAATATTGGAGCTAAACTTACCCACCTGGTTAGCTTTGTGTGTGACAAGTAAGTTTCCAGGTCCTCCGTGCCCCTGGCTTCCATCCGTCACTTATCTGGGAAGCCAAGCTACCTTTCTCTACCATGAGCTCTGACAACAAGAGAGCTCCTTACTCCTCAGCTCACCTCCATTCCTTTCACAAAGCCCCAGCTTTAGACCCAGGTCAATGGAAGTTTTAAAAAGGCTGTTGAATCCCCTTCTGCCAGGGTCATGTCCAAAAACATGGGCTCCAGAATCAGACTCATCTGGGTTTGTGTCCAGAGTCCACTTGTTGATAGTGTGACCTTGGATATGTTTCTTAATCTCTTTAAGCCTCAGTTTTCTCATCTGTAAAATGGGTATATTAATAGTAGCTACTTTGTACGGTTGAGTGAGTTAAGTTACACAATACAAGTGAAACACTTATAACACTGCCTGGAAAATAACGAACACTCAGCAAAGAATAGCTATTATCATTCTTAGTAGTGGTATTTTTTCAGACTGGGAAAAACCATTCATCTTATTCTGTATTCTCTCTGATCCCAAAGGCTGTGGGTTAGTGGAGAGAACAAGACCAATGATGGCTCTCCCACTAAGTAACTGTGCAACCTTGAGCAAGCCTGTAGCCACTCTGGGCTGGACCTGCCTCCTCTCTAAAATAAGGACAACAATCATGCTTCCCCTCACATGATTACCTGTGTGCTGGGAGGCGCACAGGGGACAATGCCATCAAAGTGCTCAGCAAAACTACACGGGGAGGAAAGAGGCGAGATATCCATGATCGCACTGCAGGCCCATGTGTGGGCCACAGCACCCCCGTTAGAAATGCAAATTCTCAGGTCCCACTCCAGCCTTTATTTTCTGGGGGTGGGGCTGGCGACCTGGGTTTAGCCAGGGTTCCTGGTGGTTCTGTTGTGCCCTCAAGTTTGGGAAACACTGAGTTACGGTCATCCCCAGAAGGGAAGAGATGAGATGCTCACAATAAATGAACTTTTTACTCAATAATTCTTAACTTTGGAAGATATTTAGAAATGACAAAATAATCTCTCCCACTCCCTTCTTATGCAGGGAGATGTTCAAATATATTTTTTATTTAGCCTGTGTTGTGGGCTAAATTGTGCCCCACCAGAATTCACATTTTCTTTTTTTTTTCCCCCAGAATTCACATTTTGAAGTTCTAACCCCAGTACCTCAGGGTGTGACTGTGTTTAAAGAAGTAGTTAAGGTAAAATGAGGTCATATGGGTGGGTCTTATTCCAATATGACTGATGTCCTCACAAGAAGAGGAAATTAAGTACAGATAGGTACAGAAGGAAGACCATGCAGACACAGGGAGAAGGCCATCTGCAAGACAAAGAGGGAAGCCTCAGGAGAAACCAGCCCTGCCCACACCTTGATCTTGGATGTGTAGCCTCCAGAATTGAGAGGTAATACATGTTTGTTGTTTAAGTCATCCAGTCTTTGGTATTTGTTATGGCAGCCCTAGCAGACTAATACAGTCAAAGTGGAGCCTTAAGCAAAATAGTGAGCTTTGCACAATCAAGGCTGGAAGCACCCTGGCCAGGTAGCTCAGTTGGTTAGAGTATTGTCCTGATACCAGAATTGTGGGTTTGATCCCCAGTCAGGGCACATGCAAGAAGCAACCAGTGAATGCATAAATAAGTAGAACAACAAATTGATCTCTCTCTCTCTCTCTCTCTCTTTTCTCTCTCTCTCATCAATGAATAAAATAATTTATTTATTTATTTTTTTAAAGGCAGGAAGCTACAGGCAAGGAGATGAGTGAGGGTGAGAGAGCTTTGGACCCCTTTGGGTCTGCAAGGGGAAAGCCATTTTTAGATGCCTCTCTTGATGAAAACAGAAAAGAGGTGGGAAGCTGCTCACTTTAAAAAGAATTCACTCTGTAAGTGACTCACTTGTCACAAGAGATAGATTAGAAGCGATGATAAAAATACTGTGGAATCAGAATAAAAGTCAGTGGAAAAGTATTATTTGTTCTATGAACAGCTCATTCACATATAACTTTTTAGGAATGTGTTTGTCTCAGGAAGGCAGACACCTGGGGCCCTGTGCAGGGGATTAGATAGAGCCTCGGAAGAAACTGGTTGGAATGGCCAGAAAAGGCTGGCCATTTCCAGTGCATGGCCAGGGGGCAAGAATATTACACTTGTACGCAAGGGAAAAAGAAATGCAAGACCTTAAGAATGCCTTGACTATTTACTATGTGGGCTGACTGCCTTACCTTTGCATTTCACAGGCGTTGACGTTAAAAATATTTTCCCTGACGACTTAGACTTAGAAGTGTGGCCAGGCTCTAGCATAGGTTCGGTAAACCTGGGGCTGGGTGGGTGAGGCCAAGGGATTTGAGACAACACCCGAAATTGGTTCTGCCCTCTAGCCACCTTCCTTAGGGTGTGACCACTAATGTCATGTCAGACAGACAGACAGATGTACATAGAACAGAACTTGCTTCCACAGGGTTTCTCTGAAGTCATTATCTTAGTGTTGACAGTTGACAGGTCAACATTTTATCTGTCCTCTTTCAGAAGCTGCTGAGGAGAAAGCCTTACTACTTCCTCCCTGCCCCCTACCCTCCAAGTTATACTATATGCTTTTCTGTTTTGTTGTTTGGTTACTCCTCACCTGAGGATATTTTCCCATTGATTTTTAGAGAGAGTAGAAGGGCGAAGGAAAGACAGAGAGAGAAACATCTATGTGAGAGAGACACATCGATTGATTGCCTCCCACACATGTCCCAACCCGGGCCGGGATCGAGCCTGCAACCCAGGTACTTGCCCTTGACCGGAATTGAACCCGGGACCCTTCAGTCCACAGGCCAACCCTCTATCCACTGAGCCAAACTGGCAAGGGCTATACTACGTATTTTTAAAAATATATACTAAAAAAACTATATGTTTTTTAAAAGGTTATTTTAAATGATTGTGCCATAACTGGGCAGATGGCTGACCTTCCTTATTTTAAATGAAGGGCCCCATGGTTTTTTACTTTCCATATGTGATGCCAAGTTCTCTCAGGTCCTTGGGATTTCCTTCTCCCTCCCATTGGATAATACCCGGGAGTCTCTGGCATGCAGTGTGACATCAGGTGATCAAAACAATAATTTGACCTTTGAGCTCTGCCGAAAGGACATGCTCAATGATAGACCATTGGTCTGTCATAAAGATTTCTACATAATACTTTTCTTTCTCTGTCCATTCTGTCCCTTGACATTCATGGAGAAACTAACATGCAGGAGTCGTTAGCAGGCTCTCTCTCGTGAAATGCACTGCACTTTGCAGTTACCAGTGTTTGGGAAGGTATTACAGAGCTGGGTCGGGGCTGAAAGGAAAGTGGGTAACTGGCCTGTGATGTGCCACTGGGTTCCTTTCAATTTGGGGCGGAGAAGCTGGGATCAGTCTTGTGCTGAGTGTAAGATGCTGCATTGTCTTGGCCGTGACATGGAGTCTTACCTCTGGTAAAAAGTTCTGAGGCCCACATTTTTTCTTTCTTTCTATTTAATAGCCTTCTAGTTCCTTAGGAAGTAGCCTTTACTGTCTGTTGAGTCTACATAGTAGACACTGGGGTGTGCTGCCCGGACCCCCCACTTCAGAACTGCAGCTGGCAAGTGTGATTGGCTGACAGCTCACACCTGTGTCCTCCTGCTCCCCACAACCTGGTGAAAAGAAGCCACCTGTTCAAGATCACCCTCTTTGCTAGGAGAAGCCAGAGTCCAGCGGCTGGCTGATGTTGCGGTAGAAAGTTCAGCCCCTTTGCTCCTTTTCAGACCTCTGTGCAGGGCCATCCAGCTCCTGCGCTGCCCGCGAGCCCCACAGAGGCCTGGGCGGTGACTGCATTTGCAGCTTTCTTCCCCCTCTGCCTGGATCGGGCTTTCCTTTCTCCACAGGTGTTGATGCCGAGATCATGTCCCGATAAACCTCCTGCATGCAATTCTTCTCTGAGTCTGTTTCCCAGAGACCCCACCACACAGCATTACTTTTCCTTCAATATGAAGGACTGTTGTTGTATTTCTCATATGGATCATTGTTAAGGAATAAGTGCATATTTTCATTCCAGGAATTGATAGGTCTTGCTTTTCAGAGACTTTATTTGTATGGAAGTTTTTCTGTTTCTGCAAAGGAAACATAAGAATTAAAAATGTTTTGAACTCCACTGGCAGGCGTCGACCTATGAACTAGGAGGTCACAGTTCAATTCCTGGTCAGGGCACATGCCTGGGTTGTGGGCTCGATCCCCAGTATGTGGTGTGCAGGAGGCAGCGAATCAATGATTCTCTCTCATCATTGATGTTTCTCTCTCTCCCTCTTCCTTCCTCTCTGAAATCAATAAAATATATTAAAATAAAAACTGTTTTGGACTCCATCGGAACAAAACAGCAGTGAGAAAGCTCTACTGGTTAACTCTGAAGTTTTGGTCATTGTGTTTAAAATGACCTCGCAGCATGGCCCTGTGTCAGAGGAAAAGTCTGAGGCCAGGGGTCCTGTTGAAAAAGGCCAAGGGTTCAATCTCTTTATTGTTTGGTCTGTTTTCTGTTATTTCCTGGTCCCAACCCATACTTTAACATGGCCAGTCATAGTCAAAGTGTTCTCTTGACCTGCCATGGGAGCAGGTGAGGGAGTGTGGACTCCTGCAAATCTGTCACCATGGCCGGAAAGCAGTCTCTGGCACCTGCCCTGCCACGTGTGGAGAAAAGAACATTTATCAAGATCAGCCCAGAGGAAGGCAGGCTGGGATTTCTGCCCCAAAAGGGAAGAGTAGGTTTCCAAAATTTGTTGTTTTTTCCCTTCTAAATTTAAAATAAACAAAATTTCTCTATTTTAAGTACCTTGTTTTACCAACAAAGAGGACAAATGAATAAAGTACATGGAAATAGCATTAAAATGTCTTTGGGGTAAGTATTTTATTAAGTTGTACTGATGATTGCAAATTTTTCAGAAACTTTGCTATTTTTGAAAATGAGAAGATTCAATGTAAGTATTAAAAATAATGAGAAGTTGTATCTATTTCATTATTATATTTATGTATATATAATGGATGTATATGTGTGTGAGTGTCATATATACATGTTTTATATATGTATCTATCCTATCTATATCTACCTACCTTTATAGTATCTATCTATCTATCTATCTATCTATCTATCTATCTATCTATCATCTATCTACTTTTATAGATAGATAGACAGACATACAGGGTGGGGTGAAAGTAGGTTTATAGTTGTTTGTGTGAAACATAATATAATAATTAATAAATAATAATACAAGAATAACCTCTGTTTTGCATATTCACACCTGTAATGTATGCCCTGAGTAATGTATGAACATTGACAAATTTGAAAAAAATGATATGCTAAAAGTAAAAATAATTAGTATTAGAGTGGTGGAATTTGAGTAATTAAAAATTTATTAGTATTTTATTAGTGTTTTAATAAATTAATGTTTAAAATAAGTATCCGTAGAAAGAATAAAACAGAAGTGAATAAAATAAAAATGGAAAATGATAAGTAGGCAGAAGTTGACATTTGAAGTAGGAACATATTCCAGAAAAGCACTTCGCTGGAATAAAAATTGGTGACAAATTTTTTTATTGTGCCCAGTCTTGTGTCTAGTTGGGCTTGAGCCCGATCCAGATGTTTTGGCGCGCCTGATGAAATGGTGGGCTTGGAAATCTGCAGGCATCTATTGGCATGAGCTGATTTGCTTGGGTTGAAAGAGTCTGCTCAGGGGAAGAGGGAAAATGAAGGATGGCATGGTGCCAGTTTCAGATAATGACCCCTGGCTAGACCCTAGGGCTCCTGGAGCAGGAGATGTTCCCACGAGGGGTGGAATATGTGTTTGTGTGCATGTGTGTGGGTGCCAGGAGGCGGACTGAACTGAGAACACATGTGAGTTGTCCCTTCCCTGACTCTCTCCCAGCTCCAGGAGACAGGTGCAGAAACACTCAAGGAGGATTTTACAGGGTCCAGGACCCTGCAAGAGCAGATGTCAGTAAAAGCCAATGGAATTTCAGCAACTGCTGTTACAAGTTAATATTTACTGAGCATCTACTGTGTCCAGACACCATGCTCAACTCTCTCTCTTGTTGGACCATAAGCTATGACACTTGGAAGATTAACATATTGTCAAATCTTTTTTTTTCTATATTTACTTATTATTAACTTAATGTGATATTTAATTTTATGTGTGAACTTGACTGGGTCACAGCGTGCCCAGATATTTAATCATCATTATTCTGAGTGTTTCTGTGAGATTATTTTTGGATAATATTAACATTTAAATCAGTAGGCTGAGTACTGTAAAGCAGATTGCCCTTCCCAGTGTAGGTGGGCCTCATCCAATCAGTTGAAGGCCTGAATAGAACAAAAAGGCTGATCCTCCTCCAAATAAGAGAGACTGTTCCCTGCCTGACGGCATTCAGACTGAGACACTGGCTTTTTCCTGCCTTCAGACTGGAATTGAAACATCAGCCCTTCCTGGGTTTTGAGCTGCTGGCCCTCAGACTTGGATTGGAACTATACCATCTCTCTCCTGAGTCTCAGGAGAGAGATAAGAGAAACAAAGAAACAGTTTTTTACCTTGACAACTGGCGCTGCAGATCTTGGGACTTGTTAGTCTCTATAGTCACCTGAGCCAGTTCCTCATTATCTATCTATCTATCTATCTATCTATCTATCTATCTATCTATCATCTATCTATCTAATCTATCATCTATCATCATCTACACACACACACACACACACACACACACACACACACACACACAAATCCCATTGATCTTATTTCTCTGCAGGACCCTGAGTATGTAATCACTCAATAAGTATTGATCTAATAACGTCTGGATCCCAGGCACTAGGCTCCAAGCCAGAGAGAGGGAATGTGAGTAAGGGAGTCTGGTTTCCTGCCCTCATATAGTTTTTTCATTTTCTTTTTTAAAAAAATAGTTCTTTATTGTTGAAAGTATTACATATGTCCCTTCCCCCCTTCCATTGACCTCTTCCAACCTGCTCCTATCCTTCCTCCTCCCTTCTCACCCCCCCCTCCCCCCAGCCCAAGCCAGGCCTTAACTATCCTATGCCCTCATATAGTTTAGTTTATAGCTTACACTAGAGGGAGAGACAGAACTTAGACATATAATTGAATTAAATAATGAATTAAAATTGCAATAAGTACCACAGAGAAAACATATCAAGGGATATAAGTGTATAAGACAGGGTTTCCTGAGGAAATAACATGTGAGCTGAATAAGCTGAGATCTGAGTGGTGAATGGAAATAAAGTTGGTTAAAGTGGGCATGATTGAAACAATTCCTTGACAAAGGTAACAGCAAGGGTTCATTCTTCCTTTGAGCAGGGAAGGTGCTTTGTATGTTCTTGAATGGAAAGAAAATAGATGTGATGGAAAATAGAGGCCAAGGTAAGCCAATAAGTAACCTATTTCTTGTCATTCTAGTTTTTGGAAGAGATTGTGTTGAATTGGTGTTAATTCTTTAAATTTTTGGTAGAATTCTCCATAGAAACCATATGGATCTGGAGATTTCTTTTCCAGAGTTTTAAAATTATACATTTACTTTTCTCAGTAGTTATATAAATATTCAAATTATTTATTTCATGCTGATTGCATTGTGGTAGGTCTCACCTTTTCGTAGAATTAGTCCATTTCATCTAAGTCATAAAATTTATGTGTGTAGAGTTGTTTGTAATGTTCTTTTATTATACCTTTGATGTCTGCAGTATCTTTTTTTCTTTTTTGTCAATCTTGCTAGGGATTTGTTAATTGATCTTTTAAAAAAACTAGCTTTTTGTGCCATTGATTTTTCTACTTTATGTATTCAATTTAATTGATTTCTACTTTTAACATTATTATTTCCTTCCTTCTGCTTTCTTTGGGTTTATTTTGCTTTTATTTTTAAAATATTTTGAGGTGGGAACTAAGGTTATTAATTTGAGGCTTTTCTTCTTTTCTAATGTTAGCATTAGTGCTATAAATTTCCCCTTAGTACTGAATTAGCTGTGTCCCACAAATTTTGATATGTTGTGTTTTCATTTTCATTCAGTTCAATGTATTTTTAAAAAAAATTCTGTTGAGCCATCCTTATGACCCATGGAGTATTTGGAAATGTGTTGTTTAATTACCAAATGTTTAGAGATTTTCCTGTTATTTTTTTGTTACTGGTTTCTAGTTTGAGTGTATTGAGGTTACAGAACACACTCTGTATAATTCCAATTCTTTTAAATTTATGAATGTTGTTTTTATGGTCTAGGATATGGTCTGCTTTGGTATATGTTCCATGGTAATTAAAAATAATGTTTATTCTTCTATTTATGGGTGGAATAGTCTATAAATGCTATTTAAATCCTGTTATTTAATAGTGTTACTGAGTGCTTCCATATCCTTAATGATTGTGTCTAATTGTTCTATCAGTTGTTGAGAGAGGATTTTGAAATATATAATTATAATTATGAATTTGTTCTGTTTTTTATATACTTTGTAACTCTGTTGTCTGTTCCATACAGATTTAGGATAACTATGTCTTCAGGGTTGACCCTTTTATCATTATATAATGTCTTTATCTTTGGTAATTTTCTTTGCTCTGAAGTCTACTTTATATGATATTAATATAGCCACAGCTTTCTTTTGATTAATATTTGCATAATATACTTCTTCTATCCTTTTACTTTCAACCTACTTACATCATTATATTTAAAATGAATTTCTTATAGCCAGTGTCATGCTAAATAGGTCATGCTTTTTAATTTACTTTGGCAATCTCTGAGTTTTAATTGATGTAATGGACCATTTACATTTATGTAATTATTGACATAGTAGAGCTTATGTCTGACATTTTAATATTTGTTTTCCATTTGTTTTCTCTCTGTTTTATTTATCCTACCTTCCTATGGGTTACTGAACATTTTTTAGAATTTTGTGTTGACTTACTTATACTGGTTTTCAGTGTATCTCTTTGTATACATTTTTTTGCACTAGGTATTACATTATTTATACATAATTTATCACAGTCTAATGTTACTGATATTTTACCAGTTCAAGTGAAATGTAGAAACTTTATCTTGTCTTCTGTTTTACTTCACCTGTTTGTAAGTGCCTTAAATAATCCATCTTCATACATTTAGAACCAAATCATACAGCATTGTCTGTTTTGCTTCAATTGTCATACAACTTAGAAAACTCAAGAGAAGAAAAATGTATTGTATTTATTGATATTCTTACTCTTTTTGTTGTTATTTCTTCCTTCTTGCTGTTTATAATTTTCTTTTCATTTAGAGAAATTTCTTTAGCCATTCTTCTAAGGTATGTCTGATGATGACAAATTCTCTTAGTTTTCCTTCATCTAAGAATGGCTAAAATCTCTCTTCATTTCTGAAGAATGTTTTCACTGGATATAGAATTCTAGGTTGACATATTTTTTCCCCCTTTAGTGTTTGAAAAATGTTGGGCCATTTCTTCTGGCCTCCATGATTTCTTTATTTTTTTAAATTTCTTTTTTTTTTATTGTTTAAAGTATTACATATGTCTCCTTTTTCCCCCATCAACCCCTCCCTGGCCACTCCCACCCCCTGGCCTCCTTGATTTCTGATGAGAAACTTGTGTCATTAGAATGTTTACCCCCCACCTGAAAGTATTGTTTCTTTCTCTCTGCTTTTAAGATTTTTACTTTGTCTTTAGTTTTCAGAAATTTGACAATTATATGTCTTGACATGGATTTCTTGGGGTTTTCCTGTTTGAGTTCCTGAGCTTCTTGAATCTGTAGGTTGGTTATTGCCAAATATGAGAAATTAACCTATTTGAAGAAATAATGACAGAAAATTTCCCCTACCTGGTGAAAGAAATAGACTTACAAGTCCAGGAAGGGCAGAGAACCCCAAACAAAAGGAATCCAAAGAGGACCACACCAAGACACATCATAATTAAAATGCCAAGAGCAAAAGACAAAGAGAGAATCTTAAAAGCAGCAAGAGAAAGAAACTCAGTTACCTACAAGGGAATACCCATACGACTGTCAGCTGATTTCTCAACAGAAACTTGGCAGGCCAGAAGGGAATGGCAAGAAATATTCAAAGTGATGAATACCAAGAACCTACAACCAAGAATACTTTATCCAGCAAAGCTATCATTCAGAATTGAAGGTCAGATAAAGAGCTTCACAGATAAGGAAAAGCTAAAGGAGTTCATCACCACCAAACCAGCATTATATGAAATGCTGAAAGGTATTCTTTAAGAAGAGGAAGAAGAAAAAGGTAAAGATACAAATTATGAACAACAAACATGCATCTATCAACAAGTGAATCTAAGAATCAAGTGAATAAATAATCTGATGTACAGAATGAACTGGTGATTATAATGAATCAGGGACATAGAAAGGGAATGGACTGACTATTCTTGGGGGGGAAAGGGGAATGGGAGATGCGGGAAGAAACTGGACAAAAATCGTGCACCTATGATGAGGACAGTGGGTGGGGAGTGAGGGCGGAGGGTGGGGCGGGAACTGGGAGGAGGGGAGTGCATTTATCATTCTTCTAAATTTAACTTTGCACAAGTAACCCATGTAAAAAATCTATATTTTTCAAAACTTGTAAATAAAAATAACCTTAACTAAATAAATAAATAAATAAATAAAGTGTACAGTTCTATGTTGCTTAGAGGTCACAGGGTTAACTATGCTACCACAATCTATCCCACTATTATCAGAGCTAAGTTTGATCACCTGGTTACAGTGATGACCACAAGAGAAGACAGACATTTTAATTTCACAAAGATTTATTGAGCTCAATGAGCCTAACCCTGCATGGGGCACTAGACTCAGAAAGATAGTAGGACTGAGCATTTAAGTGCAGCCCCAGTGGAGTGCTGTGGATCAAAGTTAAATCCCTTGGAGAAAGTGGGTGCTGGGGAAGTGGAGCTCCCACGTTTCTTGGGGATCCTGAAATCTGGGCATAACAGGTGGAGGGGAGTTATGGGGGGAAAAAAGAGGAACCAATGTAATAATCTGAACAATAAAGATTTAATAATAATAATAATAAATACTTTTTCATCCCCATCTTCATTCTTTTCTTCTTCTTCTGGGACTTCAACAACATGAATATTATATTTTTGTTATAGTCCACAGGTCCCTGTTGCTTTTTTATTTTTTTCAGTCTATTTTCTTTCTGTTGTTTGGGTTGGGTAACTTCTTTTATTCTATTTTCAAATTTACTGCTTCTTTCCTTTGTCCCCTTCATTCTGCTATTAAGCCCATTCAGTGAATATTTTCTAAAATATGTTTTTATTGATTTTAGAGAGAGAGGAAGGGAGAGGGATCGATAGAAACATCGATCAACTGCCTCCTGCACACCCACTATGGATTGAGCCTGCAATCTGGGCATGTGCCCTGACCAGGAATCAAACTGCTGACCTCTTGTTTCATGGGTTGATGCTCAACCACTGAGCCACACCTGGCCAGGCTTTTTTTTTTTTTTTTAAATTTCAGTTATTGTATTTTTCAGTTCTTACATTTCCAATTGCTTCTTCCTTAAAATTTCCATTTCTTTTCTGAGACATTCTATTTTTTTCACTTATTTCAAATATGTTCATAATTCCTCATTGAAACATTTTTATGATAGCTTAAAAATATTTGTCAGATAACTTTAATATCTCTTTAATTTTGGTGTTGGCATCTATTGATTATCTTTTTAAATTCAAGTTAAGATTTTCCTGATTCTTATTATGTGATTTTTCTATTGAAAGCTGGACATTTTGGGTGTTATGTCATGAGAATCTGGAGCTTATGTAACTTTCTGTTTTATCTGATTTCCTCTAAGACTCTGGCTGGGGAGAGGGGAAGTCACCTCTTCATTTTTGCCCAGTGAGGGTAGAAGTCAAGGTTCCCTACTCAGCCCAGTTGACACTTGAAGGCAAGAAGGCTTCCTCATTACTGCTGGGCATGGGTGAGAATTTCAGCTGCTGATGTGGTCCCACTGATACCACAGCGCTTGGAGGGGCCTTATTCCTGATGGACAGTGGTTAAAGTCTTGAATCTCCACTAGACATCCCCTGACACCACCCCAGTGGGGAAGGAGAATGCTGCCCAATGATTGCAGTTGAAAGTTCAGACTCCTTGCTGGATTTTGGCTGGCATGAGTGAGGTGGGTTCAAACCTTTTGGCAGGAGTAGAATTATTATTGTCAAATAATTTTATATCTTGCTAGACTTTTTTTTTCTTTTTTGTCCTTTGGGTAGAAAAAGAAGGCTGTTTCAGACTTTTTTGTCTGTACCCATTGGCATTCTGTGTGTCTAGTTTCTCCAGCTCCAAGTCCAGGATATAGGAGCCAATAAGAAAACCCAGGGAATTCATAACCATGGTTTGCCTTCTTTCCACCTTTCAGACTTATGTGTGTGTTTTTTAATATTATATTTTTTATAAATCTTTATTATTGACCCCCTCCAGCCCACTTCTCCTCCCCCCGCCCCAGGCCTTCACCACCCTATTGTCTGTGTCCATGGGTTATGTATGTATGCATACAAGGTCTTTAGTTGATTATTTCCCACTCACCCACCCATCTGCCCTCCCTCCCTCCCTGACCTTTCCTCTGAGATTCCGCATTCTGTTCCATGCTTCCATGTCAGACTTATGTTTGTTTTATATATAAGGTCTAGAGTTTTTAGTTGTACCTAGTGTTATAATGTACCCTTCGAATCACAGAAGGATGCCTCAAGAAGTCGAATTAAAGAGTCACATTTATTGCAAATCCGGGACTGTGAGGGGCCATTTCCCAAATTTCATAGTGATAAGATGGCCGCAACACCAGATTTATATAGGCAAAAATCACAAAGGTATTGATTACATCCCAGGGTTTGGAATGAGGAACCTGATTTGCAAAAAAGCAGTTTACAGAAGCAAAGCAGCATGTTATCTAAATTATAGTTTTGTGTCTCCGGATCACTGAATTGACAGAAACACATTATCTAGAACCCTCGGGTCTGGAATGAGGAACCTGGTCAGACTTAAGCATGTTATCTAAATTACAGTTTTGGAGTCTCCGGAACACTGAGTCAACAGGGACACATTAACTGGAGCCCTCTGACCTTGGGATAATTGTGCTGTCCTTCCCATGTAAAGGAAAATGTGCTTTCTAAGACCAGTATGACCACAACCCATGGGAATTCACATTACAATCAATAGGGTATTCAATCGAATGGGATAATTTATATAATTTAGAAAATCAAAATAACTTTCCTATTATTTTTTAGCAACCAAATAAGTACAGAAACCAAACAGCAGGGTTAAAGTTAAACTATAGTTTCTACCCGAGATGATTGCTATCATACTTCACTAGCAGGAAGAATAGGGAAAAGTATTTCTCCATTTTTCTGGAAGAAGTCCTTAAATATACCCAGACTATTTATTTAGTGTTTTAAATTTTGCCTCCATCCAAAAAAAGTGGATATAAAATTAACTTTAGCTTTCAAAATTAAATCTAAAGGGAGAATTGCTGAGTTTGAGTTCTTTAAAATATTACGCACCAATATTTTTTAGGAGTAAACCTCATGCCTTGGATTTTCCAGGAAAGTCTAGGTTTCAAATAAATTCATTGTTTTCAATAAAAATATTCCATCAATTAAAAATGTGCCTTTTCATGTAAATAAATTCACAAATATAAGAAAACTCCTATATCTGACTTCAAGTCCCAATTTTTACTTTGGAAAATGAGGTTACTTTATCTGATCATGAGATACTAATCAACCCACAGGCAACTAACATGTTTTTGATGCACTCTTTTGCTAATCATGTGGATGATTCTTAGAGAATAATGATAACAACAACAATAATAAAAGTGAACATTTACAGAATATTTAAGGATGAGCCAGGAACTGTGGTAAGCATTTTGTTCACTGTCTCATGTAAAATTGCTACCAGCCTATTCAGAAGATAGTAAAAATGTCCCCAGTTTACAGATGAGTAAACATAGGTTTAAAAAGGTTAAATAGTTTGCTTAAGGTCATACAGACAGCGTATGGGGGTGGGGGCTGATTCTCTCTGACGCTATTGCCCATGATGTAGATAAGCACCGTCTAATAGAAATAATGAGCCACATACATAATTTAAAATGTTCTAATAGCCAACATTAAAAAGTAAGAGAAATGTGAAATTGTTTTTAATAATATGTATTATTCAGCTCACTATTGCTAACATATTCTCATTTCGACATGTAATCAACATAAAAATTATTAATGAGACATTTTGCATTCCTTTTTTTTTGTACCAAGTCTTCAAAATCTGGTGTATGTATAACACAGCACATCTCATTTTGGAGATTAAGTTTTCATTGGAAATGATATGCATTCAGATTTCAGAAAATTTACAGTTGAAAAATAGATTCACATACCCAAGTTGTTGCAAATATACTCAGAAATTTACCAATAACTAAATTTAAAACTTCAAATGGTAAGTGTTAAAGTTAAAATTAAAAAAAAATACAATTAAAGATTTGTTTCTCAGTCATGGCAGCCATATATCAAGTGCTCAATAGTGAGGAATGAGCTCTATAGTTTACTCTGTTATCTGCCTGAATTCAGCTTCCTATTGAAGGCTGAATCTCAAGGGAACAAAACTTATGCCATAGCCAGAAAGAGGGAGAAAATTCATGGAAGTGAATGAAAGGATCAGCCAAGGGTCAAGAGAAAAGACCTTTCTTTTGGCTGCTGTTGAGATTATAGTATGTGCTAAAGCCTTAGGTAACCAGGGAAGGAAGTGAAAATGTTTCCTTTCCTTTCTGAGAATGTGTCATGAGTGCATTCTATTAAACCTGGCTTTTCAAAGAGGCCTATGTCTTGATCTGTGAAGGATGAAATAGCACTGAGTTTCTAACAGAGAAGCTCTGGGCCCTCCCTAAATGGCAAATACACATCCATTTGCACAGAGGTTGAGAGTGGGATTTGGAGCCAGACAGTCTGGGGTTGAGCCTGATGCTGCCACTTACCAGCCTGGGAACCGAGCATGTCCAGGAAGTCACGAGCTTTGCCCTATAATGCATAGTTATGTACTAAGGGGTACAAGTCAAAGCCGAACCCTCCAGCACAATCCTTCGAATGGAAAAAGAGTCCAGATATTTTCTTACTGTAGTGTTCATGGACGTCTCTTGGTTATGAAACATGCCCTAAAGAGGCAGCAATTATACCTTGGTGCCAAGCCATAGTTCCTGACCTCTTTACACTCAAACCCATTTCAGACATATTTAATCTCATGGACACTCTTAGGAATTAAAAAAAAAATCATTGTATTATTTTTGCAAAGTAATTAGAAAGTGAAGAGATAATTTTAAGTTAAAAATCTATTTTAAAAGGTATATTATTAAAGATTATATTGAAATATATCTTAACATGTTCTGTAATATTTATAATACTGATGAAGACCAATTCTGTCTTTTTTCTATTTAACAAATGACATGTGATATTAATGTACTCTAAATAAATTGTATAAAAAAAGTAAGACTTGACCAGTGAATGTAAAAATAATATCATATTTTGTTTGCTTTGGAGACCAGATGTATATTTAAATGTAGATTGAGATTTAAGTGTGTTAAATCACCAACAATAACAGCATTCATTATCTGACTGTTAAAATTCTTGCATTTTGTATGTTTAAAAATTAAATTATCACTTTAATTTGATTATTTTTTTAGTCCTGTTTCTACCAGAAGACACAGAGGCTGAGAGAGGGGGATCTGGAGCCAGATGGTCTGGGTTTGAATGTGACTCTGCCATCTACCAGCCTGGGAACTTAGGGAAGTTACTTAAACTCTCTGTACCTTATTTCACTTTCTAAAAACTGACGTTAGTAATAGGGGTTGTTGTAAAGATTACATGAGTTTACATGTATAGGGGGCTTAGAACAGCTCTTGGCCCAAGAGAAAGTCTCAGTAAAAGTATATTTTATATTTATTGCTTGTTATTTTAATGTTTATTAATTTAAGTGGTTTATTTCTGCCTGGATGTTCCACTCAACGAATTCAAAGCCAAACAAATCACTTTTCCTCTACACCTGCTCTTCATGCACTTTTTATATAAATTGGTGTTAGTATCAAGACTTTATCACCATAAAAGCCCATGAGTCTACTCACCCCCTTCATCTAATCACTGGCCAAGTGCTGTATGTTATAGCCCTGATTCCTCCAAGTCCTTTGCTCTTTTCCTCTGTAGGACCGTTGCTTCTTAACTTGTCTTTTTGCCTCATCCCTTATCCCCTAAATTAAATTTCCACACAGCGTGGCACCTAACTATAACCAAAGACTGAGTAAAGTCCTCTCCCATCGGTGATTATTGGTTGCCCACAAAACAAATCCAAGTTTCTTAGCATAGAATGAATATAAGGTCCTCTGTGATCTGTTTTTGCCTATTTCTCATTCATTCACTCAACAAATCTTTATTGGGCACTTACTAAGTATCAGCCTGAGATCTTGCCATCCCTGCTTGACACTTTAACTGAATACCATGCTACTTACAGTTTCTTGAATTCATGTGCTGTTTCCTGTCTCTCTTGGATGGCTCACAAGTTATTCTTTGCTTACAATGCTCTTCCCCAAAGCCACCGAGTGTCTGAGCCAGGGCTCAGGTTTATATTTCCTGGCTCTTCGCCCAGTTCTCTCCGATGTAGCACAGCTCAGGACCAGGCACCTGAGCTACATCAGCCATGAGGTGGGGAGTAGCCTCTCAATAAATGCTCCCTGAAACAACAAATGCTATCTGTGACAATAACCAGACAATCCTTTAAAATCTCTTACTAGTTCTTATGGAAATTATCATATGTCTTCTCATCTCTCCTCCTCTTCTCATATCTTTTCCTTCTCATCTCTTAGTGAATTTCAGCTTCTTTAGTCATAGAAAGCCCTTGGACCTTATATGGCTTTTATTGTAAAATGCAGGAGGAGAGAAGCCATGCCTCATATTGATCTAATACACAGGTCTGGGCAATGGGCCCTGAGATGCCTGATGTGTCCTCCATCCTTTAACCCACACTTGACTAAAGCTGGAGAAGCATAGGAATAAGCCTCTGGGGTGAGGTGGGGATGTTCAGCTCCCTGTCTTCTCTCTCTTGAACCTGCCACGGCCCCTCTAGCTTAGGCAATCGTTCATGTGTTTACTGCTTCAATGAGCAAATCTTCATTCAGTATTCATTTTGAGCCAAGCAGTCTCCATAATCACCTCATGTGATGCTACAGTTCCCTGGTTTGTAATCCCTTCCTTCACCCTCAAAGGTGCCACCCGTAAGATGTGGGTTGGTTGCTTCTTTCTCCCTGGTCATTTGATACTGACGTCTGGCCACCTCTCACTGTCTTATCCCTACGGTCCTGCTTTCCCCGCCTCTCAGACTGATTTGCAGGTCTGAAGAGGCTCTTAACCTCCCTCCCTCCTGCTCCCTCCGTAGGTGAATATAGGAACTTTCCAGGACCTTTCTCCTGAGAACTTGGGCACAGATAGTGTGTGTTTAAGGGTCATGGTGGTATGAGTATCTAAACAGAATTTAGGGGTTTTAATTAGAAGTTAATTTGACAGAATCTGAAGCTAGAACATGCTAGGACCTCTGAGAGAAACAGGAGAGAAAAGATGGCATAGAATAAATTCCATAAGCCTTTTTAAAATCCCTTAAGGATTAGTTTGAATATGAGACTAGGAAATAACCCCAGTGCTGGCTTATAAGAAGAATATATCACGTGTGCCATCCAGCTGCTCTGCAAAGGTTTTGCTTAGGAAACACAACACCTGGTGTAAGAGGTAGTGGATTTAAATACTGTGAGCAGAGCGTCACTGTCTTTTCCTGGGAACAATTACTCTATTGTCTCTTGCCTCATCTCCAAAGGACACCTGTGACAGTGACAGAGCAAAGTGGAGAGTACAAGGAGATTCATTATTTTAATTCTTTTTTTTTTCTAAAAAGGATCATTTTACAGCTAGATTCTCCCTAGTTCAAAGAGGAAAGAGATTCTAAGAAAAGATTTCAGCTGTTTTGGCTTTCCCCCAAAGCTGTAGCTGAAGTGGAAAAATAATAGCACTGGTGCCTGAACTGGCATTGAGAGCACCCTACCTGTGCCATTTGCTCCAGCTCCCTTCCTCGCCGGCCCCCTTTCCCTCCTCCCATGTCCCTTATCCATCTTTGTTCCTTCTTCAGGGTCCAGGCTTTGTCCACAGATGTCTTGAAACCACTGAAATGGGAAGTGATAGTGACATGAGCATAAACTCTCTTCTCAGGCTGTTTGGAGTCCAGCCTGAATCCTCTCTGCCTCCCTGGACCGCCTCCCTGGCGTCTTGAGGCCTTAGCACTTCTCTGCTTGGGCTGGTCCAGCCTTTCTCAAGCTTCAGTCATTTCTAAATTCTTTTCACAACTTTGGTATGTCCCAGTAGTGCTCATACCATCAATCGCTTCACAGTTTTAACTTGACTCACTTAAAAAACTTACATTTATTTAAAAAGGAAATGTAAGTCATCACCATAAGTGGAAGATGATTGTTGTGGTCTGAATATTTCTGTCCCCTGAAAAGTCATGTGTTGAAATCCTCACGTCCAGTGTGATGGCAATAGGAGTGGGGCCTTTGTGATTAGGTTGTGAGGGGAAGCGCTCAGAAATGAGAGCTCCCTGTCCCTTTCCACCACACGAGGACACATTGAGAAGTCTGAAACTGGGAAGTGGGCCCTCACCTGACCATGCTGGTGCCCTGATCTTAGGTTTCCAGCTTTCAGAACCGTGAGAAATAAATTCCTGTTGCTTACAAGTTACCCAGTCTGTGTTATTTTGTTATAGCAGCCCAAACAAAGATAGGAACTTCATCGATGAATACAATAAAAGCAAAATAATAACTGTGTGCCATTTGTGGTCACCTCTCGCAGCACCTGTGTTTATGTGCTGCCTTTTGAACAATCCCCTGTCAGGATCCCCGGGTCTCCTCCCAGGTCACTGAGGGAGGGTCGAAGGTAGCATTCTCTCACCATTTCAAGAACCTTGGGCTCCATGTTTACTGGATGAATGACCTTGGTCAAGTTACCATTTTCTAGGCGATGTCTATGTTTCAAAGCCATAGGAACAATGGTCATCTCTTAGCGTTTTCATTAGGATCAAATGAGAATATCTGCAGGCCTAGCACATGTTTAATAATAGGAAGCACTCAAGATGTTCATTCCTTGACCTGATGCTCCCAGGTGATGAAGGAATGAAATTTACATAGTAAGCCCTCTTGCCTTTGTATTTGGCAATCTGCTATACTGGGTGATTTGATCCTCAGAGCAGCCATTTCCCCTCCCCATTTTATCAACTTTCCTAGAGTGACACAATTACTAATGGTAGAGCTAGGATTCAAACCCATGTCTGTATGATTCTGAAATCCATACACTTCATAGTTATGCTACACTGATTTCTAGATAAAATCAACCTTATTGAAATATACTTTATGTACAATAAAATGTAACCATTTAAACATATATTTTGGTGAGTTTTGACCAATTTGTGTGCCCGTGTGATCACCAACATAATTCAGATTCCACCCCCGGAAGTTACCTTGTGCCTCCCTCTTCCTGGTCAATTCCCTTTGCTGCTCCCCTAGTTTCTATCCCATTATTGAGTAAAGTTTATTCCTTTTTATTGCTGAGTAATATGTCGACACAGTGGGACAAATTTCCTTGCTCATTGACTGTTCATGAACACTTATTTTTGCAGTATTTCAGTCCTGTTCATTTCTCTTCATCTTTACTAATCACAAAGGAACCAGAATCTCTTGCCTGAACTTCTGTGGTCTCCCAGCCTCCTCCTGAGCCCCTCCAACGTATTCTCCACTCTGTCGGCAGAGTGATCTTTAGAGTTGCAAATCTGATCAAGAATCGTCGACTCACCGTAAAACTCCTCATCCTGGGATAAAGAGCAAACTCTGTATTTTGGCTGGCCTCGTCCTTCCTGGCCCACCCAGCTCCTTCCTACCTTCACCACCTGTCTTATGACTGCTTTGTCCAATGGCTCATTGCCCTTCTGTCCCCAAACCCACTTGGTCACTCTCTGATCTCCCAGTTAGTACCTATAACTCTCCTCTCAATCTCTGCTCAAATCTCATTTCTTCCGGGAAACCTTTTTTTTTTTTAAAATATATTTTATTGAGTTTTTAAAGAGAGGAAGGGAGAGAGATAGAGAGTTAGAAACATCGATGAGAGAGAAACATCGATCAGCTGCCTCCTGCACACCTCCTACTGGGGATGTGCCTGCAACCCAGGTACATGCCCTTGACCGGAATCGAACCTGGGACCTTTCAGTCCTCAGGCTGACGCTCTATCCACTGAGCCAAACCGGTTTCGGCTCGGGAAACCTTTTTAACCCTCCTGGTTGGGTCAGCTCATTAGTTTTCTCAAAGAATTGTATTTCTTTTTTTCTTAAGGGTACTTTCCCCCATTTGTAATTTTACCTTTTCTGGTGGGATTGCAGTAAATAATTACTATCCATTTCACATCACTTAGATATCTGGGCAGGCAGAGTATGTGTCTTTTCATATCCTGTTGACTCAGTGCATTGCTCAGTGCTTGGCACATAATAGACACCCAGTAAATAAAAGTTAGAGCAGTGAATGAATGAACTGACCCTTAAGATTTGCCAGCCTCCTCCCCGCACCCCAAGAACACTTCCTACTACCACATGGAGGCAAAACGATTGTTGACCTTCGGAAGAGGGGCATTAAGAAAGGGGATTTTGTTTATGGAGGATTTATTTTGTGCTCGACTCAGTGATTATCTTACTGTTGGTATTTGGGAGAAATATGTGCTTTGAACTTTGGAAAGGAGATTGCCTCACAGGAGAGCTCAATTGGGAAACTAACATAAAAGGAATCAGATCATTTAGGCAAACTACCTGAAAGGATGATTGGCTTGTAAGTCCCAATGGCTTGACTATAGTAGGCTTGAAGTCACTCACAAAGACAAAAAAAGAAATAGCCCTTGGGAAAGATGGTTAGTCTCAGAGGAGGGGCAAACTGAACTATGTTTGGGAGGGGCTCTCTGCAGAACAAAGGTCTGGACTCATCTGGTCTCGATATAAACTCTTCAAATTCTGATTACTCTGAAGATGGCAGAATCTGCCTTCTTTCTGGTTCTACATTCATTAGGTAGCCTTCCAATTATTATCCAGTTCCTCATGCTGATTGGTCCATAGGGAGTGAATATAGCCATCAACTAATCTAGTCGCAGTCCAGATATCTAGTGTGTTATATCTCCTTGTAATGAATTCTTCAGCATTCTGATTTCATATGTGGGTCTTGGTAATGAGCGTGGCTAAAGGGAGTCTGTCCCTAATAGATGGCTGTGTCCTCTGCTCAGTGTCAAGCTTCTGAGGCTGCCCAGCCAGTAATCCAGGCCTTGGACAGTGGAGAATTCACCCTGAAAGTGCCCTGCTGGCTGGGCCAGCTTGGGCTGTCCATTTTACAGATCAGTGAAGTGATTGTTATCGGAGAATTGAAGTATGTAGGTCTCTATTCATTTGGCATAGTTTCTTTATGTTCTTTGGTTTTATAACCAGGATTGTAAGAGGAAGGGGAAGATAATTGACAGCTACTTAAATGCTTTCCATTAGAAATGTACACTTGGAACTCTGTGTTCAGTTTAGGTAAAGCATAATTTTGAATACCAAAGGGAGAAGTGTTTTCCCAGTGATCTCTTTGTTATTACAGAATGTATAGTATATTTACAAAGTGACAGATATTATAGTTTCTTTCATTAGATGTTAATCACGGAATCTTTAGCAAACAGATTTTCTTTCTTTTTGTTTTATTTTTTTCATCACCATTTATGTCCTCTTCCCCACTTCCATCCTCCCTTCCCCCCAGCAAACAGATATTCTGCTTCTCAGTTTCCTAAATATAAAAATGGGAATAAGAATAGCAAATATTAGTTGAGTATCTACTTTGTGTCAAACAAACACTGTTCTACATACTTAACCTTAGTATTACCTCATTAATTTGCACATGTGAACTAGGAGTTAGATGCTATTATATAATGATTATACAGAAGAGGCACTTTCCCAGCATTGTATAGCTAGTAACTGAAAGAGAGATCTGTTAAAATCAAGCAACGTGGTTCTGGAACCCATCCTTCTAAACACTTCACATCTCACACACTTAAGTGATGATACACATAAACCACTTTGACCAGTGTCTGGCTCACTTTAAGCATCAATAACTGGTAGCTAATATTATCAATTTGTTTTTATTGCTTGAGTTTCTGGGCTTAGGAAAATGGAACTGGAAGAGAAACCTTCGGTATCCAAGGCCCCCATCCCTTTTTATTTATTTATTTATTTATTTATTTATTT